>NC_143145.1:39400000-39710000 GCF_059928025.1 Delphinapterus leucas
AAAAATGCCATTGGTATTTTGATAGGGATTGCACTGAATCTATAGATTGCCTTCGGTAGTATGGTCATTTTAACAATATTAATTCTTCCAATCCAAGAACACAGTATATCTTTCCATCTATTTGTATCGTCTTCAATTTGTTTCATCAGTGCTTTATAGTTTTCCAAGTACAGGTCTTTTACCTTCTTAAGTAGGTTTATTCCTAGGTATTTTATTCTTTTTGATGCAATGGTAAATGGGATTGTTTCCTTAATTTCTCTTTCTGATAGTTCAGTGTTAGTGTATAGAAATGCAACAGATTTCTGTGTATTAATTTTGAATCCTGCAGGGCTTCCCTGGTGGTACAGTGGTTAAGAATCCGCCTGCCAATGCAGGGGACACGGGTTCAAGCCCTGGTCCGGGAAGATCCCACATGCCATGGAGCAACTAAGCCTGTGTGCCACAACTACTGAGCCTGTGCTCTAGAGCGTGTGAGCCACAACTACTGAGCCCGTGTGCCACAACTGCGGAAGCCCACGTGCCGAGAGCCCATGCTCTGCAACAAGAGAGGCCACCGCGATGAGAAGCCTGTGCACTGCAACAGAAGAGTAGCATCCACTCGCCACAACTAGAGAAAGCCTGCGCACAGCAACGAAAACCCAGCACAGCCAAAAATAAATTAAAAAATGTTGTATCCTGCAACTTTACCGAATTCATTAATGAGCTCTAGTAGTTCTCTGGTAGCATCTTTAGGATTTTCTGTGTATAGTATCATGCCATATATTGACTGATTTTTGAATGTTAAACCAGCCTTGCATTCTTTTGATAAATCCCATTTGGTCTTGATTATATTATATATATGGATTCTATTTGATACGTTTTTAAGAATTTTTGCATTCACATTCATGAGGAATGTTGGGTATAGCTTTCTTTTTCCTTTTTAATAATGTGACTGTTTTTCTGTCACATCAAAGGGGTCATGCCCTTTGATTAAACTCGAATATAAAAGCTGTTGGACTTCCCTGGCGGTCCAGTTATTAAGACTCCATGTTTCCACTGCAGGAGGTGCAGGTTCGATCACTGGTCAGGGAAGATCCCATATGCCACTCAGTGTGGCCACCCAAAAATAATTAACAAAATAAAAGCTATTAAATCTCTTATGTAGCTTGGGAAAATAACGTCAGGAACATATCTGAACCATGAAAGCTGTAAAATGCATTTGGTGTGTTTCTTGAGAAAGAAAAAATGAGAAAGCTGCACAAGAAAGTTTACATTTTCTTGCCAAGTGAAGTTTTCTAAATGTTGCATTTTCATTATTCTTCCAGATAGATTAAATATTCCAGAAGGGATGCAAAGAAAGGGAGAATTCCTTATTTTTAAAAAAAGAAAGAAAACAAGATAAAGTTCCTTCTTGTTAGTGGGAAAAGAATTCAAGGGGAGGGAAATGGTAGAGGGAAACAGACATGTGAAGATAGGCACACTTCATGAGGATTGCCTCCCCCCACGTTTTTAAATGGAGAAAGGGAAGTACATAAACTTCTATTGAGCCCTATGGGCTATGCACTATGGTAGTGCTTTTGCATATATCTTATATAATGGTTTTGGATGGAGAAGCCTTTTTGGAGGACAGAAGAATCCATAATGTTGCCCCCAGTACATTCCAAATTGCTCATGTGGGCAAAACTTTGAACATAAGATTATTTAATGTGCTTGATCTGGTCTTTAAATGAAAGGGCACATTTTGAGACACTGACTAACTGGTGTCCAGAAGAGGGTTTCTGGACAGTGAAAAGACCCAAATCCGAGTCATCTTAAGATGTATTCATGCCTCCCCTGAAAAAGAGAAAATTAGTGGGGAGTGGGGGATTACACTCTTCAATAATCAAAGGGCTTTCTCTTTTTAGTTGGAAAAGGAAATAAACTTTTTGGTATATAGCTTCAGATGGCAGAAATAGGATCAAAGGTGGGAATTACAGAGAGTAGGACTTCAGCTCGACCACTGATCCAGGCTATCTGGAGGTGGGATACAGGTGCTTTGTAATGACCTGGTGTTCCAGATGGGTGATGATGGTTGGACATGCACCATCACTGTGGGACACCGGGAAGAAACAGAATTCCTGGGTTAAGTGGGAAAGACAGCTAACAGTCTGATAGACAAGGTCTGTTTCCACTCGAAGAACCTATGAATCAGCTGTGTCTGCCTACTCTCTCCACACAGGCAGGGTTGGAATAGAAAATGGTGGGTATAGTGTGTGTGTGTGTGTGTGTGTGTGTGTGTGTGTGTGTGTGTGTGTGTGAAGGCCATCGTCTAAGAGTCCCTCTCACAATCATCCTGTACAATGACAATATCTCAGGAGGATTTGGTAGTTAACTTGGGGGAACAACAATCATTTGAATGTTAGTCCTGGTGAATTAGTTCTGAGTCTCCCCTGGGAACACTGAGCCTTTGAACCTGCCTGTCCTCGTGGGCTTGGAGGCAGGGTTGCCTTCCACCTCAAGGATCATGGGACAGTATCAAATGGTGAGTAAAAGCTAGGCCCATGCAGTCACACATAATAGGATTTGGGTTCTGGTTTGGTCTCATTATTAGCCACAGAACCTTGAGTAAATGGTCTAACCTTTTTTGGTGCCTTATTTTCCTTGCCTGTAAAATGAGAATGCTAAACCTACCTGAAGAGCTCAATGTCAGGGTTAATGAGATGATGAGTATGAAGCACTCAGGAGAGCTCCTGGCGCATGGTAAACACTTAATGAGTGGCTATAGTTGGGCCAGACGTCCTGTGCAGCACACTGATCTGGGCAGGGGCTGCAATCACTTTGGACTGTAACTACCTTGGCTGTTTATTCAATTTACTTCCATGCAGGAATGTAGCTCCAAGAGAGCAGAAACATGGCTGTTTTATTCACTCTTTGATTTCTAGTAATTTGTACGGGGCCTGGAACACCTTAAAGGTTCAAAACTGGAACTAGCTGTGTCTCATTCCCCTCCGGGCCCAGTGAGTCTCTCTCCACGTCGGCAGGGACAGGCCCCCACGAGCGGCTCACAACAGCCTCCCCTTGGCACAATTTTGCACTGTTCACCAGACCAAGATCATGGCTCAGTAGCTGTGGCGCACAGGCTCAGTAGCTGTGGCGCACGGGCTCAGTTGCTCCGTGGCATGTGGGATCTTCCCAGACCGGGGATCGAACCCATGTCCCCTGCATTGGCAGGCGGATTCTTAACCACTGCGCCACCAGGGAAGTCCCCTGGGTGACTCTTAATTACTGAAGCTTGAGAACCACTGCCTGGGTTCAGGCCCCTCTGACCCGGGCCTCCTTGCTCCTCCACCCAAATCAGTCTGTCTGAACCCAGGCAGTTTCTGCATCACGCTCTTTGCACCCACAGCCCTAGAACAGGAGGGAGCCAAGGCTAGACCGACCCTTGGGAGAGCCTGGGGCCTCAGGACTTGAGGTGGGACCAGGCGGGGACTGGCAAACCTGCTGTGTGGGGAAGGCCCAGCTCATGACATCAAACTTTTTATTTTTTAGTTGCTGGTCTCGAAATTCCTCTGGATTGACTAAGCCAGACCATGGAAAGTGGACATCGGCAGATGCCCGGATCCCAGCGGATCACCGGGGCAGGCCGCAAGGAGAACTTTTTGCGCTCCGGAGAAGGGAAGGGCAGGATGGGAGTTAGCAAGGTGGAGGCAGGCTGAGTGCTCTGCAGAGAAACGCTGAGTGGGAGGCTCCTGGAGAGGATGGGGCACGTCTAAGAAGATGTTTAGGTTGTTTGCTGAGCTGTATGTGAGGCAACCTTGCCTGGGCTCCCCCAGTCCTCCAGTAAATTCTATTAAACCCATGAGCATATGGTACGAGTGATTTTCGTTGTGGAAACTGAAGAAGGGTCAGAGGTTCAAGCGGAAGGCCAGGAGGATTCAGGCTCCAACAAACAAACAATCTGGCATCCTGGAGGAGCCCAGAGAACACAAGGTCCCCCAGGACTTACATAGCCTGAGGGCTTTGGGCTTCTACAGGCCACAGAACCGGAGAAGTCGAGCAGATGTTCCCTAATCTTGGGGGTCAGGGGGCCCCTAGCCAACCACTCTCAACCCAAAGTGAGAAGACAAAAGGAAAATGTGGTTTGGCTCTATAAACGGGATACTAATTACAGCCATTTGTGCAAACTGTTTTCCATTAGTGCTTAATTGCTTACCATGCGGTATAATAACAATTACGCATTGCAAGACCTACATGTCAGACTAGCTGAGTTTTATTTGTCTCCATGTGGGCCAGTCTTCCTCATGTCTTGAGGAAGTCTGGTTGTCTGTGGGCTAACACAGTGGCTTTATTTATAACTTGAAAAAAAATTATAGGCACAACACTCAGCGTATGGGTAATTCTCTCCTCTAAGAGGCGGATTACCTCATGTGCTTCAAATGTCAGTATGTTGTCATTTGGGGGCTTGGCCAGAAAAAGAGAATGTGCATTCTATTACACTTTATATCTGTTTGTCCTTTTCTATTTAGGAGACCTATAAAGCATCCCTCACCAAAGCCATGAGGTCCCCACACACCTCTAAAACAGAACTCGAATAATCATTCCCAGCCAATGTTAGTAGCTCATCCTAAATCCACGATTCAGGGAAGAGAATAAAATACAGAAACAATTCCTCAGGGCACAGTCAATAGAGACAGCGGATGAAAAGGCTCTTCAGCGGTTCCCCCCTAAAGAACAGCTTGGAAGTAAAGGACAGCAGCTCACGAATTCAAGGAGGCTATTTCTGAGAAGGAGCCTCCAACGATCTTCCAAACTCTTCCTGATGGCCTACTGTGTGCCTGGCTCTGGCCTCAGCACCGTGAAGGCAGAGTGGGGGCCAAGGGTCAACACAAAATACACGAGTTACAAAACCTCGTTTCTGTCCTTAGGGAAATGATGACTTGGTTGGGGGAGGGGCCACAGATGAATTAAATGGGCCCAGATAAAAGAGGAGAAAGTGGGAGAGCAGAGGAGGACAGAGCAAATATAACAGCAAAGCAACCTTACTTCTGCAAGTCGTCTGATCCGAGTTGAGGATGTAGCCTTGTCTGCACCGGCAGACATACGAGCCAGGAGTATTGATGCAGAAGTGGGCACAGTTATGCTCCAGGATGCTGCACATGTGGACCACTGAAAGGGAAGACATGGCAAGTTAAGGCAACGATGATGCCTTCTCTAACTCCATCCCCCTCGCAAATATTCATCCAGAATCTACACTGTGAAGGAACAAGCAGGACAAAGAGAAACAAGCTGCAGTCCCTACCCTCAAGGGGTAGCCTCTGGTAGGACCAGACAGTTCTACATAAATGCCAGCAGCAATATATACATAGAGGGCCACAGAGGGTCAAAGGGAAATGATGTTAGGCTGAGCCATATGAAATTGCTGATATCCAACTAAAAATAGGTCAAAAACGACCTACAAAAACAGAAATTTCACAGTGTAATTAATAATATCCAGTTGGTGGGCAGAAGGATCAGAAAGTTTGCTGATACCAGGGGTGGATCTGACTAGCGTGTGGACTTGGTAGGCAGCAGCAGGTTTGGAGGAAAAGCTATTGGTTAAATGAGGATGTGGTAAAGAATCAACAGTTTCTCAGGATCATAAATCCCAAGAGTGATGTAATTTTTTAATAGGCAAAAGTATTATAAAAATTTTTGGAGTTAAAAAATGCACTCATATGTTTCCATAATCTTTACGTCTCTATTTAAAATATTTCTGGGGCTTCCCCGGTGGCGCAGCGATTGAGAGTCCGCCTGCCGATGCAGGGGACACGGGTTCGTGCCCCGGTCCGGGAAGATCCCGCATGCCGCGGAGCGGCTGGGCCCGTGAGCCATGGCCGCTGAGCCGGCGCGTCCGGAGCCTGTGCTCCGCAACGGGAGAGGCCACAACAGTGAGAGGCCCGCGTACCGCAAAAAAATAAAAAAATAATAAATAAATAAATAAATAAATAAAATATTTCTGGACGGACCTAGAGTCTGTCATACAGGGTGAAGTAAGTCAGAAAGAGAAAAACAAATACTGTATGCTAACACATATATATGGAATCTAAAAAAAAAAAAAAAGGTTCTGAAGAACCTAGGGGCTGGACAGGAATAAAGACACAGATATAGAGAATGGACTTGAGGATATGGGGAGGGGGAAGGATAAGCTGGGACAAAGTGAGAGAGTGGCAGGGACATATATACACTACCAAATGTAAAACAGATAGCTAGTGGGAAGCAGCTGCATAGCACAGGGAGATCAGCTCGGTGCTTTGTGACCACCTAGAGGGGTGGGATAGGGAGGGTGGGAGGGAGACACAAGAGGGAGGGGATATGGGGATATATGTATATGTATAGCTGATTCACTTTGTCACACAGCAGAAACTAACACACCATTGTAAAGCAATTATACTCCAATAAGGATGTTAAAAAAAAAAATTTCTGGGACTTCCCTGGTCCAGTGTTAAAGAATCCACCTTACAATGCAGAGGACGCGGGTTCGATCCCTGGTCAGGGAACTAAGATCCCACATGCCGCGGGACGACTAGAGCCCATGTGCCGCAAACTACAAAGCCCACGCGCCCTGGAACCTGCGCACCACAACTAGAGAAGAGAAAACCTGCACACCACAACTAGAGAGAAATCTGCTCACCACAACGAAAGATCCTGCATGCCTCAACGAAAATCCCGAGTGCTGCAACCAAGACCCGACGCAGCCAAAAATAAGTTAAATTTTAAAAATAATAATAATGGGGACTTCCCTGGCGGCACAGTGGTTAAGAATCCACCTGCCAATGCAGGGGACATGGGTTCGAGCCCTGGTCCGGGAAGATCCCACATGCCGCGGAGCAACTAAGCCTGTGCACCACCACTACTGAGCCCGCCTGCCACAACTACTGAAGCCCGTGCGCCTAGAGCCCGTGCTCTGCAACAAGAGAAGCCACCGCAATGAGAAGCCCATGTACTGCAACGAAGAGTAGCCCCCACTCGCCACAACTAGAGAAAGCCCGTGCGCAGCAACGAAGACCCAATACAGCCAAAAAATAATAATTAATTAATTAAAAATAATAAATAAAATATTTCTGTGTTTAGTTTCTGAAGCACCTTGGCTTTCAGATACATTGATTCTTGCATAAGTCTGTTGGAGCTCATGGAAATTCTTACTGTTTTTTACATCTTAATTTATGACTTTACTCCATATAATTCAACCTGAACATATTTAAAATTAACAAGCATCAGCAGAAGCAGAGTACAACTTATGCAAGTGTTGTCATAGACAAAAAGGATGTCCATATGTAGAAATATATTTTTATAAAGCTAAAACAGAAGAGACTTTCAATAGCTAAGGACAATCCCCTCACTCCAGTGCTTAGGAAAACTCAGCTACTGATGAAATCGATGGCATATCTTAAGTATATGTCCCTTTACTTCAAAGTAAGAAACATGGTGGGCAGTAAGTGAAAGCAAGACCTCTTTATTTCATAATACAATTCAGAATGAGTGTTCTGAGTTTACGATTGACTGTGTTTTAATTCCTGTTAGGATACAAATAATGTTAGGGAAGTTCATAGATTAAATCCAATCAGTCATTTTTACTTCAGAGTGAAAGAAATATCTGTTTTTGTGACCATGGGCTTAACTTCTTTATATTAAATGGGAGTAAAAATAGTACCAACCCCATAAGGGCCTTGTAAGGGTTAAAATAATTAAGATGGTAAAGTGCTTAAAACATAGCGCAGGGGAATGCTTGATATGTGTTAACTGTATGGTACAAAGGAGAAGCATGGCGGACTTTTGTTTTATTTTACATACCTGGGTTCATCCTATATGTATTCATCTTCACCTTGGTTTTTCACTCAGCATTAATAACAGATTCTCTCTCTATTGATATATACTACCTTTCATGGAATCTAAGATGCACCCGATTTCAGAGATGTTAAAGTGTGAGGACACATACATTGATCCTCATTATTCACAGATTCCATATTTGAGAATTTGCCTACTTGCAAACAT
The DNA here is from genome assembly GCF_059928025.1 of Delphinapterus leucas. Taxonomy (NCBI): domain Eukaryota; kingdom Metazoa; phylum Chordata; class Mammalia; order Artiodactyla; family Monodontidae; genus Delphinapterus; species Delphinapterus leucas. The sequence continues at coordinate 39,407,990 of NC_143145.1, forward strand.
TTATTTGTAACCCTAAAATCAATACTCAGAGTGCTTTCATCATCATTTGTGGACACACTCAGAGCGATGAAAAATTTAGGTCGCCAGCTGAGGTTGAACAAGACGATGCTCTGCATTCTTGTTTCTGCTCTCAGACTGTGAATGAGTATCCTTCTCAAGTGCCACACTGTTTGCATTTTTGTGCTTTTTGTTGATGATTTTGCTGTTTAAAATGGCCCCAAGTGTGGTGCTGAAGTGTTGGTGTTTGCTGAAGTGAAGTGTGTCTGGTGTTCCTAAGTGCAAGGAGGCTATGATGTGCCTTATGGAGAAAATGTGTGTTTGATAAATTTCATTTGGGCAAGAGTGATAGTGCTGTTGGCTGTGAATTCAATGTTAATGAATCAACAATATATAAAGAAGGTGTCTTTACACAGAAACACACATAAAACAAGATTATGTATTGATCAGTTGACAACAGTGTTGGACCAGAGGCTCTGAGGAACCTAACTCTGTATTTCCCCTAGGAGCTGTGGTTCAGTACTTGCTACTTCAGTCAGTGTTCACCATGACGTTATAGGACATAATTACCAAGAACAAGGAGAATCAACTGTACACCTTAGCTTTGATCAAATACATTTGATCTAGTTCATTCCTTTTAATTGCTTTATCCATTGGTCGTATGACTAGTCCTCATAATATTTAGCCATTTCCCCACCAGTCCACAGTTTCGCTTTCCCAATGCTGTGATGAACCTTCTTAAATACATCTCCTTGAGCACATGTGCAGTTGTTTCTCTAGGACCGGGTCCTACTTTTTTCTTTTTTGGCTGCGTTGGGTCTTCGTTGCTGCGCGCGGGCTTTCTCTAGTTGTGGCGAGCTGGGTCTACTCTGCGTTGCAGTGCACGGGCTTCTCATTACGGTGGCTTCTCTTGTTGCGGAGCACAGGCTCTAGGCACGCAGGCTTCAGTAGTTGCAGCATGCGGGCTCAGTGGTTGTGGTGCACGGGCTTAGTTGCCCTGCGGCATGTGGGATGTTCCCAGACCAGGGCTTGAACCCACGTCCCCTGCATTGGCAGGCAGATTCTTAACCACGGCGCCACAGGGAAGTTCCTGAGTCCTACTTCAAATAGATATCACCTCACTGTCTTGCAAGGTAGTTTATACCAGCAATGCAGGAGAGTAATGATTCCCACCTCCTCAAAACTTCAGCACTCAGGATTATCAAACGTTAAGTTTTTGACCGTGTTAAGAGGGAAAAATCATGATCCTGTTTCTAATTTGCATTTGCTTTGCACCCTGGAAGGCTCTCTTCTTTTCCTAGGCTGCTGGTGTCAAATTACCCACGGGCCTAGAGGCGTTCTTATGCAACTCTCGGCATGTCACTATTTTCCTCCATAACGAAGAAAATCTGAAGCCTAGACAACCAGCAGCACAGCGGTTATACACTGGTATGAGGCCCAAGTGATGAGTCTGCTGCCCGACTTCTCACCGAGACCCTGACAGATAATTATTTTGACAGGAGATGTGAGGCAGAGAAAATACCTGCTGGGCAGCAGACAGCACAGTGGTGATGAGAAAGGCTTCTGGAAATAAGACTACAGCTGAGCTTCACGATGACCTTGTATGAATTAGTTAATTTCTCTGAACTCCACTTTCCTCACCTGTCAAATAGGGAAATTAAAAGAACTATTGCATGGGGTTTTGGAGCGACAGCTTGTTACTAACGCTTGTCTTGGCCCTTCCGCCTCGAACAAGTGAGGGAAGTTCATGTACGTTGCGTAGCTCTTTTTGGCTTATTTCTTTATCTGTAGAATAAAGGCATGTATGATGTCCAGGGACCTTCAGTACAGACACTTAATTATTTCCTAGAAGCTGCCTTCCTTCTCATTCCAAATGCGTGCTGACTGGGGGAGCGGCTGTGTTGGTGTGAGGTAGCCCCTCTCCTGGCCACTGCTGGGTGTTCAGGGTCTGACAGTCAGAGGCTTTTCTTGGCATTTAGCCACTAGAATTGAGGAAAAGGGGGTTTATACCGAGCGCAAGCATATCTGGGGGCTGACAGGGTGCATGCTCTCTGCCCCTGGACCAGAGAAGTCCAAGGAGAAGCAGAGTGGGGATGGAGAGAAAGCAAAGCTGTCATTCACTATGCGTCTCCTTATTTCCATGAGTAATATAACACAATCCACCCTTCTAAAGCTAGTTCAAGTTGAATTTCTATTACTTTCAACCAAAAGAATCCCAAACATTTTTACTAACTAAGGTAGTATAAAAATTTTCCACCTGTAAAATTCTATAGATGAGGAATCGGTGATACTAAGAGCATCTGGCCCTAATGCCTTGCCCTCCCGTGGGGCAGGCCTTTGTGATGTGACTGAAGGGGGCACAAGAGTCCTGCCTCCTACGGTGGCCTGCAGGTGGTCTCACACCTCAGAAGGCCTTGTAGGTGGAAGCTGGGTCGAGGCTTTGCATTGGGCAGAAGAAATCACTAATCAACAGACTAAGTCTTTGGCAGGATTGGATTTTCAACCAGGCGATCTGAATGTTAATAAATGTTTATTAATGAATGTGTGATTGACTAAATGAATGACCAAAAGAGTGGTGGGCTGACTGGGGGTCTTGAAAGGAACAATTACTGGGTATGGAAAGTCAAGGCCTGTGGAAGTCCATCTGGCCTCCCACTTAGCAACAGGGCCTTGAAGGGCTGCAGTAAGTGTGGACTTTACCCGGGCTGGTTGATGGGAGGTGTGTCTTAGGAACACTGTTAGGGCCTTCTATTGTGCCTGGCCTGGGCGGGGTGAGGCTCTTAGGGTAGGAACAACCAGCCTCCAGGCTTTAAATACCAGGCTAAGTTGGTAAAGCAGATACCAAGAGGTTAAGTAAAAGCAGCCCTGGGAATTCCCTGGCAGTCCAGTGGTTAGGACTCTGTGCTTTCATTGCCGAGGGCGAGGGTTCAATCCCTGGTGGGGGAACTAGGATCTCGCAAGTTGCTTGGTGTGGCCAAAAAGAAAAAAAAAAAGGCAGCCCTGCCCAGGTTGCAAGTCATCAGAAGGCTCAGGACAGACATGCATTTTTCAGCCCCTAGATTCAAGTGTCCTCTCTCACTGGGTGGCAGAAATGGTGGGCCCCAGGATGGTAGGTTTTGGTCATCTTGTAGACAGGGCCTCATTCACAGGAGGCCTCTAAGATTCTCTTGGAGGTCTCGGAGTGGCCTGAGAATGCAACCTCAGGAGCCCTCCTGCCCCCAGCTGTGGCTGGTGTGGGAATTCACTGCCTGTGGGTACAAAGCCACTGCTGTGCCTGAGTTCACGTCCACACAGCCAGTGAGCACAAGAGCCTAATCTCTTCCTAATTGTACGATAAAGGTTCCTGTCTTGATCACTCCTGGAGATACCCTGTCCCCACCGATCCACAGATCCAGCAGCGTTTTTCGGTTCTGCCCAAAAGCACACGAGCCTCAGCTCAGCTCCCCTCTGAAATCCCTTCTCTAGGTGCACTCTGACCTCCACGTCCCTGCCTAGCCTCTCATCAGCATTTCTCAAGCTGTGGGTTATGTCTCCTTAGCAGGTCACGAAATTAACAGAGACTCTGGACTCATTTTTTTGTTATTGTTTTTAAATGAAATAGAAAAAACTATTAAAAATATCATTCTTTTCCTGGCTTACCGCAATCGTCCTCCCTATACATCTCTAGCCGGTAAATTCCTACTCTCTTTTTTTTTTTAAGATTTATTTTTTATATAATTATTTAATTTATTTTTGGCTGCGTCGGGTCTTCGTTGAGGCACGCGGGATCTTTTGTTGCGGCGTGCGGGCTTCTCTCTAGTTGTGGCGTGCGGGTTTTCTCTTGCCTAGTTGTGGCGCGCAGGCTCCAGGGCACGTGGGCTCTGTACTTTGCGGCACGCAGGTTCTCTAGTTGAGGCGCGCGAGCTCAGTAGTTGCGGCACACAGGCTTAGCTCCTCGGCGGCATGTGGGCTCTTAGTTCCCTGACCAGGGATCGAACCCGCATCCCCTGCATTGTAAGGAGGATTCTTTACCACTGGGCCACCAGAGAAGTCCCCCCTACTCCTCTTTCAAGTCTGTGTAGCACATAGTAGTTAAGATGTAGGTTCTGAGCCAGAGTGCCTGGGTTCACACCTCAACTCTGCCACTTAGTGCTATGTGACCTTGGACAAGTTACTGAACTTCTCTGGGTCTCTATTTCCTCTTCTGTAAAATGGGAATTATAGGAGCACCTACTTCACAGGTTTGCTGTGAGAATAAAATGAGTTAACATACGCTAATAGCGCAAAACAGCATACGCACATACTAATATCAATAAGTGTTAGCTATAATCATTATTATCTCTTTAAAGCGCTCCCGGACTCCCTAGGCAGACCCTGGCATTCTTTGATCAGAGGGCCCCCAGTGCCAGGTGACTTCCCAAGGCCTCTGAAGTGCATACTTCATATAGCCAACATCCCATTTCTCTGTGATGAGAGCATCTTCCCACCAGCCTGAAACCCTCAGACCCGGCAGGTGGAGGGTAAGAGTTCTGAAGCCAGAGAGACTCCAACTCTGCCACCTGAAGCCGCTTATCCTTTCTAAGCCCCAGTTTCTACTTCTGTAAAATGGGATACTAACAGTACCTGCTTCACAGGGCTGTTGTAAGTATTCAATGAAATAACATATTGGAAAGTACCTAGCCCAGGACAAAATTGGCTGTTATCCTCAGAGTGTAGCTCAATAAATGTTTAAGGAACAAATGAGACTTTGTCGTCTGAGGATTGGAGGGCAGGTCAAAGCTGAGGCCATCTGCCTACCCTGCTGGTCCTCTGCGTGTCTCACCGTAATCATATACAACGTGGTGCACACTGAATGGGGCTCTACAGTTTATAACGCCTGTTCACACATCTACTCTCCGCAGGTAAAATCCCCAGTTTACAGATGTGCTCAGCATCTATACAGCTGGCAGGTGGGGTCATTGAAACCTCAGTCTGCCCCTCCCCATCGCAAAGGCTTCCCATCAAACTCCGAGGTGAATATCAACCTCAGAGCTGGTGTGCCTAGCATGGCTGGACTGCGGAGGCTGCCTGCAGAAAACCGTTTACCTTAAAAGAGGAATTTCTATCTCCCAATGCGAAGAGGAATGAAATAAGCAAGAGGTTTGGAAGTAGAACCCTCCATCTCCTGGCTGCTTGGGAATTCACTTAACAAGTTTACAGTCCTGTACAAGGGAGGGATGGCACCGTGCTGCCTCCCCAGATTTTCGTGAGGATAAAGTGCGAAAACACAAGAGAAAGTGCTTTGTAAATGTTAGTTATTGTGATCCTTACTGCACGGTTGATGAAGAGGCCCCGGGGCCTCCTTCACCTTTCAAGACAGTTGACAAGTCTGCTCAGCAGAGCCCTGTGATGAGAAGAGACAGGAGCTGGTCTTCTGTAGGGTAGGAAGGGGGACTCAGTTCCCGGGCCCTAACAAATGAATGAATGAATGGCACAATACTGATGTTTTCTTAGAGCTTCAAGATTACAAAAACGGGAGTAGCCAAACTTTTAATTTTGCTGCCAGGCCATAAAGCACAGAGAAGGTTCTTCTATGAACAAGTCCATATCCTCAGCCTCATTATATTACCTTTCCCTTTGCCGAGCAATTCAGAGAGCTTATAAAAGAACTCATCCATTAACATTTTTCCAAGACAACTGAATAAACACGTCAAAACTGTTACAGAACCAATTTCTTTTTTTAATATTTCCAGGAAAGAGGGAATACAAATTCTGCAGAAGTCATTTGAAGTCATAAACCTTAAAAATGTTTGCAGTGCATTCTACTGGCTGAAGTTTTCCAGGTGACTCAGGCCACGGCACGCCACAGAGACCCAGCCCCTCTGCGGCGCCAGGGAAATGGCACTTCTGAATGTTTTCCAAGTGACACTGCAGAGCAAAAGTTTCTTTTTCCTTCATGGCGTTGATTTTTTAAGTAAAACTTTTGATTTTGGAGTCAAGAATTAATGGCGTCTCTGCTTTTTGAAGTTAGTTTTCAGCAGAGAATTTTTTTAAAAAGACGTCAAAAGCACACCGTACTTCCTTCCTGAGGCTTTGACAGGGTCGGGGGAGGTTGGTGGTGGTATGGGGGGGGTGTTTCTAGGATTTGTCACATTCTGAGAACTGGTCTAAAGGTTCCTGCTCCCGGTGAGTTGGAGATGAGTCTGGTCCTTAAGGTCATTCTCCATGCAGACTCCAGGGAAATACTGGTCATTTCAGAATAGATACTTGCTTTTGTTTTCCCGTCAAAGAAGCATGGCAGTTGGAGGGGACAGGGACCAATGGGGGTGGGCAAAGCTGGACTGGACACTGTTTACCAGGTCAGGAGGCTTGCTTCCCATTTCCAGGGACCATTGTGGAGCCTGGATTGGCAGGCTGGCGCCCTGCCCTTCTGGAGGAGAAAAGGACGAGAAGACGGTGGCAGGAGCAGGAAACTGGGGAGAGGGCAAGTTGACCTGCTGGAAAAGCTGAGGCAGGAGCTCGGCTTGGAGGTAAGTGGGAGGAGTGTGGCAAGAAAGTGTGAAAGAAGCCTTGTGGAGTGCAGGGTTAGAAAGCAAGATGGGGAAGAAGACCCTTAAAGCAGAAGAATGCAGCTCAAGGACTTGGGGAAGCATGTCCTTGCAGAAGGAGTCGGGAGGCACCTGCCAACCTATCAGGTGGGAAGGTACCAGGAGCACGTGTTGGTCTTCCCCGTACACTGGGCCTCTTTCTGGGTTGAGAAAACATCCACTGCTAGCACCACCATGGGGCAAAAATGCTCAGTATTCCACACCATCCAAGGAGAAGTTATGTTATTATTTTTGCCCTCCCATTCCCATGCTTACTACAACTCATGAATTCCAACCTAGGCAATGCCAGGGCAAGCCAATACGCTGGAGAAAAACTTCCCCTACCTACTGTTACTCGTTCTGCAGTTTGAGTGTAAATGTCCCTTCCTCAGGGAAATCTCCCTGAGCCCCCTGGCCTAGGTCAGGTCCTGTCCTGAATTCTTCCTCCATTATGCTGTTACAACTGCAGTTACTTATGTATTTGTATAACTGCATCCTTAATATGTCTCCTTGGCCAGAGCGTGAGCCCCAAGAGAGCACTGTGTCTACGTTGGCCTTTGCTAAACACCCCTTGCCAGCCTGGTACCTGGGACCAGGTTAGCACAGAATGAACACTGGAAGATGAATGAACTCATCCTAATGATCCCCTGAGGAGAGCCACAGAGAAACAGGACTTACTGCACAACTTGTTCTGGAACACTGAGGTCAGCGACTCAATCTGGCTGAAGTTGGCCACCAGGAAGACGTGGTCCTCGTGGGGCTCGCTGCCGATGGTCTTCAGCGTGTTGAAGTCCACTTGGCCCACGCCGATGGCAAAGATCAGGATGCCTGTGTCCCGGGCCTTTGCGGCTACCTCAGCCACCGAGTCCTGGGGCCTCCCGTCGGTCACAATCATTATGACCCGCGGCACGTTCTCCCTCAGTGGCCGGGCACCCTCTGCTTCTGAGAATGCGATGTTCAGGGCGTACTGGATGGCCAGCCCCGTCATGGTGCCCGTGGACAGATGCCGCATCCTCTTGACGGCGTGCTCCACCTCGGACTTCCTCTTGAAGGTCTTGAGGGAGAACTCGTTCTTCACGGTGCTGCCATATTGGAGCAGGCCCACACGGGTGACGTCAGGGCCAATGTCCAAGAACTGCAAGATGTCCACGATGAACTCCTTGACCTTTGCGTAGTCGTGGGTGTTGACGCTGCGGGAACTGTCAATGATGAAGACCACGTCTGCCCGCTTGTTCTCACAGGAGCTCTCTGGGGAAAGAGGGGAGGGCAAACGCATCAGAAGAGTGTTAAGCATAAACACACCACTATATATAAAATAGGTAACCAACAAGAGCCCACTGTATAGCACAGGGAACTCTACTCAGTATTTTGTAATAACGTATAAGGGAAGAGAATCTGAAGAAGTTATATATACATATATATGTATAACTGAATCACTGTGCTGTATACCTGAAACTAACACGATATTGTAAATCAAATATATTTCAATTAAAAATAAAGAAAAGAAAAGGAAAGGAAAGAAAAGAAGAGTGTTAAGGACCCAGTGCAGTTTGGAAATCCTAGGGCCAGGGATCACCTTTCAAACCTCCCGTCTTCATCGTTTTTCTTCCCCCCTTGGGAAGGTTGTAAGGGTGTATATGTGCATGACTGGGTGATCATGGGTATTGGCAACAAAGATACTATTTCTTTTTACAAGATAAATGAACTTCAGTTTCTAGATAGTCATCAATGTAGTTTTCAGGTTGGCAAATACCTGAGCAGGGTCAAAATTACTTTATCATTTACTGCACAGCACATAGGCTTGGCTGGATACTGCAGGGAGTATAGAAGACACTTAGTGGGGGCTTCCCTGGTGGTGCAGTGGTTAAGAATCTGCCTGCCAATGCAGGGGACACGGGTTCGAGCCCTGGGCCGGGAAGATCCCACGTGCCGCGGAGCAACTAAACCCGTGCACCACAACTACTGAGCCTGTGCTCTAGAGCCCACAAGCCACAACTACTGAGCCTGCGAGCCACAACTACTGAAGCCTGCGAGCCTAGAGCCCGTGCTCCACAACAAGAGAAGCCACCGCAATGAGAAGCCCGTGCGCCCCAATGAAGAGTAGCCCCCACTCACTGCAACTAGAGAAAGCCCGCGCGCAGCAACGAAGACCCAACACAGCCAAAAATAAAATAAATAATTTTTTTTTTTAAAAAAAAGAAGACAGGGGGGGCGACCCAAATCAAGGAGCTTACAGTCTACCTGGGGAGACTTCATTACTGGAACAAGGAAAGAATAACTAGTATGAAACTATGTGGTGCTGACACTAGATGTTCAAAGAACAGGGATATCAGTGGGTTGGAGTCAAGGAGATGGGACACAAGCTGGCTTTACAGATGCATAGTGTTTGCACTGAGAGAAGGAACACATGGAGACGGACACATGAACAAAAGCCCAAGATGGCATGAATAGAGTGGATAAAAGAACAAGTGGTAAAGGCCCTGCTAGGAGTTATGGATAGGAGTTAAGTTGGAGGGGTAGCATGAAGCCAGTTACAAAATGACTTTAAATTCAGACTGAAATTTGTACATGATGCCACAGGTGATGGGCATAATATGATTAGCATTGTATTATGTAACTTATCTCTTCTGTAGGGAAGTTACGTAATAACAAGTCAACTGAGTGGGGCAGAAGTTTGTGGAGAGGATATGGACAGAAGGGAGCCCTCCTGCACTGTTGGTAGGAATGTAAATTGGTGCAGCCACTGTGGAAACAGTATGGAGGTTCCTCAAAAAACTAAAAAGAGAACTACCATATGACCGAGCAATTCTACTCCTGGGTATATATCTGATAAAAAGAGAAATACTAATTCAAAAAGATATATGCACCCCAATGTTCATTGCAGCTCTATTTACAATTGCCAAGATACGGAAGCAACCTAAGTGTCCATCAACAGATGAATGAATAAGGAAGATATGGTGTGTGTGTGTGTGTGTGTGTGTGTGTGTATATATACACACACACACACACACACACACACACACACTGGAATACTTCTCAGCCACAGAGAGAATGAAATTCTGCCATTTTCAACAACGTGCATGGACTTGGAGGGCATTACGCTAAGTGAAATAAGTCAGACAGAGAAAGGCAAATACTGTATGATATCATTTATATGTGAAATCTAAAAAAAATAAGACTAGTGAATAGAGCAAAAAAGAAACAGACTCACATATGTAGAGAACAAACTAGTGGTTACCAGTGGGGAGAGGGAAGGGGGAGGGGCAATATAGGGGTAGGGGATAAAGAGGCACAAACTACTATGTATACAATGAATAAGTTACAAGGATATATTATACAGCACAGGGAATATAGCCAATATTTTATGACTATAAATGGAGTATAACCTTTAAAAACTGTGATATCACTATGTTGCACACTTGTAACTTATAAAATATTGTACATCAACTATACCTCAGTTTTTTTTAAAAAAACACAAAAAAAAACACAAAAAGCAGTTGAGTCAGGCAGGGGTTTGCAGGGTGGATGATCCAGACCATTTTTGCACAAATCTGGTTGAGAGAGAAACTTAATCTCAACCAGGGGTGGGTGGTCAGGGGAGGGAGGTGGGGGCAGTAGTGGAAATGGAGAAGGTACCTGGCCAAGAAACATTTCAACAAAGGGCACAGTTAAATTGGAAAAAGGCAAATGTCGAAGTCTCTCCCTTACCACCACAATCGCCGTACTCATTCCTCAAGCGCGCAAGCAAGAAGGCATTCTGGGAAGCGGGTGAGATTGGATGAGATGAGAGGCCTCTGGGTGGAGGCTGGGCGTTCCTGCTGGGATTTCTCAGATGTTCTGAGCTATGGCCTCCAGCCCCTCCCTCCCCCTCTCTTTCCCAGACCTCCCACTGCTAAATCCGGATTTGATAGGGATTAGAAAAGGGATCTCAAATGCTTGCCCTAAATCCCAATCACTGCAGCTGCAAGAAAGAGGGAGAAAACCAGAAATGAAGCAGTGAACCCAGTCATTGAAATGAGAAGTGGGAAAGGCGGGTGAGGTCATCCCATCCACGCGGGCCTGCCAGGTCGTGACTCGCCCGAGCACCTGCACACACACCTCAACCATCACAGTCTCACAAGTCTAACAATTTTAGGGGAGGAAGCACGCCCGCATGCCAGCATCATGGCAGAAAGCCAACCTTCTGTGGCACCCACATATAACACTGGAGGCTGGGTGAATTTAAGGTGAGTTTCTCAAACCAGAGCTCCCAGAAACTGCCTTTGAGGGCGCAGGGATAAGATCAATATCAACCCTGACATTTGCAGAGTGTTTTAACGTCTTTACTCTAGAGAGCTTTCATCATCACTATGGTCTCATTTGATTTCCAGAATAAGCTCTTAAGAAAAGAGCTAGGAGTACTGTACCCATTGGACAGATGAGAACATGAAGGCACTGAGAGTTTGAAAATCTCTTATAATTTAGAAAAAGAAAACCTATATGGAGACAACGCCAACACCCACCTCACTGGGTGGTTGTGAGGATCTGAGGAAATGCTGTGGGTAAAGAGCTTAGCCTTGGGCCCAGCATGTGGAAACCCCCAATATGTGGGAGCTGCATATGCAGGCTCTGCTCGGCCCACACCGCCTCCCCAGTCCACACCTTCCTAGGCCCAGGCTGGGGAGGGGCAGGGCTGCTGCTGCTGTGTAGTTTGTGCTGCACACAGGCACCTGCCCAGGGAAGCGAGGGGCCTGAAATCCAGGCTAGCCCTGAGCCCCAGGGGCTGCGTCCACCCTGAGAGGCACCTGGAGGGAGTGCTTTTCTCTAATTTTCACAGAGGTGTCTATAGTCTAGCACATGGTCCTGGGCCAGAGCACAGCATGACAGACCTGCGGGTCCCAGGGAAGAGGACAAGGGCCAGGACTGAGGCCACTCCAGAAGCCACATCTGCCCCCCATTTCAGTCGGAACTTCATGCAGGGAGAATGTGACCCAGTCATCTCCACCTGCTCAGGAGGACCGGAACCAGCCCAGACCCAGCCACGGAGGAGGATATTAATGAAAGACTCCTTGGAAGGGAGAGAGGGATAGAGTCTGCAGACTGGCTCCCTAAGAACTCTCCTCCTCTGGAAATCTTTGGAAGCAGGGGGTCCTCTGGGACTAGGATTCTTACTGTGGGTCTTAGTCATGGTGTCAGCATCCCAGGAAGCATCACGATCAATTTAAAGGGAAGCCTGGAAGTTCCACGGGGAATTACGTGCTCAACTGGATTAGTTCCCATCAAAACAAATGGGGAGTTTCCACAATGCCTGGCATTTACAAAAACACCACAAAGGTTCGAAATAGAGTTGGAGGGAACCTCCAGAGAGCAGTGATTGTGAGTTGAAAACGACGAGTCCTGGCAGCCCAAGTGACCGAGTTTCTTCAGGATGTCTCCTCAGGTCCCTCGAGAGCTCAGAACCACAGCACAGCAGCTTGTCCCTGAAAGGGCCAGTTCAGTGGTTCTCAAGCTCGAGGTGCCTCCCAGTTCCCAGGAAGACTTGTTAAAAACTAAGGTCAGGGCTTCCCTGGTGGCGCAGTGGTCGAGAGTCCGCCTGCCGATGCAGGGGATGTGGGTTCGCACCCCAGTCCGGGAAGATCCCACATGCCGCGGAGCGGCTGGGTCCGTGAGCCATGGCCGCTGAGCCTGCGCGTCCAGAGCCTGTGCTCTGCAACGGGAGAGGCCACAACAGTGAGAGGCCCGCGTACGGCAAAAAAACAACAACAACAACAACAAACTAAGGTCACTGAGCCTCACTTCCAGAATTTCTGATTCTGTAGGTCTAGGCTGGCACTTGAAAATGTGCATTTCTAGCAAGTTCTGGGGTGAGGTTGATGCCACTGGTCCAAGGACCACACTGTGAGAAACCACTAGTTTAGGAACTAGAGAGGTTTCTGGAGAGACGAAGTTCTGGCAAGTCTTGACCTCATATCTCACTGTGAACTCCCCAACGTGGGAAACTAATCGTCGCTATAGCCATGCGGTGGGGATACAGTAAGTCTTCAGTCAACATTTGTGGAGTTAAATGGAATTCTGGGTGGTGGAGCAAGGTTTCAGGTGGAAGGGACTGAGTCAGAGCAGGCAATTCAAGGAGGTGGATTAAAACCACAAAGTCAGAAAGTGCTAGAGCAGGTCTCTGGGTCCTGCTAACAGAGTCACAGATTCTAGGACCCAAATCTTTGCCATTTTATGAGGGAGCATAGCCACTTTTGAACTTCTGGTCCATGGACTCACAGACTAATAAAATCTTAGAGCTGGAAGGTCTAAATAGAGTCCAAGTTACTCACTTTACAGAAGGGGAAACTGAGGCCCAGGGAGGTGACTCTATCTCCACGAGGCCTCATGGCTCATTAGGGTCAGACCTGGGACCATCCTGGTGCCTTTCCCCCATGTCACGGTGGGCATCCTGGAAAACTCTCAATACCACTGGCATTACAATACAAGCTCTGTAAATACTTGGGGACATTCTGAAATATTTGCCTCACAGTTTCTCCACACGGGGACTGCTGAGAGATGTTTCCAGAAAATAGACTCTCCTCTGTGCGTGTTCCTTTCACATACTGGTTCTGATAAACAGCCTCCCTCCCTGTCTCAGCCTGTGAGAAGAACACACACGATCTTCCTCCTCGCCCCTCACAACAGACTTTCCACAGCAGTTGGAAGAGGGTTTTTGGGCACATCATAAAAACGTCATCCCTTGAACCAAAAGAGTAACGGTCTGAGCCTTGTGAACAGGACTTCCAGTTCTGTCAGCTTGACTCTACAGCCTACTCAATGGGCAAACAAGTGTCTCTTCCCCCTGCAGAGAAGGTGAACCTGAGCCAGAACAATTTTAAGCAACATTCCCACCCCAGCAGGATTACAACGTGCAGCCTTGGAACTATTTCCTTCCTCTCAGGATTGTAGATTTGTGGCTAATCGGTCTCCCTTGCTGCAGCTCAATTTAATTACGGCCGTGTAATTGTACAGTAAATATTTGGTACCATCTGCCTGGAGAGGTCAGGGCATGTTTGGAGAAGGAAGATATGTGAATCTCGATGACAAGGGTAAAATAATTTCATCCAGAGATGAAAGGGGCTCTGAAATGCTCAGTGAAACAGCAGCAGAGTCCTATGACCTCAGGGCAAGCCCAGCCAATGCCACTTTCTGTCCATGTGGTCTTAAACCTCTCCTTCACCTCTTTGACCCTCAGTCTCTTCTTCTGCGAAATGAGAATAACAATACCTCACAGGACTATCGGGATACTCAAAAGAGAATATAATAATAATTTATAGCTACTGTTTATTGAGCACTTAATAAGTACCTGGCCTTGTTCAGAGTACTTTTACACGGGATGGCTTATTTATTCTTCACACCCAACTTAGCAAGTAGGTACTATTCCCATTTTACAGATGAGAACAATGAATCTAGAAAGGTTAGATATCTAGCTCAGGGCCTCATACTGAGGAGGAGCCCGGATCTGAACTCATCTTGTCTGGCTCCGTAGCCCATACTCTTAACCACCAAGCAATGCTCAGAAAAGATTCTGTCCTTTTAGACCTGCCTTTCCCAGCACACTCAAGATGCACCAGAACTGCACTGGCTCTCTGGGGTCAATTCTTTCCTTCCCTGGAATCAGGGCCTGAAAGCTATGGCTCAAAATTGCCTGTCTCCTGCCAACTGCTTCTCCCCTGCTAAATGCCTATTTGTATTTTTTTAAGATTTAATAAAATGATGAAAGCAGATGCTTGCCTCTCTGAATAGCAGCGGCTCAGCACATGGGGCTGCTAGTGGTTCACATTCTCATGCACTTAACTTGCCTACTGTGAGATCTGTAGGAGCAGGCCCCTGGGGGAGACAGAAGAATGGGACAGGTATGACAGAAAGTCAATCACCGATCGTTGATGGAACAGGAGAAACATGATCTGGACAACAGGCAAATGCCCAGGGTGGGGTGGAGAAGGGAAATGGATTTCAGAAAATGTGATGCTTCCTAACAATTCCCAGCAAAGTTCCCACAAGTAGATGGTTTGTGGGCACTTTAAAAAAAGAACTGTGGGGGCTTCCCTGGTGGCTCAGTGGTTGAGAGTCTGCCTGCTAGTGCCGGGGACACGGGTTTGAGCCCTGGTCTGGGAGGATCCCACATGCCGCAGAGCGGCGGGGCCCATGTGCCACAACTGCTGAGCCTGCGCGTCTGGAGCCTGTGCTCCGCAACAAGCGAGGCCGCGATAGTGAGAGACCCACACACCGCGATGAAGAGTGGCCCCCGCTTGCCACAACTGGAGAGGGCCCTCGCACTGAAGCGAAGACCCGGCGCAGCAGAAATTAATTAATTAATTAATAAACTCCTACCCCAACATCTTCTAAAAAAAAAAAAAAAAGTAATAGTCTCCTCACCTGTAAACCAGGGACAATAGCGCCTGCCTCATAAAGTCACTGCACTCAATAACAAATATCAGCCTTCTACTGGCGTTTGAAAAAGCACACCCTCATTTAAAAAAAAAAAAAAAAAGGAACTGTAAAAAATATAATGATACAAGGGGAAAAAATGGAATATTTTCTAGGACAGTGCAAGAGTGGATGGACGAGGGGACTGAAGTATGATCTCCAGGTGACATTAAAGGCCAACTTGAGGGTGGTGAGCATGAAACTGAAGGGACACCGATAGCATGTGGTGCGTCTTGCTCCGGCTACACTCAGCTGCACAGGAACAGGGGAAAAGCAGGCAGAAGTTGGTATAACCAGGGTTGTCATTTAGCCAAGCGAGAGTGATGAATCAGGAGAGTGAAAAAGGTATGCAACAGAACGACTATAAAGATTTCCTCTGAAATTAAACTGGGGGAACAGGAAGTAGAAGACAGGAAGGGGTGAAGGGCAGAGAAAAAGCAGCAGGGCCAATGGATTGAAAGTCCAGATGAGGTCACAGCATTGTTGAATCCTAGAAGGGGTGAGCTGGGGAAATAGGAGGTTTAAATTGAGATGATGAAGGGACTGCAGTTATTATAATCACAGGGTCAGGAGTATGCTAAGAGAGGTGAATGGCTGAGATACAGTGGAGGACACGAATACTCCAATAATGATCCCTCAAAGGAGGGATGACAAGAGTAACGTTGGAGAAAGTGGCAAGGAGCCGAGAGCTAAAACTGGTTTTGCAACTAGGACTAACCAGAGGGGTTTCTTTAATTCCCTAAGAGTGACCAGAAACACTTTGGAACATGACTCAAAGGTCATAAAGGGCCAGTGAAAAAACTAGCTCACCAAGAGTTTCAAAGGGAGAAAAGCAGTTTTATGATTACAGAAAGCGGGGGTGGCGGTAGGGAGAACTTGATGATTTTGAGCCAGCAGGAGACTGAGAAGGGAAAAAAAGCATGCACAATTTATGTTTTTACTCCTAGTTAGGATAGATCAGGAGAATCAGAGGAAATCTATAGTTTGGATCTCAGCAAGACAAATAATTGACTCCAGTGAGGAAGAAATGCAGATTCCACATATTTAGACCAGTTAGGTAGAACAGTTAAATAAAGCCAATCTTTGAACAAATATTTAGTGAGAACCTATTGTGTGTCAGGCTCTGGGAATATAACAAAGGAAGACTCCCAGCTGTTAACAGCAGGCATACAGACACATAATAACAGGATACAATAAAATAGGCAGACTAAAAAGATAAGTAGAATGCTCAGAGAGAAAGGGAGAGCATAGCTGACTACCTATGGGTGTGGGTACCCAGGCTCCAGGGCAGGATTAGCAATGTCTCCTTTTTTTTTTCCCTTGTCCCTGGCAGACATTACGAATCAATGCCCACCCTCTCCCACTCAGCCTGGACTCAGCCTCAGGATCCTTTCAACACTGCCCTGCAAGTACCTACAGACAATGAAATGGAATCATTTTGCCAATCTGGTTTTAGAGTCTGGGGCTCTACAACAAAGGCTGAAGTGCTCAATTTTATCTACTTCTAAGAAACTGAATAAAGGTAAGTTAGCTAATCATACTTTTGAGACATTATCTGATAATTAGTGCTAACTTACTACAATTCAATGAGAAATAATAAGGGTGGCCATGTCCACGGCCTGCCCATGAACTTTTAGATAAAGTCACACTTATGATGGAAGGCTGCTGGTGGGCATGGGGTCAGAGCAAAGGAGACAGAAATTCCCTAAGAAATAGTCTCCTCGGGCTTCCCTGGTGGCGCAGTGGGTTAAGAATCTGCCTGCCAATTCAGGGGACACAGGTTCGAGCCCTGGTCCGGGGAAGATCCCACATGCCGCGGAGCAACTAAGCCCGTGCGCCACAACTACTGAGTCTGCGCTCTAGAGCCTTCGAGCCACAGCTGCTGAAGCCCGTGAGCCACAACTACTGAAGCCCACACCCCTAGAGCCCGTGCTCTGCAACAAGAGAAGCCACCACAGTGAGAGGCCCACGCACCGCAACAAAGAGTAGCCCCTGCTCGCCGCAACTAGAGAAAGCCTGCGCTCAGCAACAAAGACCCAACACAGCCAAAATTAAAATAAAATAAATAAATAAATTTATAAAAAAAGGAAAGAAATAGTCTCCTCAAGTTGTACAAGTGGTATGTATCCTCCACTATAAGAATATAAAATAGCACATCAGAATTCAAGGAAATTGCATCCCTTAAGCAATTGGTTTATGTGTATTGAACTATATGGGCTTAACAAAGACAGACAGACAGACTGAGAGAAAAGACGTGATGGCGTAACACCCACCATCACGCTCAATGAGCTTGTGCCCACAGACACCTGAGATGTGGCCCCTGTGGCCACCTCATGTGTTCCATCCCCATGTGCCTCTAGACTATGACTAGCCCTGTGATTTACAGGTGATCTCATGGATATTTCAGAGGCAACTTGGAGCACCTTTGATTTTTGCCTCCAGTGCGACTTAACCTGCAATTCCCCTGTATTTAGGGCTCTTGACTAGGGCGCCATGGTCCTTGGGCAGGGCTGAAAGGACCACATTTCAATTCTTCCCCCTCTAATTCCCTTCTTAGTCAGGTGCCAGCCACTGCATTACCTCACGCCGGCCGTTTTACAATGCAGGTGATGAGCTATGGCTTCTCTGAATCAACCACGCTCCGCTCACATCTTCCTAAAGAACCCCTGGGCAGTGGCCTGAAAAGCTGATTATATTATATTATGGATACACCCTGGACTTCTTGATGGGATCGTAGACACATTAGAAAATCAGTTCCCACTCGGTAACATTTTCCAAACTGTTTTCCAAATTCTGGGGGCATTTGCGGTTCTCACTACACCACTACACACTATGCTGGAAGGAATCGCTTAAAAAGCTGAATAACAGAGTCAGGACCAGAAAGGATTTCTGAGGGCTGGAATAATGAGTCAAAATTAACAAGAGGAGGGAAGGGTGAGCTGGGACGAAGTGAGAGCGTGGCATGGACACATATACACTACCAAACGTCAAATAGCTAGCTAGTGGGAAGCAGCCACATAGCACAGGGAGATCAGCTCGGTGCTTTGTGACCGCCTAGAGGGGTGGGATAGGGAGGGTGGGAGGGAGACGCAAGAGGGGGGAGATATGGGGATATATGTATACGTATAGCTGATTCACTTTGTTATACAGCAGAAACTAACACACCATTGTAGACCAATTATACTCCAATAAAGATGTTAAAAAAAAAACAAAACAACTAACAAGTGGAAATCTAAGTGGTATAAATGTCAAGCCCTGAACATAAGTTTCAAAAAATCAACTGTATAAACCACAGAAAGGAGACATCTGGATTGACAGCTAGTCACATGATAAAATCTCCAGCCAGGACAACAAATTCCAAGCCTTGCACGCCGGCCCCGAGACCCCCAACTCCAGCACCTGTGAGACACCAACACCCCCCCCGCCCCACCCCCCGCTAATGAATCCCAGCCTCAGAATCAAAGCTCAGCCACAGGGGTCCTCTGGGCACAGCATCCCCCATCCCCTTCCCACCCCCTAGTGCCTGGAGGGGGCTTGAGAAACAAAACCAATTTGCCAGCCAGACATTCTCTCCACTCACTCCCATTACAGCCCTCCAGGCCTTAATGCCCCATCATCTCACCTTTGGTTTTTCCTGGCCTGGGAGAGTAGAGAGACTCTCTCCACAAATGGACCTTACTCTTCCCCTCTTTATAGCAGAACTTTCCGATGATGAAATATTTTGGTGAGTTTCATCAGAGTCACAGTAGCTCAACTTGGCTCACCTATGTCTGAGCATTCTCCTACCAGCATCTCATGTATGGAGCTACCGGCCACATGTAGTGTCTTCTATGAATCCCTAGTACCCAGCAGAGTGCAACGCACATAGATGCTCAGTAGGGTCTTGGCTTCTTTCCTTCAGGGTGCATATGTGATGGGAGGGGTAGGAGGGCAAAGAAGGGAGAAGCTGCACATACCCCTCCACGAGCCAGAGTGGGCTGGGGGAGCTAGTCAGTGGAGGTACAATAAAAACAGCCCACAGTGGGGATCCTCAATGCCCTGATGATGTCAGAAACGCCTGGGGGTACTTATTTAAAATGATGAATCCTGGGCAGCACCCTAGACCCAGTGAATTAGAATCTTTGAGGCTGAAGCCCACGAATCTGCACTTAGACAGTTGTTCCAGATGATTCATAGGTGTGACAAATCTGAAGACTCTATCCCAAGGGGCATGGGAGCCTGAGAGACCATCAAAGAGGCCACACAGCAAGAGTCCAGAAGAGACCCCTTCCTGTGTCTCAGCACCCTCCTCCACAAGAGCAGGAGAGACCTTGTAAATATGGAAACCTTACATCCTGGATTCTCTCATGGGTTCTGATCCACGTCTGGTCCATTGTCAGATCATGTGTAGGTCAGCTGTGTCCTGGCTTTTGATTAGGTTCAGAAAATGAACAAGGTAGGCACCATTATTACTTCCAACTTACAGACGAGGGCCCTGAGGCTTAGAGAGGCTAAATGACAAGTCCACTGGCATGGGGAGAATGAGTGGTACGAGACAGGGATTTCACATCCAAGCCAGTCTGATTGTAGTACCTGCATTTTTAGCCTCCGTTTCCCAGCAGGTGACCTAGCATGAAGTGTCTCCTCTGAACAGAGAAACGTCCCAGAGGAGAGGCATATGAACTTACTCTCCCAGTCACCAGTTAACACATTAAACCCCAGTTAATATCTGGGAGGGCCAACGGCAGAGACTTGAATGAGACTCAGGAGTTAGAGCTCAACTCAAGACACACTCCCCCAAGTGCGAAGTCCTCTTCACCCTCTGTCCTGGGCCAGTGCCTTTGGCCCCAGAGCTTCACCTTCATTTTATTAAGTTCTTTCTGATACCTACGAGCACACCCGCTGCACCTACTCGAGTCCACAAGTGCTTCCTGCACCCCCAGGCAGTGATGATAGTAGCACAACTAGTAACAATGTGCAGTGACGTCATCCCACAAATTCCGTATTTGCTGGCCTGCAAGCCCCACCAAACCATAAGGCAAACCTCTGAAGTCACGAGTGGGCCTTGTTCATCCTCATTTCATGGATGCCTGGCTCAGGGCTGCACATAGAGAACTGAAGGCACTATGGGCAAAATACAGGCACATCTCAGAGGAACTGCAGGTTCGGTCCCAGACTACCGCAATAGAGCAAATATCGCCATACCGCGTGTCACACGAGCTTTCTGGTTTCCCAGCGCATATAAAAGTTATGTTTACACTATACTGTAGCCTATTAAGCGTGCGATAGCATTATATCTAAAAAAGTGTACCTTAATTTACCTTAATTTAAAAATATTTTATCGCTAAAAAATGCCAGCCATAATCTGAGCCTTCAGCAAGTTGTAATCTTTTCACAATAGAATATCAAAGATCAACGATCACAGATCACCGTAACAGATAGAATAACAATGAAAAAGCCTGAAATATTGCAAGAATTACCAAAACGTGACACAGAGACACAAAGTGAGCAAATGCGTTGGAAAAATGGCACCAATGGTCTTGTTTGACGCAGGGCTGCCACAGACCCTCAATTTGTGAAAAACACAGTATCTGCGAAGCACAACAAAAGCAAAACCCAATAAAACAAGGTCTGTCTGTACAGTGCTGGTGCTGTGGGGCTGTTGCCACCCAGAGGATGCCGGGCCTGACCTTAGGCGGCTTACAGCCCAGGCAGGCAGTGACACGAGCGTGCAGATGGCGGCAGAACGAGGCAGGGAAAATGAATTACTATTCAGGAAGCATAACATATGCTTATAGCCAGAACGGCTGAACCCTCAGTCACAAAGGTCAGTAGAGACTGTGCTGATGAACAAGGAAGCATGAATCCAGCAGAGGTACAGAGCAAGCACATCTCTATCTCTTGGCCGATTACTGAGGACAAAAGCAACGATGTACATCCAGATGGAGGTGATTTCTGTGATCTCCTCCCCCCCCCCACCTGTTCTGAATGCCAGTTGATACCATTTATGTGCTCCCCTCATGAACGCCCGAGATATGGTCTGAATGTCAACTTTCATTCTATGAACTCCTTTCCAACACCTACAAGCAGAACCAAAGTTCACAGGCAAGCACTGAAACTTACTGTCAGATTTGACCTGTGTACACGTTAACCAAAACCAAGGGGAACCCCTGCAGGGCAGAAAGAGATGGCTGTGGTGGGAGAGAGACTTGCAGGATGGATTCTGTCTGCTCATGGAGATCCACACTGGGAAGTTTTTATGCAAAATATACTTGCCAATGTCACAATGAGTTTGTTTGGGGTTTTGTTTTTATTTAAAAGAAGGTTCTGGTGAATGAGCCTGCATCTTTGGTTAGCAATGGTGCTCCATAAACCAGAGACAAGGGCCAGTGGCGCCCTGAGGGATCCTCGGTTGACACCAGCTCAAATTTCCTTGTCCCTGCTGACCCTCATAAATTCCTTTAGGAATGCAGCTCTCTAAGGCCTTCAGGGAGTATGCACCAACTAGCCAGCAAACGGGAAAAGAAAAAGAGAAGAAAGAAAAACCATGCCACATCACACCAGTCTCCTCTCATAACTCTTACATGAGCTAAAAGAAAAGAGACGTCGTATGAAGTTCGACAGCTGTGGTTTCCAGAACCCTGGACAATTTTCTTTGCGAGGGAGCCAAAGAGAAAGCTGCCCCAGTTTAGCCCTGGAGAAAAAAGTTTCCAATGAATTGAATTTCCTTGCAAGGTAAAGCAGTTTGCTAAAGCTTCGCTTAAAAAAAAATGCCCCTCACATCTACTCTCAGTGTGTCTACAAACAGGCTTTCTCTTAATTGAGAAAAGAAGGATAAAGAAGCCCTGAAATGGTCGATGGTTTTAAAATTCACTGAGCTGACTGAATAGATACAGAATCAGTTTGGTATTCTCTATCAAAGCCCTTCTCATCAGCTTTCTTCCTTCCTCCAAATGAGAAATGACTCATATCTTAAAAATTGTAATCTACACACACACACACACACACACACACACACAACCCATCCCCCAATACAAGACAGTACAGAAAGTACTGGGAAACAGGTGATCTCTCCTTTCTGCAAAGTGAAAAAGAGTGTAGGTGTAGGTGGTTTTTAAAAAGCAAACTGGCATTTCACCCACACGAGCATTTTAACTTAACACATTGAACAATTGCCTCATCTGCTTTCTGAGTGTCCAGATGGAAGTCAGGCGCAGAGCAGAGACCTGTGAATAGCAATAGGGTCGGGCTGGGGAGGGGTGAGGGCCACGAGGAAGAGGCCTTGCTAGATGCAGTCTTGTAGCTCTTCCCTGGAAGGGGAGGGGTGCAGGCACACACAGAGGCAGGGACGGAAGCTTCCACAGACCTGTACCAGCCAAGGAAAAGTGTCTCTCATCATTTCGGTTTGGTTGAGTTACACAAACACTGTGGTACCCTCCTCTCTATGCCAGGTGCTAGGGATACAGCACAAGAACCAATCTTAGCCTGGGAGAGGCTTACAACCTTGTAGAGAAGACAGCTTCATAAGATTCATAAAAATCATGTGCAGCTAGAGCCTGGAGGAGAGCACGATCCCGGGATGATGGGTGGGAAGATTCCTAAAGAAGCTGAAGGGTACCACATTATATTGTCTTAAAATATTATTCCATTATTAAAGGATGAGCAGGTATTGGCCAGGCAGAGTTGGGTTGGGCATTTTAGGCAAAGGGTCGGCATGAGCAAAGGCCTAGAGGCCAGAACAGAGTAGGGCACCGTGTGCATGGGCAATACAGATAGGGTGCTATGGCTGGATCTTAAAGGACAGGATGGGAATGACAGAGAGGGCTGCATGTACCTCCTACTGAGAAGTTTGGACTCCATTAAGGAGCCCATGGGGAGCCACTGAAGTGTTCTAAATGTGCCCATCCTCTTTTAGGGCACATTCTAAGGGCTCCTGATTCAGCCCAGACTTCACTCTTCTCCATCCCTGGCCCAACCCAAAGCCCCTCCCACTGGAGTTCCCAGCGTGGTCTCAGGTATAAATGAATGTCCCCTATGTATATACTATAGAGAATGTACCAGGGAGAATTTATTATTTCCTTTTTTTTACATCTTTATTGGAGTATAATTGCTTTACAATGGTGTGTTAGTTTCTGCTTTATAACAAAGTGAATCAGTTATACATATACATATATTCTCTTCTCTTCTCTCATATCTCTTCTCTCTTGCGTCTCCCTCCCTCCCACCCTCCCAATCCCACCCCTCTAGGTGGTCACAAAGCACCGACCAGGCAGAATTTAAAGACAACTCCTTTGTCTTTAGGAGTTGAGTTTCTGCCCCTTTGTTATCTAACCCTGGAGTGAGTCTACCTGAAGGACTTTCAGCTGGTAGAGCAGAAAGCTTAGGTCAGCAGTTGGCCCCTTCCAACTCATCCCTCTTGGGTGTCTAACTCCTCTACTGCTATTTCTCTCCCTAGTTAATTGAATATTCAAAGGAAATAACTATTGATTGAATGTCAGTTGGCACTCAGCATGAACTCCCACCTCTTTTTATGAGCCTTCCAGTACTGTAGACGTTAAAAAGACAAGAAGCACATTTCAATGACTCCCCTGCAGCTAGGGTCCTGGGTGAGAATTAGGTAACACCAAGTACCTACACTCACAAAGGAGGAAGTGAGGTGAAGCCTGTTTCTGCTGGCAAGTAAGGTGGTAGAAACACAGACTCGGTGTTCTAGTGTCTGCTCACCAGCTTCACAGATGTAGTTATGGCAGCGACAGCATCCTGATCCCAGCAATGGGTTCTTAGGTGATGGCCCTGAGCTTCCACTCCTTCACCCTTTCCATTAATTATGTAAGCACCTAATTCCCTGTATGAAATCCCTTTCTGCCTAAAATACCTAGAGAGGTGGACTTCCCTGGTGGTGCAGTGGTTAAGAATCCACCTGCCAATGCAGGGGACACGGGTTTGAACCCTGGTCCAGGAAGATCCCACATGCCACAGAGCAACTAAGCCCGTGTGCCACAACTACTGAGCCTGCACCCTAGAGCCCGTGAGCCACAACTACTGAAGTCCGTGAACCTAGAGCCCACGCTCTGCAACAAGAGAAGCCACCACAATGAGAAGCCCGCGCGACACAACAAAGAGTAACCCCCGTTCGCTGCAACTAGAGAAAGCCCGCACGCAGCAAAGACCCAACGCAGCCAAAAAATAAATTAATTAATTTAAAAAAAAAAGTAATGTGCATGTTTAAAAAAAAAAAAAACCTAGAGAAGGACTTCCCTGGTGATGCAGTGGTTAAGAATCCACCTGCTAATGCGGGGGACATGGGTTTGATCCCTAGTCTGGGAAGATCCCACATTCCACAGAGCAACTAAGCCCGTGCGCCGCAACTACTAAGCCTGCGCTCTAGAGCCTGTGAGCCACAACTACTGAGCCCTCGTGCTGCAACTACGGAAGCTCATGCGCCTAGAGCCTGTGCTCTGTAACAAGAGAAGCCACCTCAATGAGAAGCCTGCACACCGCAACGAAGAGTAGCCCGCACTCAACACAACTAGAAAAAGCCCACGCGCAGCAATGAAGACCCAACGCAGACAAAAATAAATAAATAAATTTATAAAAAGATAAAATCAAATACCTAGAGAGCTTTGTTTTCTGCACTGGCCCTGGTGGTCCCCTCAACTCCTCAATACATCTGCCTTCTTGATGCCTCCCTCATCTACAGTAAGGTCTCGATGAAAACTCCATATACATTGGAACAAAAAAATACAAGGCATACTCAGTCCTCTTCACAAAGCTCACCTGAAGACCTAGTCCCTCCAAGCTTTGTGAAAGCGGGGCCAACTTTCCTCCCCTCCCCTGAAGCCTCTGTTTGCCTATCCCCTCATTTTCTCTACAGTGACTGCTTCAGGAAACTAGATTGTTCTCATCACCATGTCCTTTGGAAACTTGTCCTCTCTCTCTCCACTCTGATACAATGCTTCATTTCCTCCAACCTTACTTAACTTGGCTTAGGTTTCCACTCCCTACGTACACTGAGACAGTATATTACACAAAAGGAAATCTACCGAGCCAGTGATTTGTTTCCTCATCACTCTTGGTGGGTGCTCGAGCGAACACTGGGCTCCAGCTGCTGCAGCTGACTCAATTAAGCTTAATGCCCAATGCCAGGGTTGCTACGGAAACCAGAAATAACATTTCAGGAATCCCTCACAGCCTGGGTGACTTTGGTTTCTAGGCTGTTCTACAAATAGTCTTTCTTGTAGCTGATCATTAAGATGAAGAGCAGTTAATAAGACAGCAAGTTTCATGATGATGAAATGATCAGACCTGATCATCACAAAGCACTTTAGGATATGCAGATTTTAACACTGAAAAGGAACTTTAAAGGCTGGATTCAATTTCTGTATTCTGCAAATGGAGAAGGTCATGCAGGGTAAAGGTGGGGCAGCCTCCTGACTCTCGGGCCGCCCACGTTCCCTGACACCACACACATTCTCCATCCTGGGCAAGTTACTTACTCTCTCTAACCTTCAGTTTCCTCTTTTACAAGATGGAGACAGTGACTGTACCTGCCTCAGAGGGGTGCCATGAAGATTAAGTAAGTGAATATGAGTAAAGTACTTAGAATGGTGCCTGGCACAAAGTAAGAGTCAAATAATTATTTTTGTTATTATTATTATTTCCACCTGGTATTGTGTTGAGGGCTGTATGGAAGCAACATGGCCATAGCCAAGAAAGCACTGCTATGGACTGGGAGTCCAGAGACCCATGTTTTGGTCCCCATTCTTCCACCCACAAGGTGACAGTGGCCACATAACCTTCTTTTTTTGGAGGGGGGAGGGTGGCTATGTTACTTTGATCTCTAGGGTTGGACTAAATGATTTCTCAGTTCCTTTCCAGCTCTCGTATGCTATGGTTTTAAGTAAAATGAATTAAATAGGGATGTTCCTTGACCTTTACAAGTGGTTATATCCATATCTATAATGATAGCTAATATTGATTGAGCAACGATTATATATCAAAATAATGCTACATGCACTAACTCCTTACCGTTCACAACAACCTATTATCCCCATTTAACAGGTGGGAAAACTGAGTCTCAGAGAGTTTACAGTAATTTGCCCAAGGTCACACAGTTAGTAAGCAGTAGAATCAAGATTCAAATCCAGGAATCTAGAATTCATACTCTTGATGATTAATCTACAGGAAACAACAAATATACACACACAGCTATAGAAGGGTACAACCTGCATGACTTTATATCACATTAATGTTCCCTCACTGTAACTGTAGGTGCTCTGCAGGCTTTACATAAATTCCCAGCAACTGGTACTATTCAAGAAGGTTTTGGGAAACTTGCCACAAATAAAATAATTCTTAGTTCTTCATTACACTCCAGGGGTGATCACCTCCACCAACATCCCTCACTGGGATGATGTCGTTAGCCTCCTAAACGGCCTTTGCCTCGTTCCTCTACAGACTGTTCTCAATCCAGCAGCCACAGCAGTCCTTTAAACACAAGTGAAAGCATGTCACTCCTTTGCTTAAAACCCTCCGACGGTTCCCATCTCTCTCAGAGAAAAGCCAAAGTCCTAACAACGACTCACCAAGGTCCCCATGTTACTTCCCTGAGCCACACTGCACTGGCATTGCTGCTCTAAACACTTCAGGCGAGCCTGGAACATTCTTCCCCTGGATTCAGCGACTGTCCCCTCACCACCTTCAAGAAAATGGCTTAACACAGTAGACTGGATGACACTAGTGTTGCCTACTTAAACTTCATTTCTCTACGAATCCCCTTCCTGCTTCCTTGCTAAGATCCCAAGCAGCAAGAAAGTGACCATGATCTCTGCGAGGATAGGTCCCATCCCCACCAGGAACAACTCCTTACTGGAAGAAGACAGTCTTGGTTATCCCAGTCTCCAGACGAGGTAGCTGGAGTAGGCACGCAATCCAGTGTTGGCCTATGGGGAGTAAGGGAAAGTCTACTGAAGATTTTGGTCTCTGATAAAAGGAGTGAGTGAAGGGACAAAAAAGTCCTCCTTCCTCCACTCTTATTCTCTTCCTGCCTTGACCATAACCATGGAAGGATGTGATGTTTGGAGCTGCAGCAGCCATCCTGTGATTATTAAGGCAGAAGCCTAAGAAAGGAAAGCCAATCTCCTGGGCTGAGGTCGCTTCAGCTGGAAATAACCCTGGCCTCAAAGATAAAGCTGAGCCACTGCCACGAACTGGGAATCACTGATCTCCAGACTTCTTGTAAGATCTTCAAATATCTTTTAAGAAAAACACTGTTAGCTTATTCCAATTGCACCCTACCTAATACCCAGAGATTTCACTACTGATGCCAAGCCTGCTATAGAGTAGCTGCTCAACAAAAATGTGTTTGTTCTACGTATGAAGGAATGGATCTGATGGTACAACTTTTGACACTTTAAAAATAAAATGTATTAAACTGTTTTGCTAATTACACGTATTTTCTGAAATGCTCATGTAATCAAGTTTTTAGACGTCCTTCTCTAAGATCAATATCTGATCTAAGGGTGAAAGAGAAAAAAACTGCTACTTTATATTTAAATCAGTAGGTGCTCAAAGAGATAAATAAAAATTAACAATGCTAATAATATTAATAAATGTCATCTCTCATTCATTTATTCAGTACACATTTATTGTGAGGCTGCTACACCAGATGCTTTATACCCAGAGACGAAAAGACCTAGTTCCTAGTTTTAAAGATCTCACAGTAGAGTGGGAGCACAGGAGAGTTAACACCCCTTTGCAATGTACAAATTGTGTTTTAAAAATAAACTTTAAAATCGACAATAACAGCAACAAGCATTTATTGAAAGCTAAGTCCATGCCAGGCTCTGGGCCAAGCCCTTTATCTGCATGATCTCATCCCATCTTCATTCCCACTCTGAGGGAGGTGCCATTATCATCCCCATTTCACAAATGAGACAACTGGGGTTAGGGTCATTCTGCTACTTACTCATGGTCACACAGTGGAAAGCCAGAGCTCACACTTGTTCAAAGTTAGCTATGGTTATTTGTAAAACCAAGCTGACAAGTGTGGTGGCAGGTGTGGAAAGGTTCAGGAGCCACGGTTGCTTGGAAGGTCAGTAAGAAAATGGGGCCATGAGACTGTCAGGGGAAAGGAAGCCATCTTAGGCTGCCTCTGCAGAACCAGAGGCTCCTGATCGAGAAACGACAGTTCAGGACACCATTCTGTATTTAAAGGAAACATAGGCAGGGTTATTTCTCCCTCCTGAACTTTAACATGTAAACCAAACTATCAGTTTAGCTTCTCCAAGGGATGTCCCTTTGGGTGCCCCCCAGACACTCCAACTGAACATGGTGTTTGAACTCACACAAGGAACTCAATGTTTGTTGAACAAATAAAAATATAGTTACTGTGGTTGTGCGTGGCAGTTTTACACTGCAGCGGTTTGCAGACACGGATTATGTCCGTCTCGTCTGTGTCTGGGGCTGGCCTTAGCTTCAGTGGCTGGTTGGATGGCTTTGTTCCAGCCCTGACTCAGTCTGACCACTGGCTGAGGCAAACGTCTGCATGAGAGCAGCCCATGTGGTAGGAGGGGAAAGGGCTCCCCTGAGCCCTAGAAGACTTGGTATTAAGCCCTGCTGCTGGTCAATTACTTCACCTTGAGCAAAAAGGAATATTTCTGGACTCTGGTTCCCTCACCCTTAACCCTTATTTGTGCCAGGGACTTCCATGGCAGTCTGGTGAAGCCCATAACCCCTTCTCAGAATACAGTTGTTAGATGTCCAGAATAAAATGCAACACACACTAGGATGGGAATTAGAAAAAAAATGGAGAATAACAAGTGTTGGTGAGGATGTAAAGAAATTGGAACTCTTGTGCATTATTGGTGGGAATGCAAAATGGTGCAGCTGCTATGGAATACAGTTTGGCAGTTCTTCAGAAAAGTTAAACATAGAATTACCATGTTTCCCAGCAATTCCATCCACGGTACATATCCAAAAAAATTGAAAGCAGACACTCAAACAGATACTTGTACGCCAGTGTTCATAGCAACATCATTCAAGCAGCCAAAAGGTGGAAACAACCCAAGTGTCCATCAACAGATGAATGGATAAACAAAATGTGGTATGTACATATGATGGAATATTAGCCATAAAAAGAATGAAGTTCTGGGCTTCCCTGGTGGCGCAGTGGTCGAGAGTCCGCCTGCCGAAGCAGGGGACACGGGTTCGTGCCCTGGTCCGGGAAGATCCCACGTGCCGCGGAGCGGCTGGGCCCATGAGCCATGGCCGCTGAGCTTGCGCGTCCGGAGCCTGTGCTCCGCAACGGGAGAGGCCACAGCAGTGAGAGGCCCGCGTACCGCAAAAATAAATAAGTAAATAAATAAAAAAAGGAATGAAGTTCTGATACATGCTACAACATGCCTGAACCTTAAAAATGCTACGCTAAGTGAAAAAAGTCAGACACAAAAGAACAAATATGGTATCATTCCACTTACATGAGGTATCTAGAATAGGCAACATAGAGACAGATAGTAGAAAGGAAATTCCTGGGGGATGGAGGGGGAGGGATGGGGAGTTATTTCTTAATGCGTAGAAAGTTTCTACTTGGGATGATGAAAATGTTCAAAACGTCCTGGAAATAGACAGTGATGATGGTTGCACAACAGTGTAAATGTACTTAATGCCACTGAATTGTACACCTTTTTTGGGGGTGGGAGGTGAAGTAGAAAAGAATAGCTTTATTACTTTGTCAGGCAAAGGGGGACACAGTGGGCTCCTGTCCTCTAAAAACTACGTGTCCCCTGTATACTTTAACATGGTTCAAATGGTTAATTTTATTTTATGTATATATTAAGACAATAAACAAACAAATAAATCCAAAGGATGAGAAAGGAGGCCAATTATTTGAACTACAGTGCATCAAGATATTAAAAAGAAAAAAAATTGTGGATATAGTAACATACTGACTTTAAAAAATTACACTAAATAACAAGATCAAAAGATGGGTTACTAACTAGTGTAATTCTGAAGTAGTGGTGAGAGAAAGCACTATTTTGAGTTATCTCTCACGACTGTAATGTGCTATGAACAGATCTGTGATCTCTATTGCTGAGACGGCACTGCTACTACTTTGTGGTTTGTGGTTTACAATTATAATAGAAGGAAATGCTAAGTTGCAGTTAGAGGTTAGTGAAAAAGGATGTTATTTGTTTCTCATCCAAATTACGGACCCACTGAAGTCTATCCAAGGGATCTTTGGAGGCCCATGGACCCCAGGTTAAAAACCTCTCAACGAGATGATCTCTAAACTCTCTTCTAATTAAAACGGTGTGATCTAGCGGTGATTTCTGGCTCTTCTGAATATTATGGATAAATTAACATCTCTGATAAGTTTTTTTTTCTTATCTGTAGCTGGGGATTACTATAAAATCTGCCTCTCAAGGGCTTTGTGAGGTAAAGGGAGGTAAGGAAAGCATGAGGAGCTTTGTAAAACTGTAAAGCTCTGTTGTAAATGCTAGGTAGTATCAGGGAAACCTAAGAGTCCATGAAGATGTCTGCCCCATCCCCTGCACGCCCGTCCCCCAGGGCTCAGGGTTCCTTCAGAATTTTTGCTCAGATCTTTGTGAACTATGGGAACAAAACACTGGGCCCCCTTTGTTAAAGAATACCATGCCCCGTGTAAAAACATAGTTTTATGAACTATAATGTATGCCAGCAGATTCGAAAATACAGACAAATCAGATCATTTTAAGGAAAATACCAATTATTAAATAGACTCAAGAAGAAACAGAAAACCTAAACCCACTAATGACTCTTAAAGAAATTGAATGAGTTGCCAAATATATCCTCTCTACAGAAGGCATCAAGCCTAGATGGTTTTAGGTGTAAGTTTTACTAGCTCTTGAGGACGTCTTCTCTCACTGATCCTATACAAATTTCCCCCCAAAAGACCCATGCTGCCCGAAACTGTGGAATGTGTACCAAACCCTAAAGACGCGTGTTCCTTTAATGAATGAATAAATGATAAAACTGAGGCAAATTATGAAACGAAACATGATGTATTAGAACCAAACTATTTTGGTAGAGAAAAACAGCTAGGTAAAATGCGTGGTCTACCTATTCCTTTTCATTTTGGAGACAAATTCAAGTTTGATTGGAAGAGGGGAGTCAAGGAGCCTGCTACCTTCAGCGGTTGGGACAATCACACACAGGACAGCCACAAGACACTGGCACCAGTGCATACGGGTGAATGGTACCGTGGGAGGAGGGGATGCTTCCCAAAGATATAAGGATCCTTCATCTTGCACCAGGCTTAGCACAGCGCCTGGAACATGGGGACTCTCTTAACATATTTATTCAATGAATGGATGGAGTAGACTGGAAGAAGGCCCAGTGTCAGGCCTGGGGAATTAAGAGCTGGAGATGGAAAGCAGCCTCTCACAGGCTTGGCCAGACCTGAGCCCCTTGGACAGGATTCCTCTGCAGTTTACTTCATGGTCCAACTTGACTTTAAAAGCCTCAGGGGCTCATCCTCCCAGGGTTTCTCATGGCCAAATGCCCCTCACTGCACCTACTCCATCGTGCCTTTCCAAAGGCCCCTCCTGGCTCTGAGCCCAAGCGGTCAGATGTTTATGTTCCTCCTGTTTCTCCCCCAGCCCCTTCCCCTGCACCAGCTCTTTGTGCATCTGGCCGTCCAGCTTCCTCTTTGATGTTCTCATTCACTGACTGCCTGCGGGCTTACGATAACTTCTCCCTCCTCCTCCTTTCTCAGCCCCACCACCCTGTGAGCCGCCAAAATACACACACTGCCCTCCTTTCTCCTTTCATCTTTCCCTATAAATCAGCCTCCTCTGGGTATACTGAAAGGAAGCTTGTCTGAGCTAGTGGTTTTAATTCCTGGCTTTTGAAAGATCTTACCCGGACTTGGTTTCACATCCTGGCTAGACTGCACTGGTTTCCCATCTGCAGCCCGAGGATATTGGCTGCCCAACCCCCTGGGCTTGTCCAATCTGCTTTAAAGACTCAGAAATGTGGTAAATTAATAAGTAGCATACCACTGAAGTCTTTGAACATGCTTCCCTGGAGTACGTCAGTAACAGTTATACCACCCTGAAAGGGAAGATAAAGGGAACAGAAAGGAAAAAGAGGCTACTTAGGAACATGTCAGAGAAGACATACTGTCCTCCACAAACTGGGAAAGCAGGAAGCAAAGCAGCTTGTTACGGGCTGAACTGTGTCCCCAAAATTCATAAGTTGAAGTCTACTACCTCAGAACGTGACTGTATTTGGAGATAAGATTAAAAGAGATCATTAGGGTGGGCTCTAATCCAATATGACTGGCGTCCTCATAAGGAGAGGAAATGTGGACGCAGACAGATACAGAGGGAAGCCCATGTGAGGACACAGGATGCGGGTGGCCATCTGCAAGCCCAGATGAGAGGCCTCACTGTAACTGAGCAGGACCCTATGGGGCCTTCCTGGGACAGACCCCTCCCCATATCCTCTGCTGTAGCTCCTCTCTGAAGTACCCAGATAATAGTATCTCATGCATATTTCCTGAGCTTTTCAGATACTAAAAACCACCACCCAAACAGAAAAACTTAACTACTTGATAATCATGAGCAAGTAGCCCCCAGACCTTCTGGCACCTAAGGACTGATAATGTTAACCACCCTGCTACCTCACCATCAACAAATAAGGGAAGTGTGGATGAGCTGATCACATGCTCTGGGACGCCCCTCCTCACCTGGCCTTTAAAAATGCTTTGCTGAAACCCTTCAGGGAGTTCAGGGATTTTTCTGGGCATGAGCTACCCATTCTCCTTGCTCGGCTCTGCAATAAACCTTCCTCTGCTCCAGACTACAACGTTTTGGTGTTTGGCCTCACTGTGTCTCTAGGACACACACTTGTGTTCGGCAACATCACCAAGAATCCGGTCAGCTGGCACCTTGACCTGGGACTTCTGGCCTCCAGAATCATGGAAAAATAAATTTCTGTTGTTTAAGCCACCCAGTCTGTGCCACTTTGTTATGGCAGCCCTAATAAACTAATATATAACTCAAGTCTCCATAATATTTCCTCTCAAGAATACATGAAATGTTTATGGATTGGTTATTCAGGCAACGTTTGAACTAGCTCTCCTTGTATCAATATTTTCAGTATCTAATAGTCATTAAATATTTAGACATGAATTTTTAAAGTAAAGGTGATTATTCTTTATAATCATTTCAAAAGAACATAAAATATCTTTTAATATTTTCAGTGGGGACTTGGAGAAAGATACGGAAAACATTTCATCAAATTTGCAAATGATTCAAACTTGCTAAGTTAAGGAGGAAAAATAAATGAGTTGAGAATGATGAACCTAAATGAAGAAGATAAAATTTAATACAAAGAATTTTAAGTATTCCACTTAAGTTTTAAAAAAATAGTTTGGTATATCAGGGGTCCCCAACCCCTGGTACCAGTCCACGGCCTGTTAGGAACTGGGCCACACAGCAGGAGGTGAGCAGCCAGTGGGCGAGCGAGCGAAGCTTCATCTGCCACTCCCCATTGCTCCCCATCGCTCCCCATCACTCACATTACCGCCTGAACCATCACCCACCCCCGTCAGTGGAAAAATTGTCTTCCACGAAACTGGTCCCCAGTGCCAATAAGGCTGGGGACCGCTGTGCTATATGATACTAAGCCACCTGTAATAAAAGTTTAGTGACTTTTGTTGACTGCAAGCTCTACGTAAATTAACCAAAAAAGCCAAGGCAATATACCTGTAATCATTCTTTCACTCATTCGGTTAACATTGCCAGAAGTGAAACCCAGGTATTCAACAAATTACATGTTGCCATCACTAAAAATTTCGCAGTTTCTCCCTTGTTTAAAAAATGTTATTTCAAAGCCTCCTAAGGCAGATTTTTCTTGGAAAGCAAATATTTAACTTTTTTTTTTTTTTTAATAGAGGAGAAAGTCCTTATCTTTGAGTTCATTTCCTAATTCTGCAAGCACCTCCCCAGAATCCTGGAATGTGATAGTTTGCAGATGAGAGGTTTATTTAACCCCCTGCACACAAGGCCTTCAATATCCCTGAAGCCTGAGGAGCCAGCTCATTTCCGGGGCTAATCCAGGGGCTACAAAGTTTCATATGGAAGAAAAATCCGTCTCCTTAAAAGCACAGGTATTGGGA
The DNA here is from genome assembly GCF_059928025.1 of Delphinapterus leucas. Taxonomy (NCBI): domain Eukaryota; kingdom Metazoa; phylum Chordata; class Mammalia; order Artiodactyla; family Monodontidae; genus Delphinapterus; species Delphinapterus leucas. Next base: position 39,442,118 of record NC_143145.1, read on the forward strand.
CTTCCCTCGCGGCTCAGTGGTTAAGAATCTGCCTGCCAATGCAGGGGACACGGGTTCGAGCCCTGGTCCAGGAAGATCCCACATGCCACAGAGCAACCAAGCCTGTATGTCACAACTACTGAGCCTGCGCTCTAGAGCCCATGAGCCACAACTACTGAAGCTCACATGCCTAGAGCCCGTGCTCCACAACAGGAGAAGCCACAGCAATGAGAAGCCTGCGCACCACAACAAAGAGTAGCCCCCACTCGCTGCAACTAGAAAAAGCCTGCGCGCAGCAACGAAGACCCAAAACAGCCAAAAATAAATAAATAAATAAATTTATTTTAAAAAAAGCACAGGTATTTGGGTCCGCATCTCCTCTTTAAGGTCTTAACAAGTCTAAACTCTGCCATAACACAGCCTTCAGAGAGCCCTTCATCTTCACTTTTTTTTTCCAAACTAAACATCCTCAGGTCTTTCAACTCTTTTCTGCATGCCCTGGCTTTAGAGACTTTTCCTCTTTGCCCATTTGTTGGTTCATTTTCTCCTTCTCTAGGAATTTACTGAGTGTCTGTCGTGTACCTGGCATGTTATTAGCATTGCCAATACAACACAGACATCAACGCCAGCGATCAATCACTACCAAGGCTGACAAGCGCTGGGCTGGGACAGATGGGCATGCTGCAGGGATGTGATGTGGGGTACCCCAACCTAGAAGATTAGGGCTGCTTCCACACATAGACCCGAAAGATGAGTCCAATTCGGTTGGATGAAACAGAGGAGGTAGGATTGCCAAAAAGGGTTTGAGCAGAGGAAATGTTATGTTGGCTTCTCCAACCCCGCCGCTGCTGCTCAGTGGTTGCACGACCTTGTGCAAAACATTTAACCTCTCTAAGCCTCAGCTTCTTCATCTGTAAAATGGGGATAATAATACCATGAAGGGAAGGGTGAACTGCCTGGCACGTAGTAGATGTTTCCCCAAAACGGGCAGCCATCGTTACCATTGTTATCATTATTATCATCAGGTGGGGAAACCTGGGACACAATTGGCTCCAGAGGGGTAAGGCTGTATGCCTCGCCCCCCAAGAACAGCAGCCATCAAAGAGGAGAAAAGAACGGTGGCTATGTCACCCACCAAGGGGACGTCCTCCACCCCATCCCCCCACATATACACACTGCAGGTGCCAAACACATGAGCAAGCTGAGGATCAAACATCCTGGAACTGAAGGAGGGAGTGAATGGAGAGGAAGCGATAATGGAAAGTTATGGAAAAGGAAGGGGATAAAGAGTTTACTAGAGAAGAGAAGGTGAGAGAGAGAATCTGTAAAAGAAAAAAGAATCAAGTTATACATTCATTGGGTAGGAAAACTTTTAACTCTGTGGCTTGTTAGAAGTCAGATACTAATGCTTTTTGGAGTTTTCCCAGTATTAATCACAAGACTGGAATGAAGAATTCACTTCATACAGTTTCTAAAAATTGAATGATAACAGAGACGTTAGTTTATACCTAAAACAGAGAGCACATGCAGGGAGGGATGAGATGAGATGTACTTTCTGCATCTGGGCTGAGCAGCAGCCATGACAGTCCCTCCATCAGGTCCATAATTCCGTCCCAACCGTATTACACAGGATGCATAGAGGGGGACTGATAAATGGGGGGAGGGGGGTGATTTTACTTCAAAGGGTTTATTTTATTTATTTATTTTTTTGTGGTACGCGGGCCTCTCACTGCTGCGGCCCCTCCCGTTGCGGAGCACAGGCTCCGGACGCGCAGGCTCAGCGGCCATGGCTCACGGGCCTAGCCGCTCCGCGGCATGTGGGATCCTCCCGGACCGGGGCACGAATCCGTGTCCCCTGAATCGGCAGGCGGACCCTCAACCACTGTGCTACCAGGGAAGCCCCAAAGGGTTTATTTTTTAAAAAGCCTTTGCTACAGGACTTCCCTAGTGGCACAGTGGTTAAGAATCTGCCTGTCACTGCAGGGGACACGGGTTCGATCCCTGGCTTGGGAAGATCCCACATGACGCAGAGCAACTAAACCCGTGCGCTACAACTACTGAAGCTCGAGCGCCGTGCTTCGCAACAAGAGAAGCCACCGCAATGAGAAGCCCGCGCACCACAACGAAGAGTAGCCCCAGCTCGTCACAACTAGAAAAAGCCCGTGTGCAGCAACGAAGACACAACACAGCCAAAAATAAATAAATATAAAAAGCCTTTGCTATAGTTAAAACAATTCGATAAGCTCTACGCATCAACCTTCATTTTTATAATCAGTTCTAATGATAAAGACACACGCCAGCCACTGGATTCTTTAGATATGTGTTAATCACTGCGCTGTAAGAGGCTTGAGTTCCCCCCCCCTTTGCTAACTCCCCTTAGGTAGAAAAATGTTAGCAGCTTATTTTTAAAGCCCCAGAAAGGGTTGATTGACCTGGCTTACAGTTTGCTTATACTCTCCAGCTGCAATTTTCTAAGCAAATGTTTTTCATCCTGCATCTGGCTCGTGCCCCACAGCACCTCTTCCTAAGACCTTTTCCTCCTGCCCATCCCCACCCCACCTCCCAGATTTCTCTTCTGCGAAGGTTCTCAAACTGAGGTCTCCAGAAATGCAATTTCTCAGGCCCCAACCCAGACTTACTGAATCAAACACTCCAGGCATGGGAACCAGTGGTCTGAGTGCAGCGAGCCCTTCAGGAGCTTCTGACACACAGTGAAGTTTGGGAACCACTGTTCAGTTTCCTGATCCTTACCCCCCCCCACCCCACCCCCCGCCGCCGCCTCCTGCCTGATTCTGTTGCCCCACTCTCTCTGTCTCAAAGCTTCTCCCTCTCACCTGCAGAGAGGGAAAGAAAGCCAAAGATTGCATGGGGGGCGGGGGGGAGGGTTCACTACGGGAACCAGAGAAGGGACAACTGGAAGGCGGGAATCGGTGATGTCACCACGCCCCAGACGAGACCTGAAGGATCCCTGACTTCAGCCACCTCAGAGGAAAAGCGGCTTGCCCGGGTCACTTGCTAAGAGGCTGAAACCATGCACAAGAGGATGAAATCAGCCACCTGTACGCCTCATCCTCTCAGGGGTCCAACACAAGCGCGGAGCTTTCGCCGTGGGCGGGGCCAAAGCAGGGGCTCGAGGTCGGCGACCCCGGTGTTTCCCTTAGGAGCAGCCGCAGCTCCAAATACTGATGGGTATTTCCTGTTCTTCTCAAAACTCCTGGTCGGGGAGCCAGCTCGAGTGTGAGGTGCCTTTTTCTTTGCTCAAACACACATCTCCTGAGTCACGCATCCTTTCCTGGGGCGAGGGGCGGGGGCAGGGGCGGGAGGTCACCTTTTCATTCTAGGTTTTCAGAAGCCTTAACAAGTTTGCCAGATCGCTTTACTTCTCTTTGTCTTGGCTTCCTCGTCTGAAAATGAGATAAACCAATAACCACCATGCAGTGGTTTTTTTTTGTTGTTTTTTTTTTTTACAGATCAAGTGAGCTAGCTTGTCCCTGCTCACAACAGGGGCTCAGTACCTCCAGAGGTGTCATGAGACATGAAAAACAGTCCCTTTCTTCAAGGGTGTACAATCCGGTACTAAAAACAAGGCAAGTACAAAAATAACCAGAATAGGAATCCTCGGGTATGTGCCGTTATTACCGCTCAGAATAAGGCAAAGAGGGTTGACACCTTGGTAGAGGACCTGCAGTGCATGTGGCCCATCCCGGGATGGGAGGGTCCTGCCTGGCTGGCAGCGGGAGAAGGTGGCATTTGGCCTGGCCCTGGCTGATAACAAGCCTTGGCCAAGAAAAGATACTCCAGGTAGAAGGAAGAGGGTGAACAAAGCCCTGGAAAGCTCAGGGAAGGAGACAAAAGTTGTATCCATGACAAAGTGGCTTCAGGGCATGTAAGACCGGTGGCCTCAACGGGTCTGTCCTTCCAGAAACCAGAAGCTCAGATGGCTTCTGGCATCTGCTTTTCCTCCTTCACTGAGGGTGCCAACAAATGTCAATTGGGGGATTGTTTCAGGATGTGGAAATTCATTTACTGTCAGCCAATGCTTGAAAATGTTAATAATTATCAACCTAGGCGAAAACCTCCATTGGGAATACAGAGCAGGACATTCTTACGCTTATGCCAGCCAACTCCTTCAGCCACATTGCTAATGTAGGCGGTTTCAGCTCCTCATACAAAACACATTTTTGCATTTTTACCCATGTTTTGATGTCAGGTTTAACTAGAGATGTATGCAGAACTGAAAATAAATGCCTCCTAATGTACTGTGGTTTCCAAGGAACAGAATTTGGGGTTGTATACAGTGAGTTCTTGGATTAGCTTTATTAGCTTTATTTTTAAGTAGTAAATTAACTGCTATGAAGAAATTTCACTAAATCCTGTGACCTCCGCCCTCGCACACCTCTGGAATTTTTCCTAGCAGAGTGTGTGGGGGGAGGGAGTGTCAGCTCCCACCATCCCCTGAACACACTATGGGGTCACCCTCCTTTCAAATTTAATTTTTTTAATATTAAAAAAAAACACATGAATTCTTCATGAGTGCTATTGATCCAAAAGGGGAATCTATTATAGGGAGAGGAAGTAGAAATAAAATGAGATAGGCTGGTAAATTTAGAAAAGAAAGCACATGTCAACAAGACTTGGTAAAAGACAGATGAAACAGGGGAGCCAGTGGGCTGAAGCGCAGACAGTTTGAGTGTGTGCTCTCATTCCAGGAGTGAGGGGAGTCACCAATACAGTGGGAGTTTGGGCAAGGAGGGTGAAGGTTTCCAAAAGGGCTGATATGCCCCCACTGGTTGCCCTGGCGACAGGTCCACCCCCATATGACTGTGATATAGTAAAGAGAAAAATGTGCACAAGCAAAGCAGGCAGCAGTTAAGGATGGGAAGAAACAGGACTTCCAGTTAGCACCACCTTGACGGGACATTAGGGAAGAGTCTGGGAGGGGACGGGTGCCACTGATGCAGGATGGGTGCAGAGGGAAGAACCTGAAGGCTTCCATGAGCTTAGGCTCTGCGTACAGCACACCCTGCGGCTCCAACTCCACCTGCCGGCATAGTTGCCTTGAAGGGACTTTGAGTTGGAGAATGTGCTCACTGGTTTTCCTGGTGGCCTGGGACTGCAGGCTCTCCCTGCCCTTTGCCCCAGCCCTGGAAGGCTTAGGCAGTCCAGATGGCACAGTAGGGGGTAGAAAAGGAGTCAGCAGTGATCGCCACTGTTGTCAGCTGAGAGTCCTCCAGGGGCTCCCACCCCTGCAGCATGAAGCCCAGACTTTTCATCGGAGCCCCTGAGGTCCTAAGTGAGCTGGTTCCCAACTCCTCTGGGCTTGTCCCCAGCTCAGACCACCTGCCTGACAGACAGGGTGGCCCCGATGGCTTCACCAGGTCCCGCCTCCGTGCTCCATCCTCACCCCTCTCCTGCCAGCTCATCTCCCAGCACCACGTGGCCTCAACTTTCCCTAGGAATGTTTCCCGAAACCAGCCATTTACAAAGTGTGGTTTGGGGACCCCCTTCACAGGGTCCATGAGATCAAAACTATTTTTGTAACAGTACTAATGTTTGCCTTTTATACTCTCTCTTATGTGTGAACATCGTTCGAAATGTTTATTGATGTGGTTTTAGATTCCACATTGCAGTTAACCTTTAAGGAGCTACCTTTTGTCAAGTTTTGGTGTCCTATCGGAGAATATCCATAATCACATGAAAAGGCTATTAAAAAACGTCTTCTTTTTCTGACTACATGTCTGTGTGAGGCCATAGTTTCTTCATGTAACCCAACCAAAACAATATTTCATGACAGACTGAATGGATGAGAAATGAGAATCCAGCTGTCTTTAATTAAGCCAGACACTGAACAGATTTGCAAAAATGTAAAATCCTGCCATTCTTCTCACAATTTTTTTATTTAGAAAATATTATTATACAAATATTTTTACTTACATTATGGTTAGGTTATGGTTTTATTATTGTTATTTTAAAATTAATTAATTAATAGGGGTTTTTTTGGTTTTTTTTTTTTTGGCGGTACGCGGGCCTCTCCCTGTTGTGGCCTCTCCCGTTGCGGAGCACAGGCTCTGGACCCGCAGGCTCAGCGGCCATGGCTCAACGGGGCCCAGCCGCTCCGCGGCATGTGGGATCTTCCCAGACCAGGGCACGAACCCGTGTCCCCTGCATCGGCAGGCGGACTCTCAACCACTGCACCACCAGGGAAGCCCCTAATTAATAGTTTTTAAAGTTCTCCATTTCAATTTCTGATCCAGTAAACCTCAGTAGACTTAACCCATAAAAATAAAAGCTCTTTGGTATCCTCAATAATTTTTGAGTGTACAAGGGTCCTGAGACCACCTTCTTATACTGAGCCTACAGCAGGCAGAGTGGAGCTGTAACTTAGCTATGCCTCTACCATTGCACACCGACTCCACCAAATTAATGACCTTTCTACATGTCTGTCTCCCCCACTGCACAAGTGCTTCCTGATGGCGGTTGTTCTTTAACCCCCTCATGTCTGGCACAAAGCAGAAAGTCCAGGTGAATGAATGAAGTAGAAGGGAAGCCCACACATCACAGGCTACGGCCCGAGCAACGTGCAACATTCATAAAATATCTGCGTTATTTTTTTTAACTGGATCAAGTCGTCACTGGGCCTCTGACTTGAATTTAAACATAAATATAAATATTTTTTTAAAAATCAGAAAATTCAAACGAAAAATTAACCTAAGAAAGAATTCTGCTTCTACTCTGTTAAACTTTCAGAGACACCCCATGCAAGCAAGTAACTGGGGAAATACGCCATGCAGTGGATATCACAAATACAGCCAAAATGATCTGCCACAAAAAAAGTGACCAGGGCAAGGACCACAACAAGCATAGCTTCTCCATCTCTGTTCGCTGTCAAAGGTAGACCAAAAGCAGATGGCACTAGAGGATCCAGGCCAGAGTTGCGGTGTTTGCCTTTGGTTTCACGATTCTCACTCACTCACCATGTTCCCAAGTCAAGCAGCCCTCCAGCATGTCAGGGAGCGGCCACGCCATCCCCTGGCAGGCAGAGATGTGCCATATCCCATCCCCCTCTTTGTCCCTGACACATTCTCCTACAAAATGAGAAAAGGGGAAGGGGAGGATACTGGACGTGGGATGGAGGCCCTTAGCAAAACAGGATCTTTTACCTCCGAAGACGAGGGGTTTCTACTTCAGAGCATGAGCTCAGGGTGAAGGAGAGGGCAGTGAATGCTGACAACTAGGGGACGCCCCGTGGCGGGGGGAGGGGGTATGAGAGTGTGTGAGTGTGTGTGTTTGTGTGCATGTGTGTGTACAAGTATGTGTCGGAGGTGGGGAGAGAAGAGAGAGAGAGAGAGGCAGGGGGTGGGGACGGCATGGGGGCAGAGATATTTGACACCAAGAGGAGTATGCTTTTCTGGCTAAGAGTGTAGGGGCCCAGCATCATGGAGTCATTGTTTAGGTTAACACCGTAAAGATTCTGACCTCTCAAAACAGAGCTTTTGGTTCCTCCGGTCTCTAACTGTCATTTCGGATGCTGAGGCGACCAGGCACTGGGCGGTTTTCTCAGTGGCCTTCACAGGGGGTGTGATTTTAGGGGGTACAAATATAAAACACAGTTTTGGAGAACAACTTCATGGAATGATGGTTGTGGTAAAGCTTTCATTCACTGCATAACTATAATTTACATATATTAATTATCTTGCTTTCTCCTCACAAAAATATTCCAAGATCAGCATTAACATTCCCATTTTATGGATGAGGAGACTGAACCTCGGAGAGATCATGTTGCCTAAGTGTACACACTTGGTCAGTACCAGAGCCAGGTCTATGAACTCAGGTCTATGCCAAAACCCACCATCCTTTCACTGGCCAGCCTTCCTGTTAACCCCCCACATCCTAGGCTTTCCAGAGCCCATGTTTAGAACCAGGCCCATACATCTATATTCTGTGTGTTTTCAGGACCTTTCCTTCCTCTTGGAGAAAGAAAAGAATTCACCTGAAGAAAACACGTTCACTGGGTGAGCCTAACAGACCTCTAACATTTTCCATTTCTAATATCTTGATTCCACCTCTCTTTTGTGCCGGCTCCCACCTTCCCAAAACCCGCCTGCTCTACTTCTCATTCTGCCAGGCAGGGAAGCATTATTAACACAGATTAGCCAGACAAATCCAATAAAAAATTCTCATAACACCCTTGTCCAGGTAAGTCCAACCAGGACTTTTTCAGATTAAAACTCAGTGCCGTTGCTTATTGGAGACAAGTCACGAGCTTCGGATTAACTGAAAAGCTTTGCAATAGAAGAGGTTTAATTTCATTTGAAAACCCGTGTACAACCACATTCTCAACTCAGGACGCACTCATTGCCAATGAGATGCCCTCTCCCCCAGCACGCCCAACACGGGACCCAGGGCTGGGAGAGCTGCCCCGACGGACACCCATCCCCTGGTCTGGAGGTCCACCCTCGACCACCTCTTCCTACTTCTGTAGGTGGAGCCCCGTCACTCACCCAGGAGGGCCGTCTGAGGGTGGGTCCGAGCATGTCTCCCTCTGGAGATGGACCTGGAAGGAGGCCACTCCCTGGCCTCAGCGGGTAGGAGGAGGATCTGTCCGAGGATCAGCAGAAAGCAGCCCACCAGCATCTTTTCCATCTTCAAGAAGAGAAAGAGGGGCAAGGCTGTGACAAACACAATGGGAGAAGAGGGCGGGGCGAGGTTTCTGGGTCTCCCTGAATGCTAGGTGCTGCAGACTCACCACCCGCCTTTCCCCAGATCAGACAGGCCACTTGTACTGAAAATTCCATTTGTGTGTATGACCCTCAGACCCACTGGTAGGTTCTTGGATACTCTGAGCAGGGCGTACATAGTTGAATTTTTTGTCACTATAAGACTGAATGGAAAACTTGGGGGAAAAAAACTCTACCCTGAAGTTTCTTTTCAATCAAGTTCATTATCAATTATTCATAGTCACATTCTATATCTTGGATTTGAAAAAGGAACAACTACATCTGAGGATTCCAAGTAACAATATTTTCTGAGTCTAATAATAGTGGATGGTACAAATTAATGTATATGTTTCCCAAGGAATACATATACAGTTGCATAAGATAGCATGACTTAGCCTCCTAGCCTCCCTGCCTTCCACACACATCTATTAAGAGGGAGCGTGGTGCAGTGTTTTTAAGGGCTTGGACCCTGGCACCAGACCGCCTGGCTTTGAAGTGTCCTGGCTCTGACACTTGCTAACTGTGTGTGACTTTGGGCAATCTGCTTAACCTCCTCATGCCATGTGGGAATATGGTTAATTGGGTGACTTAATCCACGTAACGAAAGCATTCAGGGTAGCGTCTGGCACACATGGGGAGGCGAGGACAAGCAAACAAGCAACAGCGTTAGGGGACCAGAGAAGAATAGGATCAAACGCAACGTTGAGCACAAAGCTCTCGGATACAGAAAGAATTTTGACTCTTGAGTTGAGTTTCAGATATCCACAGGGGTGAGGGAGTTTCAACCAGAGTAGCACGCTCTTGACCAGTCTTTACCCGTTTTCTGTACTGGTCCTGGAGAGTAGCTGGTGTGAAGGCTCTGGAGGAAAGATTCTGAGCAGGGAAGCGACATGGTCAGATCCAGGGTTTCCCAGGATGGCCAATCTCAGTGCTTCACATGGGATGAGAAAGGTACTTTCCACATGGTGAATGATGTTGCCTATTCTGCCTAGCAAACCCTCATGGAGAAGGCAATATCCTGGGACTAGGTTTAAACGTATTTTTCTTCTAGTTTCTATCATTATAGTGGGCGTCAGAGCAATTTATTACTTTATACAAATTCGTGAGGAGGAGGGAATATTTAAGGAGGAACAACATTTAAGGAAGATCATCTGCCTGTAAAGTCTTTACTAAATCCTCGTCCTGTGCTTGGCAATCTCACCCAGTTGATTTCATTCAGTCTTCAGACCTATCTTGCATAAATCAGAATTATTATTTCTGCTTTTTATTTTATTTATTTTTTTGCGGTACGCGGGCCTCTCACTGTTGTGGCCTCTCCCGTTGCGGAGCACAGGCTCCGGACGCGCAGGCTCAGCGGCCACGGCTCACGGGCCCAGCCGCTCCGCGGCATGTGGGATCCTCCCGGACCGGGGCACAAACCCGCGTCCCCTGCATCGGCAGGCGGACTCTCAACCACTGCGCCACCAGGGGAGCCCTATTTCTGCTTTTTAGAGATGGGGAAACTGAGGCTCAGAGAAGTTTAGTAAGTTGACCTAGGTCACCCAGCTAAAATAAGTAGCAAAGTAAGGATTCAAACCCAGGGTAAGAGGCTAATTTGCCAATTCACCAATGAGAGAAAACTTGATTAGCTGCAAGTCAAGTCCCCGTAAGGCAATTCATGAAAGGCCATAGCTGTTTCACCACCAGAGGTGGAAACAGGGCAGGGGAGGGGCAGGGACCACTTCCTAAAACATGAAAAAGTAATACTCAATAATTCAGTGAACTGTTTGCTCAGCAAACTGCTTTCAGGAATTGACCTGTAGATGAACCCAGGTCTGTCGACCTTCAAAGTCCACAGTTTTTCACACTTGCTGTGTTGAGCTAGCTCACTTTTCACTATGTATTAAAATTCTATTAAAAATAGCAGACGTTTATTCAGCACTTACTATGTGCCAGGCGCTGGGCCAAGTGCTTTAAATTTATTAAGTCATTTAATTCTTACAGTAACTGGAGAAGTTCAATAATTTGCCCAAGGGTATGCAGCTGACAAAGGGGTGAAGCTCCAGAGCATTGCTAGTTCATTACAGATAACTACTGCCCACCCCTTATAAACAAATCAAACTCTTTACTAATTGGACTGTTCCCTATTCATAGCTTAATCTGTGAGATTCCTTTCTAGAAAAGGAAGAAAAAAGATTTTGCCTCTTTCTCTGATCTTAAACCTACTGTTTACTGTCAAGTTTCCTTGGTATTTGTCACATTTTATGTGACATTCTAAGTGTGTTATGTCATTTATATGTGATTTATTATCTTAATGATGTTCTACTTCCTCCCATCTGAGCAAATCCAAAGTCCACGTTTATTTGTTTTAAAATGTATACAACATGCTCTGAAGGCGCACGTCCATCCTGACACATCTGCAATTAAATCCAAACATTTAGAGCATGATGTGGTGGATAATTATCATTTTCAAAAAACAAATACCACTTCATGTGGCTTGGGTTTACTGTGGATTTCAAGAAGTGTTTGCATTTTCAAGTTACCATGGCCAACCAAAAGGCCCTGAAGATAGGTGAGGGATAGGGAGTTAAAAATAAACAGAAATAAACACTTCTAGCTGTCTAACCCTGAGAAGGTTACTTTCCCTCTCTCCGCCTCAGTTTCCTCATCTTTAAACTGGGGATAATGAAGAAACCTGGTCGTTGCATGAATTATATCAGCTCATATATATGTAAAGCACATAGAACACTGCCTGGCACATAGTAAGTGCTCAAGAAGCGATAGCTACTTATTATTATTATCATCATTATGCAATCAAACCAATTAATATAAAGTACACACTGCTAATTTTTGTCATACTGAGCCATTTAATGTACCTTACATTAACTTTGATGCTTACTTATGACTACTCTAATAAAACAATGACACACAAATCCATAATTTAAAAATACATGTTAGTATCTAAAAGTATTTAAAACTCTCTTTTTCAGAATGAAATAATGCCACTTGCAGCAACATGGATGGACCTAGAGATTATCATACTCAGTGAAGTAAGTCAGAAAGAGAAAGACAAATACCATATGATACCACTTATATGTGGAATTTAAGATATGACACAAATGAACTTACCTACAAAACAGAAACAGACTCACAGACATAGAGAATAGACTTGTGGTTACCGAGGGAGAGGAGGGATGGATTGGGAGTTTGGAATTAGCAGATGTAAACTATTATATATAGAATGGATAAACAACAAGGTCCTACTATAGCACGGGAACTATATACAATATCCTGTGATAAACCATAATGGAAAAGAATATGAAAAAGAATGTATGTATATGTATAACTGAATCACTTTGTGTACAGTATAAATTAACACAACATTGTAAATCAACTGTACTTCAATAAAATATTTTTCTTAAATGTTTTTTTTTTTCTTTTTTTAATTTTTTTTATGTTTGCGGTATGCAGGCCTCTCACTGTTGTGGCCTCTTCCGTTGCGGAGCACAGGCTCCGGACGCGCAGGCTCAGCGGCCATGGCTCACGGGCCCGGCCGCTCCGCGGCATGTGGGATCTTCCCGGACCGGGGCACGAACCCGTGTCCCCTGCATTGGCAGGCGGACTCTCAACCACTGCGCCACCAGGGAAGCCCAAATGTTCTTTTTTCAAAATGCAATGGCACAGCAAGTCACAGTCTGGTAGAAAAGATTTACAAAACATTATCTGATATATCATTTCTCTCCAGACATAAGCTCTTATAACTCAACACAAAGACAAACAATCTACTTGAAAATGTGCAAAATATTTGAACACTCATATTGCCAAAGAAGACATTCAGATAACAAATAAACGTATGAGAAGATGTTCAACATTCTTAGTCATTAGAAAAATGCAAATTAAAAATCACAATGGGGCTTCCCTGGTGGCGCAGTGGTTGAGAGTCCGCCTGCCGATGCAGGGGACACGGGTTCGTGCCCCAGACCGGGAAGATCCCACATGCTGTGGAGCGGCTGGGCCCGTGAGCCATGGCCGCTGAGCCTGCGCGTCCGGAGCCTGTGCTCCGCAACGGAAGAGGCCACAACAGTGAGAGGCCAGCGTACCACAAAAAAAAAAAAAAAAAAAAAAAATCACAATGACATTCCATGACAAATCCACTAGAATAACAAAAATTAAAAAGACTGATATAACCAAGTGTTCGCGAAGATGTGGAAAACTGGGATCCTAATACGTTGCTGGTAAGAATGCAAAATGGTGTAGCCACTTAGGGAAACAATTTAGCAGTTTCTCATTCAGTTAAACATACACTTCCCAAATGAGACAGCACAGGGTGACCAACTGGTCTGGTTTGCCTAGAATTGCCTGTGTTTTTGCACTGAAAGTTCTTCATCCCAGAAAACTCAGTCCTGGGCAAACTGGGCAAACCAGCAACCTAGATATTTACCCAGAAGATATAAAAACACACCCACACAAAGACTTATACTCAGATGCTCACAGAAGCTTTCTTTGTAAAAGCTGAAAACTGGGAACAATGCAAATGTCCATATATTAACAGACAGATAAATAAATTGTGGTACATCCATACAATGGACTACTACTCGGCAGTTAAAGGAATGATGTAATGGGTGAATCTCAAAATAATTAGGCTGAGTGAAAGCTGCCAGACACAAAAAGAATACATACTGAGCAATTCTATTTATATGACATTCAACAAAGGGCAAAACTCTGTGACAGAAAGATCAATGGTTCCAGGGGGTGGGATGGGAAAAGAGGGTCAGCTACAAAGGGGCAGGAGGGAAATTTCAGGGGTGGCAGAAATGTTCACATCATGATTATGGTGGAGGTTACATGGCTCTATACATTTGTCAGAACCCATCAAATTATACACTTAAAAATGATGAATTTTATTGTTTTAAGTTGGACTTCAAAAAAGCTGTTTAATAGAAACTAAAAGAATGGGGAAAAGGATACTGTATACAAGTCAACATAAAACCAGCATGGCAATATTCATATCAGACAAGACAGGCTTTTTTAGAAAAAATGCAATGGCAGTGAAACAAGAAAAAATAAGTCAGTACACGTAGCCCACATTAATCACTGTTTCTCAGGGAGGCATTTACAGCTGCTAGCATTTGAAGAACAGGAGCCAGATCCAGTTCCAACTGGAAAACAAAATGATGTTTGAGAAACAGTTCCTTTCACATATGGGCATATGAGAAGCATTGTTGTGCTGAGAAAGAGAGGTTAATTCAATCAGAACAGATTCCATGAAGCATTTGGGGGCATGGAAAGAATATTTTTAAAACAATTAAACAGCTTTGACTTTTGTTCTAGCAATTTTTCTCCTCTCCATGAGACAATGAGTCTTTTCATTTAGCTTTACCAAGAGGGTGGGGCAGAGAGAGAGAAGGAGATTGTTCTAAGCATTGCTGTTTCAAGTAAATCGACAGATGTGTAGCATCCCATCAGAGCCAACAGTATGTGCCGTGGGCCTTGAGAGGAGAGGCCTGGCTCTGTCACAACACGCTGCGACCTCGGGTAGGTGATTTAACTCTCTGAGCTTTAACTAGTCAGCCATGAAAGGAGAGGCGTGGTCTGGAAGCAGCGTTCCTCAGCCTAAACCAGACCACAGGCTCAGGACAGGGGCCCAGGACAGGACAACGCTGCTCCCCTGAGGAAGATGGGCATGACACCCTCTTCCTGCCCCTGCACAAGAAGACAAAGGAGCTAAAGCACTAGTATTTTCTAAGTGCCTACTATGGGCCAGGCAGTGAGCCGGGCGCTTGTATATTGTTATCTCATTTGGTCCTACAGTCATTCTGTGAGGTGGACGAGGTCCCAATTTCATGGGAGGAACACCGGCGGCCACAGATAGAAAGACACTCTCCAAGGTCTCAGAGCTAGTTAAGTGACAAAGCCAAGATTCTACCCCCGCCACCTCTCAGGCAGCCAGCCTACTTGCTAAAAAAGAGATTTTGAGTCCCCTCTCCAATTCTGAAAGTTCTTAGACATCATATTCAAGAGTTTTGTCCCTCAAAGGCCTCTCCATTGGCACACCAAGTTTGCATACGAACTAGTCTGTGTTCAGTGAGAACCAGTCACACAGGGCTGGGGCCGCAGCAGCCCCAGAGGCCTTCCTTCCTGTCTCCCACCTCAGACCAGAATCCCCAGCTCCCACGGGGCCGGCAAATGGAGCCCAACCTCCATTTAGATGTTGACATTTAGATGTTGACCTGACATTGGCTTTCTGTGACTTTCACCCAGTGGTCAAGGCCTGCTTGCCAGCCCAGCCTTTCCAGGTACAGACTCAAGTCCTTTCATGGTCAAGGTAACTCCATCTGCTCCGGTACCCGGACTGGAAACTCGGCCTCAGCTTCCGTGTGTCCCTTGCGTCACCATCACATTCATGGGTGGACAAGCCCTGGCTTTCCCGCCCCTGCTCCAGCCCTCCTGACGGTTCCCGCCACTGCAGCAATGCTCCAGTCTCTCTATTTTCTCACCCAGACTTCTCCAGAAGCTTTGGAACTGCTCTTCCTGCCTTGGGTCCTGCCCCTTCCGTGCTCAGAACCCACCTATGGCCTTACTACGTAACATTCATGTTCAAGGCCCTCCATGACAGACCACTGCTCGCCCTACAACCATGGCAGTCCCACGTGCACCCCAGCCCCTCTACCAGCGCCAAAAGAATTCAGATTCTTGTCCTAGCTGGGTGCCTTCATCCATGCTGGTCCCTTGGCCTGGTCTACCTTCTTTATTATTCAAAAACGCATTCATTCCTAAAGGCTCAAGTCATATGTCACCCACCCTCTAAAATGTCCTCCGATTTTCCCAGCAAGGATTGACTTTTCTACGCACCCCTGACAACGGGTTTCTTGTCTGCTCTAGCACTGGGTTTTTGTTTGTTTGTTTTTGTTTTTTGGCCGCGCTGCACAGCTTGTGGGATCTTAGTTCCCTGACCAGGGATCGAACCCACGCCACCGCAGTGAAAGCACGGAGTCCTAGCCACTGGACTACCAGGGAATTCCCTAGCACTGTGTTTCTTTTTCTTGTTTCCATATCTGTCTCCCTGCCTAGACTCTGAACTGTTCCTTGAAACCACACCCATGTGCTAGATGCTAAATTTCATAACTAAAGTTTTATAAAATAGGTAAACGTTGAATAAACAGATTTATTGATCAACAAAAGATCAATAAATGTTGAATCAAATTGGCCCTAGTTCTGCACCTGACAACTGCCAAGGCTGAGCCCAGGTCTTCGTCTACATACTCTGTTTGCCTTAATGCAGGCAACCCCAATGGCTCTCTCCTATGATGGAAGGAGCCTCTGCCCCAGATTTCTTGGCCTTGAATATATAATTTTTAAATGATATAGATGAAATTTCAAATATTTAGTTATAATAATTAAAGTATCCATTTAGTCATACATGCATATTCAAAACATTTGAAATTACAAAATATATATTCACTTAGAAATAATGCTTTATTCATTAAAAATGTTTCAGAAAACAGTGTTTTCTCTCTTTCATGTCATAAAACAGTTTTCAAATGCTTGCCTCTCTAACATCAGTATTTCATCAACGCTAAAGATTTTTTTTGTTTTCTGACATCTTTACTTCTAGGTTGTCTGAGATACAGCACTTTCTGAATCCATATATGATGCTGTCACTGGAAATTTTATCTCAGACCACCAGTTCCCACTTATGTAACATGAGGACAGTTGTTGGGTTTTTTAATATGTCCTGGAGGCATAAATTCACCATCTCTGCAACTTACTCATTCACTGTGCTGCTCTTAAGGTATCGTATCCAGTGTCATCCAGCCCTTGCAATTGCGAAACTGTGCCCAGAGGAATAATGACTAAATTTGAGTTGATTTTTCTTTTACTGTTTTGGTCATTGACTTCTACATGTATTCAAAATTAGCACACTGATTGAGGACATTTCAAGCTAACGTGTCTTCCCCCAATAGTACTTTGTTCAACATATTTGACAACATATTCAAATTGACATATTTGTCCTCAGTTTGATTGAGGGCATTTCAAGCTAACGTGTCTTCCCCCAATAGTACTTTGTTCAACACATTTCATAGAGTTCCACATACTTTGAGAGACTTTGCAAGGACTCACATATACAGCAATTTCCTCTTTTCCAAGGAATCCTTTTCTGGGGAAAAAAAAACCCCTCACTTCATATTTTGGAATATGTGGTCATTCCTACCTTATCTTTCCTCCCTTCCATTCAATCAAGCACCATGTTCTACCACGTGAGGTCTCGCATGCCTTCTCCCTTTTCCATCCATACCAAGGTCACAGCCCTAGGCTTGCCCCTTATTCATATTGGAGAGACTACAAAGGTCCTGGCAGACACTGCTGGTTGCCCCCCAGTATCCTCCCCTCCTTCTTTAGTAACAGAACCCTCACTTTTTAACTGGACACATAATGGGGCTGGAATAAAGACCAAGATGCCCAGTCTTCCCTTCTTCCCTATCAGGTGACTACATGGGGGTCAGGGGGGATGGAAGTGGATGCGGCGAGTACAACTTCAGAGAAGTGTCCTTAAAGGAGGGGTGGGGGAATGACCGCCTTGCTTTTTCCTTCCTGCTGGCTGGAATGAGCACATCCTGGCTGGAAACCCACCAGTCATTTTGAACCACGAGGCACCATGAAAATGGAAGTCATGCTGCATGGTAAAAGTGACAGGGCACAAAACTGTGGGCCCCCGACCCCATGTTCACTTTGGACACGCTGCCTCCAGGCTTCTAGACAGAAATAAACTTCCTTCTTCAGGTCACTGTCATTTCTGTTTTTTGTATAACTTGGAGTTGATCATAATCCGAATTAATTGACTGTTTCTAAGTCTCTCCTATTGACGCCATCTGGCACCAGCTGAATTCAATCTTCCCAACATAATATCATGCTTATCATGCGCCTGCTCAAAAACTATCAGTGACTTCTACATACCAAGCCGATGAGGTCCAGATTCCTGGGCTTCCCTGGTGGCGCAGTGGTTGAGAGTCCGCCTGCCGATGCAGGGGACGCGGGTTCGTGCCGCGGTCCGGGAGGATCCCACATGCCGCGGAGCGGCTGGGCCCGTGAGCCATGGCCGCTGAGCCTGCGCGTCCAGAGCCTGTGCTCCGCAACGGGAGAGGCCACAACAGTGAGAGGCCCGCGTACCGCAAAAAAAAAAAAAAAAAAAATCCAGATTCCTTAGCTTAGCACTCAAAGTCCCATAATCTGGCCCTGTCTTACAATGCTAGCCTCAGAAACACCCCCATCCATTCCACCAACACACACACACACACACACATTAACCCTCCATTCCAGCCCGGTAGCTCCATACAACGTCTCTTACTCGCCGCTGGTTGGACTGAGTTTAGGACAACGAAGATACAGGGAGAGAATCACTCCCTTTCAAATTGAACTGTGAATGGAAACAACCTTAACAAGGGAAGAGATACACTGTGGTGGAGTCATATAATGGGCTATTATACAACCATAGAAATGAGTGAATTACCGCTTGGTGCAAAATCATCATAAACTTACAAACATAATATTGAACAAAATTAAATTCAAAAATGGACAAAATGAATCTACAATCTTAGGAATCGGGATAGTGGTTACACTTGAGGTGTCAGTGCACAGAAGGAGGCGTGAGGGGGGGATTGTGGGGTACTGGGAATGTTCTGCTGATTACTCAGTATGCTGACTGCAGGTTCATGAAAAATAATCCAGCTACACGCCAGATCTGTGCACCTTTCTATACGTATGCTTCAGTAAAAAGTTTACTTAAAAAACAGGCAAACTTAAGTTAGAAGAGCAGTTACCTTCAGGGGGAGCTGATAATTAATTGGGTAATTGTGGGCACAAAGTGGGGCTTCTGGGGTGCCGATCTGGGAGATGGTCACATGAGAGTGTTCATTTTGCAAAAGATCCATTGTACTGTTCCCTTATGGTTTGTGCATCTTTTTCTATGTTCTTTTGATTAAAAATTTACTTAACAAGTGAAGCGTGCAGTACTACTCCTGCCACCCTTGCTCTCTGATCACCCTTGCCCTCTGATCACCCTTGCTCTCTGATCATGCCATGGACAAAGGGATTCAGGGAGAGATGTGAGCTGCAGCAGAGATTTTAGAGAGAGGCTAATGGGTGTTCTCTCTTGAGAGGGCTATTGTGCACATTCTGGAAGAGGTGTTAATAAGAATGAGGGTGCACAGCTGGTCCTGACCTGGAACTCCTTCTCAAGCCCTGGGGTGGGCAAAATAACGTCCCTCCAAAGATGTCCATGTCCTAATCCCCAGAATCTGTGGCCATGTTACGTTACACAGCAAAGGGGAATTACAGTTGCTAATCAGCTGACTTTAAAAATAGGGAGATACCCTACATCAACTATACTTCCATTAAAAAATAGAAAAAAATAGTGAGAGCATCCTGAATTACCCAGGTGAGCCCAACGCAGTCACCAGGGTCCTTAAAAACAGAAGAGTGAGGCAGCATGAGAAGGACTCAGCCTGATGTTGCTGGCTTTGAAGATGGAAGGAGGCGACAAGCCAAGCAATGAGGGAAGATTCTAGAAGCTGAAAAAGGCAAGGAAATGGATTCTCCCCTAAAGCCTCCAGAAGGAACAATTCACCCAGTAAGAACCATTTCAGACTTTTGACTTCCAGAAACATAATAAACTTTTTAAAAACTGAAGTATAGTTTACAATGTTGTGTTACTTTCAAGTGCATAGCAAAGTGATTCAGTTATACATATATATATTATATATAATATATATACTCTCTTTCAGATTCTTTTCCATTATAGATTATTACAAAATGTCGAGTATAGTTCCCTGTGCGACACAGTAGGTCCTTGTTGTCTACCTATTTTATATTTAGTAGTGTGTATATGTTAACCCCAAACTCCTAATTTATCTCTCCCCCCTCACCCACTATCCCCTTTGGCAACCATAAGTTTATTTTCTGTCTGTGAGTATATTTCTGTTTTGTAAATCAGTTCATTTGTATCATTTTTTGAGATTCCACATGTAAGTGATATCATACGATATTTGTCTTTCTCTGTCTGACTTAATATGATAATATCTAGGTCTATCCATGATGCTGAAAATGGCATTATGTCATTCTTTTTTATAGCTAGGTAATATTCCATTGTACATATATACCACATCTTCTTTATCCATTCATCTGTGGATGGATGTATAGGTTGCTTCCAGTAAACTTGTTTTATGTCACTAAGTTTGTGGTAACTTATTACAGCAGCAGTGGGAAACTAATACAGACACTGTCTGGAAATTTCAGAGAGGTGGTAATTTTATTAGAGGAGATCTTGGGGATGGGGGCATTCTTTGTATTTCAATGGAAATGGAGAAGGAGAAGGAGCTAGAAAAAATCAGCAAACACTGTTGATGGGGAAAAGGAGACCATTCTGAGGGGCTAGTGTTAAAAGTTGAGGGTTTGTCAAAGAAAGGGAGAAACTGTTGAAAGTAGCAACTTCAGAACTGAGTTTGAAGCAACCCAGGGCTCACAAAAGATTTGACCCATAGTCTTGACCCCTGTGGTCTTAAGCTTCTCATCTTTAAGACAAGTGAAAACAAACTCACCTAACTGGGAAGGTGCAAGGATAAGCCCTCAACAGAAGTGTGATAACATCCTTTGATTGGGATTTCCCTGGTGGTCCAGTGGTAAAGAATCCGCCTTCCAATGCAGAGGACGCAGGTTCGATCCCTGGTCAGGGAACTAAGATCCCACATGCCGCGGGGCAACTAAGCCCGCGTGCCACAACTACTGAGCTCGCGTGCCACAACTACAGAGCCCACTTGCCTCAACTACAGAGCCCACGCACCCTGGAGCCTGCGTGCCACCACTAGAGAGAGAAAACCCACATGCCACAACTAGAGAGAAGCCTGCACCCACAAGGAAAGATCCCGCACGCCTCAACGAAGATCCCGCGTGCCGCAACTAAGACCCGACGCAGCCAAAAATAAAGAAATAAATAAATAATAAATAAACCTTTTAAAAAAATCCTTTGCTTTACATCATTTTCTCTAATAATAACTGTTTATTAGGCAGCATAATGCCCCCAAAGATGTCTATGACCTAATCATCCCAGAATCTGTGAACATGTCACCTTTGTGGAAAAAGGGACTTTGCAGATGTGATTAAGCTAAGGATATTGAGGAGAAATTAGCCTGGATCATTCAAGTGGGCCCAACGCAATCACAAGGGTCTTTATAAAAGAGAGAGGAAGCGGGGAGAAGGGGGAAGGGAGAGACGAACTGGAAGCTACTATGCTTCGAAGATGGAAAAGACCAGGAGACAAGAAACATAGGCACCTTTCAGAAGCCAGAAAAGGCAAGGGAACGGCTTTCCCCCTAGAGCCTCCAGAAGGAACACAGCCTTGTCGACACCTTGATGTTAGCCCAGTGAGACCTATTTCAGACTTCTGACCTCCAGAACTGAAGGACAATAAGTCTGTGTTGCTTTAAGCACTAAGTTTGCAGTCATCTGTTACAGCAGCAATAAGAAACTAGTACAATAACCTAAAATAGCAGTGGGGTATTCCAATGGGGATGCAGCCAGGGTCTCCAACAGTAAAGTTTTCCCTGACAATACTCTAAAAAGAACTTTCGAAAAATGTTAGCTAGCCCACCTGCTCAGCCACTGACTTTACATGCAGACAGTTCGGTAAAAATCTTATTTTCAATCAACTCACTCCGAGCACTGGCAGATTAATTCACAGTAATTATCTCATGTAACCCTTATAACAACACTATGACATAGATTGTATCATCCCCATTTGACGGATGGTATAACTGAGGCTCAGATAATAATAACAGTAAGTATAGTTAATAAATATTGAGCACGTACTCCGAGCTAGGCATTATACTAAGCGCTTCCTGTGTGTTAACTAATTTAATTCTCCCAACAATTCTATTCCCATTTACAGATGAGAAAACTGAGGCAGGGAGTCAAAGTAACGTTCCAAAATCCTTGCAGGTAATGAGCGGCAGGGCTGAGACTGGAACCCAGGTCCCTCAGGTGCCAAGATCAGGGTCGTACTCCCACAACCTCTCATCACTGTCAGCATCATTACCACCAATTACTGATAACAGCCGAGGCCTCTGGGATGGAGCCCAGCCCTGCCTTTCTCTCTGAGTCCCTTTCAGGGTCCTACCAGGTAAGGCAGTGGTGGCTGTCTAATGAGCCACCTGGCGGGGTTCAAAGATGACCTCACGGCTAGAGCTCCAAGTGGCAACTGGTCCCTTGGAAGGGCCTCCCTGGCACTGTTTATTAGCAACAGCAATGATAGCCTCCACTCTCTCCTTGGCACTTCAGCCTCCCTCTTCCTCTGACCCTCCTGACTTATTCCCACATGTACATTAAACAGGGGTGCCCTCCTGAGCCTCCCTAAAGACAGGGAGTCCCAGGAAAGGGCTCTCTTAAACACACATGCTAAAAACCAGAGGGGAGCCAGTCCCGTCCCAGGGATAGCATTCGAGGCTCTGGCTCACTTGGCTGGTCTCAAACGCAGCTGCTCACCCGAGTCCCAGCATGTCCCTTCTCACCTCCCACCCAGCCAGCCTCACACCCAACACCCTGCAGGCCAGCGTTTACACTGGCACTCCCTCTTCGCCCCAGGCAGAGCTGATTCTAGGAAAACTGTGGGATTTCTCTGTAGAACCTTCAGTGATCCTCTTATTCCTCATCTACCTTTCAAGGAGCAATCTTCTATTTCCTTTGCTTTAAATCTCGGGCCTCATTTCAACTACCTCTTGCTAAACAGAGATATATGGTGATGCTGGTAAGAGCTTAGAGCATGACAGCCATCTGAGGGTGTCTGAGAAGTGGACTCTGGTACGGCACCTCCAGCCAGTGAGCTCAGGCCTCAGTGCCTCCAGCTTGCCAGGGCCTGGACTCCTGAGCCCGGAACCCTGGATTTGTAGGAAAGAGAAGCCTGGCAACACAGAGGTCTGACTGAATTCTACTGGCAGGACTAAAAGTTTGGGCAGATAGGAAAACAGAAGGTGAAGACCCAACAGATATCTACCTGCATTCTCAACAGGGGGTTCTAAGGGACCAAGCTTCAGGGGCTGAGAGGAAACTTTCCAGACCATAAACCCATCCTGGAACAGCAATATGGTTTTCTGAGGCTGGGAGAAACAGGCAGGGAGAACCGTGTAGGATGCACTCCCGAATGGAAAACTCCAGTTAAATACATGTAGATCACCTGCCACCCTCACGTACCCACAGAGGGCCCACCTTCCCGATTTGGAGAGGAAGTGACTGCCTGTAGGAATGCCTTGCTTTTCTGGAGAGACAGGTGATGGAACTAATCACCAATCTTAAAATGCCTGGAACTGTTCTAAGGACTTGAATTCAATCCTCACAGCCCTTTAGGTATTATCAACCCCACTGGACAGATGAAGAAAGTGAGGCATAGAGCAGTTGGGTAACTCCAAAGTTGCCAACCTGTAAGCTTCACTCACAGCCGGGGTCTGAACCTAAGCAAGCCAACCCCAGAGTCTCTGGTCTTGACCATGCCCCTCCCCCACCCCTCCCCCACCCCCGCAGCGGGAAACCAATTAAATGCATGCACTTGGCGCAGATGCAGCCCAGCTCCCTGATTTATGACGATTTGGGACTTGGTCAACTGGGTTTGTTCCGGGCGGGAGTATGTGTTCCCGAGGAGCTACCTTCCTGTGCACCTTCCTGTGCGTCCAGTCCAGGAGACGTTAACGAGAGAGGGTCCCCATTTTTCTGTCCTCTCTCCAAACTGCCCTCGGGGTTTCTAGCAACTACCACAAAACGCCCTCCCCTTTCTCTCCTTTCCCCGCAATGTAGGGAAGCTGGAGCTTTAGCTGTCCTAGAGAACCAAGAACAAAATGCAGATGACACGGGCATTAAAATACCAGCCGACCGAGGCGGGGAGTCGGAATCGATCCGCTGGCCAGCTGGACAGCAATCACACCGCATCCCCGCTCAACAAGTCTCCCTTTCCCGGGGTCGGTGGAGGCCAGGTCTGGGCGGCCCCGCGGCGGGGCACAGCGCCCCCACGGGGCGCTGCGGGGTGGCTGCCACGCGCTGCGCCGGGCTCAGGGAGCTCGCGGAGCTCGCCCGGCCAGGGCGGCCCAACTGGCCCCGACCGGGGGGTCCCGCAGCGCCGCCCTCCCTCTCGCCCTCTGCCCCGAGGGGTCGGGAGCCAGGGGCCCAGGGCGGGAGGGGGCGTCCGACGGGAGGGGCCGCGCGGGGCCGCACGGGCCGGGGCGCGGGCCTTTGGGCGCGCCCGCGTGCGTGGGTGCCCAAGCTCTGCCTGTCTGTCCGTCTGTCTGTCTGCGCCTCGGGGCTGCGGGGCCAGGCAGGGCCCTGGGGAGAGCGCGCCCCGCTCACCTGCAGCCACCGCCGGCGCCTGGGAAGCGAGACAGGGGCGCAGACTCCCGGGTCTTCGTCGCTGGCCTCCTCGCCGCTCCGAGAGCCACGGCTCTCCTCGGGAATCGCTCGTGGGAGCCGAGGAAGAAGCCCGAGGTGCTGCCGCTGTCTCCTCTTTCGCCGCTTCCTCCGAGTCCCATCCCAGAGCGCTCCGCTCGCTCGCTGGCTGCCTGGGCGGCTCTGGGCCAGCGCCGGCAGGCGGCGGGGGAGGCGGCGCCGCGGAGGGTGGGGAGCGGGCCGGCGGGAGGAGGGGTGTACTGTTTGGGGATGGGGCAGGAGCGGAGAGGGA
Source organism: Delphinapterus leucas (assembly GCF_059928025.1). Lineage (NCBI taxonomy): Eukaryota > Metazoa > Chordata > Mammalia > Artiodactyla > Monodontidae > Delphinapterus > Delphinapterus leucas. Next base: position 39,466,502 of record NC_143145.1, read on the forward strand.
TAGGCCGCGAGGACCGCCCCACCCTGCAGGCAGCCCCGGGAGCTGGGCACCCTGGCCGCACGCCCTGCCTGCTGCCACCTCGCTCTGCGGGGTCCGTCCCCAAGCCCAGGCGGGGATCGGACTCCGGGGGTCTGGAGCCGCACGCAGGCTCAGAAAAACAAGGAGCTTTGGGCTCTTGGCGGAGGGGAGTGGGGTGGGGAGCGGAGGAGAGCATCTCCTGGAGGGAGAAAGGCATGACGGGGGTCCTGTTTCCTGAACTGGGGGTCATGATCTACAGGAGGAGACCATCGATGACGGTGATGAAGAAGAAAGTGTTGAGAATTGGGCTAACTGGTGACAAGTGCCAGGAGCTGTCTTGGCAGTACCCAGAACACCGGTGCCAGTTCATATTAACAGAGCGTCCACTGGCCAGAAACCAGGCCCCTGGGTGGGGACGGGACTAAGGATGCCAGGACGGAAAGGAAACAAGGTTCCTACCCTGAAGGAGCAGAGAAAGTCTAGTCCAGGCAAGACTTTTGAAATTATGGGCAAAGATGTTTGCAATTTTGTGAAGCGGGGGAACGTGCCCTGAGAGGTCCCCAAGGGAACTTTGGAGGGATGCTAAAGCCAGGATTGGTCAGTGGCAGGGAAAGGGCTGGGGAATGCCACTCTACCAGCTCTCCCTGCTCCTGGGCAGCTGGGGGTGAGTGGGGTCGTTACAACAGGCTAGGACATCTCCTAATAATTGCTCCAGAATTCTAACCCCAAACTATTAACCCAACCACTCAGTTCAGGTTTTAACAAGCTATGGGGTAGAGGCCGCAGAACTAGCAAGTTTCAAAACGTCTGGTGCCAGAATCTGATCATTTAAGTCCTCTTGGCTGCCTTTACTCTGAACCGTCGTCACTCCTATTTGATGATAGAGTTGGTTTCTGGAATATGAGTAAAAACCTTGTACAAAATCAATTTTTCAGGAAAGCTCCAGGTGGGTAATTAAAATCCTAGCCATAAGGCAAGGGGTCAACATACTCAAGCCATCCGGCAACTCAGTGGTATCCTAATGCCGAGAAAGAATCTTGGATTCATGTTCCCTTACGCTGCACCTTAGGCCCACTGGGCACTCTTGACCGCCTGCACTGATCAGAAATAGTTTCTTTGTATGTCTTTGGGAGGAGGTAGGTGGAAGTCAGAAAGTAGAGGAAAGTCTTCAGGAAATGTTTGGTCTCTGAAGTCTTGGATCCCACAAATGAAAATTCTTCCTGAGTCTGGGCCAGTGAAAATCCCCTAGGAGCTGGGAAAGTGAAGTTACAGTTTATGGAAACTTACAGTTTAAATGTGTTGCCTTATTTCAAGACACCAGTATGATCCAGTAATTTAACCAGGAAAACAATAGTAATTCCGAAATCCTTACAAATTTTAGTGAATTGTAATTTAGCAGTGACAGATTTCAGTGATTCTGGTGTATGCCAAGTAAGATGGATGTTTCTCCCCAGGGAGTTCTATCACAATTCTTCAGAAGAGGAAATTTCTGTACAAAGCATGCCTGCAGCCAAGTCAAATAGGTGAGTGAGTTGTTCACCTTGTGGAATGATCTTCAGGTCTGCTGGAAAAAAAAAAAAAAAGCAGCAGCAAAAGTGAGTTCAGTATCCAGAAATATCAAGTAAGAAAAAACAATGGCTTAGTTTCCCAGTTACCTTTAGGGTGAATGCAAGTTGATAATAATAAAGGCTGCTGGGGAAAGCCCAAATTTGCCTTTTCTGCCAGAGGCCCTGCTACTGGCTTAATGTAGAGAACCTTATTCAGAAAAAGTATGATTTCTTGTTCTCAGGTGGGCACTCATACAAGCAGACAAGAACAAGGGTGTGTAGTATCTCAGAACTCATGAGTTAGAATCCATAACTGTTTAAATTACTTACACCTTGGTAGCTATACTGGGTTCAGCTCACTTCTCTGTCTCTGCAGGGGGTCTACTGTGGAACAGAAGGAGGCTGTGGCGGGGGTGGGGGCAGTCATTTGACCCAGGCCTCACATTCATGAATAGCCTCAAATATAGACTTTGGCCCTAAGCATTCATTTGTTCCTTGTAAATATTAGAACTTTTTGTTTTGCTTTGTGTTGCACATTAGAATCCTTCCTAGAGGGCAGATTAAAATGACACTCTATCAAAGAGAAGAGGACCACAATATAAGGAAAACAAAGAGCAGACAGGTTGGCTCACAGAACTCATAGCCTAAAATAATTGTTTTTGTTTTTTTTTGCGGTACGCGGGCCTCTCACTGTTGGGGCCTCTCCCCTTGCGAAGCGCAGGCTCAGCGGCCATGGCTCACGGGCCCGGCCGCTCCGTGGCATGTGGGATCTTCCCGGACCGGGGCACGAACCCGTGTCCCCTGCATCGGCAGGCGGACTCTCAACCACTGCGCCACCAGGGAAGCCCTCGAAACACCAATTTTATTGACAAGATAGGGCCACAACGGGCAGCTGCACGGAACACAAATGAGGAAGAATCTAAACTTGCAGTGTCACCTCACTCGCACTGTGCTTCTCTAGGTGACTGATGATGTTTGAGTCACATGTAAACCGCTGGAGCCCGTCCCTGTCCCACTCAAGCGGAAGGGCAGGATGTCTCACCTGGGAGAGGAGCTGTCATTCCTTTGGGGCACCTGCCAGTTGCTCAGAACAGGAGATAAGGTAGAGAGGGGGGCCTCCAGCCTTGCGTAAGGAACCCTCTGACATGGGGCAGTGCTTCCTTCCAGATGCCCCATCAATGTGGACAGCTAGTTCCATGTCAGAGGTCCCCCTGAGGACAGGCTAGCTGATGGCACCATCATCCCAAGTGAAATGATTTCTAAATAAACATATAACCCCACCTTGGAAAGAGGATTCAAATGTTTTTATGTTATCTTGAATCATGAGCTCCCGAGGTCAGGGACCAGACCTTAACTTGTTTACACATCTTCCTTATGCCGTGCTGTGGAGGAGACTGAGCTGCTGTGGCCTTAAACCTGGAGTTTAGAGTGGTTTTTGTGGGATCAGGGTGATGAGGCTACTTATCAAGTATGAGATAATAGGATGGCATGGGGAGCCTTAAAACCTGGGCAAGATTGAATGGAATCTGACTCGTTTTTCTTGGATATTGACAAGGTTGAAACACTGCCCGTCTCCCTGGAGACTAGTTTCCAGTTTGGAAGTGGAGGATGGACCTGCTATGTGTGGAAGCATCACTCAGCAACGCAGACTGCTGCTTCTTGCCTCCTGAAGCCCAGGAATTGGCAAAGAGCCACCTGCTATTAGAAGCCAGTAGCCTCATTCCTGTGACACTCGGCTAACTGCCTTCTCGCCACGCCATTACTGAGTCTCTGTCTGCATCGGTTGCCTGGTGTTAAATCAGACTGCAAGATACTTGGGCAATGAGTATGTGTATCTGTCCTATAAAATCTTCCAGCATTCTGGCAAAGCTCAATAAACTCAAGAATAACAAAAATATCAGAAGAAAGAACGTGGCTTTTCCACGTTCTCTCTTGCTGAAGAAAATAACTGGAACATGGTTATTACCGGGATCCAACAGAAGGGGAAATGCTACAGATGGTCCAGTGGAAAGAATAAGGAATAAGGCAGTGAACGGCTGAGAGCCACAATAAATCATAAGATGGAGAAAAATAAGATGTAATGCAATAAAGTGAACAATGTTTTGTTGGTAGAGCACTCTCTGAAAAGAAGCAATGGAAATGTCTTGACTCATTTAAAACAAGAATTGACAAAGCAATTCCCAAGTACAGGAAGTGCCAGAACATCACTGGCTATATGTACACTAGCTCTGAACAAAAACATGTAGAAAAGAAGACGCAATAACCAAAGTGTGAAAGAGCTGAGAGTTTCTTTTAGCTAGAGCAAGTTTTAAGACAGCTCAGCATCCCTGGCGAGGCCTAATGAGAGGGTGCAGACCCTCAGTGCTTCACCGTTAGCTCCAGACTATCCATGGAGCTGAGAAGTTTGGGGGGAGAAGGGGGAGTGACTATTTATGGGTGTGGAGTTTCTTTGGGGGTTAATGGAAATGTTCTAAAACTGACAGTGGTGATGGTTGCATGACAGTGAATAATATTAAAAACTGTTAAATCATACAATTCTATGGCACGTGGATTACATCTTAATACATTTTGGTTTATGAGAAGAGGGCAGGTTTTAGTTCCGAGTCCTCATGCAAACACATTTAGTCTCTTTTTGAATCAGACTGCTTCTATTCCATGTTTGCACACCTTGCTTGAAACACTCCCCTTCCTGGAACCAGGTCTCTCACACATGGGCAGGGGGGCTTCTTGCCCCACTCCTCAGCTTCCCTTCCTGTGCTTTCACACACCTTTTCTGGAGTTCACACTCCTCCTCTGATAATTACTTTCCACTGCAGGACTTACCTGCTGGTGAGGACTTCTGGACTAGCGTCTGTGGTCCCCACCACAGAGAAATGCGCAAGGCTTTACTGTTGCTTGAGATACTTTGTAAAGGCTGCAAGACAAACATGCTTTATCACATACAGCCTTTCAGGGGTTCTATTTAAATCTGAAGTGCCCAGGAAGTTGAAGAACACATCAGCTGTACTGGCTCATGGGCTTAGTTGCTCCGTGGCATGTGGGATCTTCCCGGACCAAGGATCGAACCCACGTCCCCTGCCTTGGCAGGCAGATTCTTAACCACTGCGCCACCAGTGAAGTCCTGGTCACTGATTGTTTTAATACGTTGATCTACTAGGAAAGGGAAAAGAGAAAGTTCAAGGGAGAGGCACATCTAGCGATTTAATTTTTCATTCAGAGCCCTACTGAATTAGGCTCACATAAAAGGCACTTGATCACAAGAATAGAGCCAAGAATGTCATTTCCTTTTGATTGCAAATTGTGGCAGAGCATCAGCTAGCCCCTCGTCTTAGCTGTCCTTTAATTTTCCTTCAGAGATCAATCCTTCTATTACCGTGTTGCTGAGTTTTGCCTATCACCTTTACAACTTCTAGAAGTCAAGGCGCCCCCGCCCCACAGTAGACACGCTCGTAGGGTCTATGGAGGAGAGACCTCCCTTTGTTCCCTTGCACAGTCTATAGGAATGAGATTTTTGTTTTCCTCCAGTGGTCTCTTCTGGGAGAAGTGGTCTCTGTGGAGCTTGAGCCCCACTGAGTTGTTGTTTAAGAATTAGTCACAATCACCGTGGGTGGGGTTACAGGTGGTTTTAATTCCTCTCATGCTTATTTTATTCCTATTCTAGTAACTATTTTTGAGTTCGTTCTATTTGCCAAACAAGTGCCAGGTGCTGGGGAAGGAACAGACACAGCTTCTGTCTGAGTTTCTTATCTATTGGGAGATTACAGAAGAGAGAAGCCACAGGAACCAGAGTGTAAAATGAGCCTTGATTGGTATGCTATGGTATGCTCTGCTATGGGACAACATAAAATGAATCTCTTCCAAACTAGTGGGTCATAGAAGGCTTCCAGAAGGAAGTGACTTTCAAGATGAGACCCAAACGATGTTACTGGCTTTATTTTCTATTTTTTCTTGCAATACATTACTTATGTCCTTTTTTATTTTTATCTTTTAAATTTATTTATTTTTTGCGGTACGCGGGCCTCTCACTGCTGTGGCCTCTCCCGTTGCGGAGCACAGGCTCCGGACGCGCAGGCTCAGCGGCCATGGCTCACGGGCCTAGCCGCTCCGCGGCATGTGGGATCTTCCCGGACCGGGGCACGAACCCGTGTCCCCTGCATCGGCAGGCGGACTCTCAACCACTGTGCCACCAGGGAAGCCCTAAATTTATTATTTTTTTTGGCTGTGCCACGCAGCTTACAGAATCTTAGTTCCCCGACCAGGGATTGAACCTGGGCCACTGCAGTGAAAGCGCTGAGTACTAACCACTGGACTGCCAGGGAATTCCCTTATGTAATTTTTAAAAAACCCACAAATTTATAATGTTTCCTGATGCCCGAGTCAGACCTGGATTCACTACTAAGACGTTTAAGGAAGTTGGCTCTCAGGGACACAGATGATTTAGTGCATTAACCTCACAGGGTGGGAGAAAGCCTACAGCCGCATGGGAGAGGGCTGCTCTAGTCTGCCTCTACTTGAGAGGCGTGAAAACAGACACCGTGAGATAGGCCTTCTGGGGCGGGGACAATGAAGGGAGTTGGGTCTCACGGCCCCAACTATTCCTCCAAGGTAATGCAGACACATTACATCACTGTTCTACTCCCTTATGATGCTTGAAAACTTACTGTACGTATTCTTCTTAAAGATAAATCAGTGCAGTTTAAAATGGTGCCTAATTTCCTCAGAAGAAAACTGCTCACTTAGAACAATTAACCACTCTAAGAGGCCCACCTCAGTTGATCTTTCTTCCTACCTGAATAAATCCTTTTTTAAAAAAATGTTTATTGGAGTATATTGTGTTAGTTTCTACTGTACAGCAAAGTGAATCAGCAATACGTATACATATATCCCCTCTTTTTTGGATTTCCTTCCCATTTAGGTCACCACAGCTGAATAAATTCTTTATGATAAGAATTAAAAGCTGATATTCACAGAACACGATTCAGCCTAATTAAACAGAAAATTGACAGCTTTACTTGTGATACAAACCTCAAGTCAAAAAATCCACCCTAGGGGCTTCCCTGGTGGCACAGTGGTTGAGAGTCCGCCTGCCGATGCAGGGGACACGGGTTCGTGCCCCGGTCCGGGAAGATCGCACATGCCGCGGAGCGGCTGGGCCCGTGAGCCATGGCCGCTGAGCCTGCGCGTCCGGAGCCTGTGCTCCGCAACGGGAGAGGCCACCACAGTGGGAGGCCCGCGTACCGCAAAAAAAAAAAAAAAAAGACCTAACGTTGAAAGAACTGAAGGAAGATCTTGCAAAACTACAATAGTGAAATAAAGATACATTTGTTTAGCTAAAATGAATACTGGGGGAAAAGTGACATCACACAAGACAGTGTCCTTTGTGCTGTGTGCGTCACACAGAGAGCAGACCCAACGTTCCTTCGTTTCCCCAGAGCTGGGGTTTCCTTAGGTGGAGAGGCCACAGATGGGAGCCTCACCAGCTCTTCAAAAGGTCTAGGTTGGATGCCCCAAATTTAGGGTCCCAGGAATCCAGGAGCTGTTGTTGCATATGGCTTTTCATAGGGGGAGCTGATATGCCATAGCACTGAGCTGCGACTAGCAGAAAATCTGATGGCACATTCCCTCCTAGGCTTTCCTGAGAAACTAGCTCAGTCCCTTGACGCTGGCTAATTACGCCCAATCTACCCGGGTCACACAGTTCCTCTCCAAACTCTCTTTATTGCAACAATATACCCTGGACATCTTGACACACACCCGAGTTGAAGAGGTTCCCATCTTCATAAGTTTACTTAAAACTTGTTTTGTTTGTACTGCTAACGGCTTTTTAAAAAGTATGTGTAAAGTTTTAGATGGGATGAAATAAATAAAACCTTAGTCCATTGTGCCGTTTTGAGCCAAACTCTTCATTCTGAAACAGCGGCTGTTTTGCCAACTCGGGTCATATTGATGGGTGTAGAGAGCTGAGAGTTTTGCTTTGATGTAACTTCTTCTGGGTTGGCCAGGTGACAGTTTCTCTCTTCTGCTGTCTCCACACACCAGTCAGCGGTAGGAATGCGTGGGCTTCTGGGCAGAAGGTCGCAGATTGGCTGGCTTCCATACACCAGAGTCATCTGGCAGAAAACCTGGCCAGCGTGCAAAAACACTTTAAGTGAATTCCACGGGTGTGGAGACATCCTTGCAATGCCTCCTTTTTCCTTCCCTTTTAGGACATACGTGCGAGCTGGCCAAAACTCATTCTACACAGCAGCAGGCACTACTTCTGGTATTGAAATGGCTCAATTTAGCAGGCAGTCCTTTGGCATGAGTTACATCTGCCCTCTCCCCTCCAGAACATAGGAGTCTGCCTACGTGACCAGAAGCAATGTTATTTAGTAACATTCAGGTCCGTTTCCAGGCCGGCTGCAAAAGCTGACGTACCTTTTCTTTTTAAATGGAAATAGTGTTTTTATAGTCTCATCGGTTTTCCTCTATCACAAAAGCTCCATTTGCACAGCAGGATTTTTTCTCCAGTGGTGACCATTTCACATACAATACATCCCCTCTATGGAGAAAACTTTAATGGCTACAGTCTCTAAGGGTGGTCTATTGCGAACGTTACTGAGAAGTGCTGTTGCTTAACGAACCGAGGGTGGAAAGACAAATGCAATGAGGTGTGGTTCAGTTTAGCAGTCAAACTAAACAAACGTTTGTTTGGGGCCAGAAGAGAGTTAAAAAAAAGGGGGGGGGGAGAAAGGGAGGGGAAAGTGTCAGGCAATCTGTGGGACAATAGGATAGGGTGGGGCAGGGACAAGGACGGACTCAGGGGAGATGCGGCACATGTGTTTATGTAGGAAGAAGGTGCAGGAACGGGAGTGACTAGTCTGTTGGCCTGAAAACTTCCATGTGTTGTGCCATTCTGGAAACCTGACTGGCCTGTGCAACGGAAGCTTGGTTTCTAGGGTGGCCAGACCCCATTAAGCCAAAAGATGTGTTTTCCTCTTCTCTCTGTCCAGCAAACAGACTTCAAACCCTCCCACAGGGCTGCTTATCAGTGGGCCCACTTGCACACCTGGTGGTGCTGGACTGAATGTCCATGACCTTAAAATAGGGTTTTGGGGGGTCAAGATGAAAACCCCGAGGAACCCTCAGTCAAGTGACCAGAAAGTATACAGGCACGAGAGCAATTGAGGTAACTGACTGTTTTGTTTCTCTGTAGACAACAAAATAGAAGAAAGGAGCAGGATATTAAAGTGGGGTTTAAAACACATTTAAAAAAGAGGTATATATCTGGACTGGCGATGACAAGGACACAGCGAATTGCTGAGTGTGCTCTGGGGGGTCATTTTAATCCAAGCATCACAACCTCTCCATAGTGCAGACAGGAAGACAATTGCTTACCGTGTAGAGGTAAGTACGGGGGCAGCTTTGGAGCTCCGCCTGGGTTGGTATGTCAGGAAAGCCCAGCAGCATCGTGACATCCTGGTGTCTGTGGTGCTACTGAGTGTCACGTGAACAAGAGCCTCTCCAAGGACCCTACGTAGAGTCTCCAAACCAGCACTCTTCTCCACCTGACCATGTGCCATTTTTCATATTGTAAAAAAAGTATTAGGCAAAGCACTGGAAAATCATGGGGAGTAACATGCAAATAACTGTGATTTCCTATGTGCCTTCCACAGGGATCAGTGAAACTACCTGACAGGCCTTCCCCAAACCTAACAACCCTTCATGTGTTAATCTTCTGGGTATAAAACTTCAAGGAACAGAATTTCCGAGGTTGAGTTTACAAAGAATACTAATGAGATACACCAAAAGAAATGACTGAGGCTGATTCTCAGGGATAAAAGTCATCCCCCTTGCCTCTTATTTTATTCTACATTTCCAAATTATCTGAAATACCCGTTCAGGAACAAGCCAAAGCCACTCTTATTTTAATCTCCCTTGGAACACAGTAAAATCTGAACAGCGTATTAAAACTGCACTGTGGACAGAAAGCAATCCTATTCAGAGCAGCCGAGCTGACAGAGCTTTGGCAGAGGCGGGGTCAGGAATGCTGGAAGCTCGTGTCTGCTCCTCTCCATTTCTCTTGGCCTAAGATGCTCTGATTTTACCAGCACTGAAATATTAAAAAAAAAAAAACCGTATGTGTGAGACAAGCCATAAAACCTCCTCCTTAGGCCAAACCGTGTGTGTCTAACGCAGCCCCACTTGGGCAAGAAGGGTTCCCAGGCACAATCACCAGAATCAAAAGGTGGTTTTCTTGGATGTGGGCAAATCTCACTTTAATTGCAAATGGCTTCATTTACAGCACATTCAATAATGAACAAACAGGAGAGCTGTGACTTTTGAACATGTGACTATATAAAAGTCTCTTGAAATTCAGGTAGTCAAGATAAGGGCATTTCACAAGGAAGCACCCCTGCCACCTCCCGTCTTTCCGAAGACCGTTTTATACTTATTTTAAAAGATGACAAGGCGTATTCAGAAGTTCAAAGCAGTAGGATGTGCCTTGCAGGGAGAGAAGAAAACCTTTTTTCAGATTGTTGGGTAAATACATATCAGCAATTCCACTTGACAAAGGCTGATGGAGGTCCTCCCTGAGTCAGGCTAGGACAGAACACTAAGTGAAAGGGGGCTCTGAGCGGGGATGGGAAGGAAACTGCGAGAAAGGGAGAGCCTGATACCACACAGTACCAACCAGTTCCCCTCTAACACTCCACGCCGTGACCCCAAATGTGGGTGCACAAAAGCAGCCACCAGGGTGGTGACTGACTGTCCTCTCTGCCGGGAATTGACAAAGGGTCTCAATTTAGCCCATGGACAAAATTCTTGACCAGCGAACCCAAACTGTCACTGAACTTAAATCATAAAGGATCTAAGGAAATTCTTGTTTTATTTATGTGTATATTTGGACTCCTTACACGATTCCTCTTCTCCTAAGGGTTTGTTCTATACACTGCAATGGCCTAAGAGAAGCACTGTATAATTCTGATTTTATTTTACGCTTTCAGAAGAGAAAGGAGGGAACGGAGAGAACAGTGTCACAAATTCTTCAACTCTGGGGCTCAGGATGTACAACAGACTCCTCGGACAGAAGGTTCATCCGGATTGTTGGCTAGTTTCAATGCCGAGGAAAGCCTAGGGGAGCCCACCGCACTCGCACATAAAGAATTCTACAGTTACTCTATCATAGTGCTCTAGCTAAGCATATGTTTCAAACTACAGAGAGTCTCAACTTAACATCTAAAATTTTAAATTGTAGCATTTCAGCAACAAATAAGCTCAGAGAGCTCGTCTCAGAAGTAAAACTGAAGAACTATTGCTCTGATGTATGGAAGTCAAGCTGTCGCTCTCAGCTACGCCCCACTTCCAGGCTTAGGCAGACACGTAAGGTGGTGGCGGCTCCTTGGTGGCGCCATTCACAGTGGCATCATCGTACGGGGGTAAGAGCACCTGGGAAGAAGAAAAGACAGGGTGAGTGTTTAAAGGTGCACACACATTCCCCTGAGCTTTAATTTTTTTTTTTTTTTTTTTTTTTTTGGTACGTGGGCCTATCACTGTTGTGGCCTCTCCCGTTGCGGAGCACAGGCTCCGGACGCGCAGGCTCAGTGGCCACGGCTCACGGGCCCAGCCGCTCCGCGGCACGTGGGATCCTCCCAGACCGGGGCACGAACCTGCGTCCCCTGCATCGGCAGGCGGACTCTCAACCACTGCACCACCAGGGAAGCCCCCTGAGCTTTAATTTTAATTGGACTTTTCCCATAACCTGTACCAATATCAATTTTCCAGCAAGTGGCTAGACTTTGATGAGAGACTTTTTGAATCCTTAAAGAAGCAGAGGGAAGAGACTTTTGCACCTTTCTGAGTTTTCCAAACCGTGTCCACTTGTACCTGGATGTCACAGTGCCTGGCGGGTCCAAAGGGCTGTGCCTCTAGGACAAGGAAGGAGGCGGTGGTGGCTCTGAAGAGGAAAAAAGGCTGCAGGGTGATGTGTATGTGTGTACACTCAAATAGGGCAGGCGCCTGGTTGACCAAGGGGCCCCTCATGGTGATGCCTGAGCAGTGGACTGGGAAACACAAGGGCTTTGGTACCAACCTGGACTCAAAGCAGGGCTCAGCCACATCTGATCAGCAACACCATGGGTAGGTTGTTAGCTAACCTCAATATCTATGCCTGCACAATCGGGATAGCTGAGAATTAGAGGTCTATAATACCTAACATACTGTGTGATACACACCTGACATGGCAGATGTTATCTGTAAAAGGCTAGAGAGGAACAAATAAGTATCAGCATTAAGTTGATGAATAATGTTTCTGTTCACACTTCAAGTATAAAAACAATTGCATGTAATTGTTTATGAACCGTCAACCTAAAAAAACGCTGGCTGACTTTGGCTTCCTTGAGTAGTTACAAAACAGAGAGAATATCAACTCGATATGATTAGCCTTTATTCAGTCAACTAACGTTTATTATACACCTACTATGTGACAGTTCCTGCCCTTAGGAAATCAGAGGTGAGATGAGTTAAACCTTACTCAGCTCGGGCTTCCCTGGTGGCACAGTGGTTAAGAATCCACCTGCCAGTGCAAGGGACACGGGTTTGAGCCCTGGTCCGGGAAGATCCCACGTGCCGCGGAACAGCTAAGCCCGCAAGCCACAACTACTGAGCCTGCGCTCTAGAGCCCGCGAGCCACAACTACTGAGCCCGCATGCCTAGAGCCTGTGCTCCACAACAAGAGAAGCCACTGCAATGAGAAGCCTGCGCACCACAACGAAGAGTAGCCCCCGATCACCGCAATTAGAGAAAGCCCACGCACAGCAATGAAGACCCAACGCAGCAAAAATAAAATAAATTAAATAAATAAATTAAAAAACAAAACAAAACCAAAAAAACACCCAGCTCAAGGGCTTTGTGGAAGGAGAAAGAATATTCACAAATGAAATGGAAAACAAAACCACCATTTTGTTACTTTTTCTATTACGGACATTAACTTAAAGTGGTAAATGGTTATCAATTTCATGACTTTTCATTTACTTATCCCTTTAGGGAGGACACTAAAATTCTCTTTTCAAGTTTCTGTTCTAAGTTTTTGTCCTACACTACTCCCCCCCCATACACACACACATACCCTCTCTAACTCAACACAGTTCACTACTTAGTTTTCTCTTCTTCCAGTCTTAGAGCTCCTGTCGGGCTGAAGCCCTGTCTTACTTAACCCCAGGATTGGGCCCAGGGCCTATTTACTAGCTGGAACTCAGAAGATGTCAGTCACATAAATGAGTGAGGTATCATTTAGGCTGGCCCTTGGAGACTGTACGGTTGGTGCTGGGGCAGGGGTGGAGCCTGGCATTCTAGGCAGGGGGCATCTGCATGGTTAGGGTCCAATCAGGAGACAGAAACCACCCAGTGGTTTGAACAGAGAAAGTTTAAAAAAGAATTATTAACAGGGGATTGGAGGTATGGAGAACTAACTAAGGGGGAAAAAAGAGAACTCTAACAGATATTAGTGCTGAGCGAGGGTACTCAAGAAAGGAACAAACATGGAAAGCGTTCGCCTCCCTAAGGCTGGGAATCAGACACTGTTGGCTCAACCCACTGGATGGTAGAAACGTTTCAGGCCAAGCTAGTGAACCACCTGCTGAGACACGGCTGCAGAGGTGCTGTTCACGGGGAGAGGGAGGTGCCACCTGCCCTGGAAACTGCCTGAGATGGAGGTGCGCTGGGAAGGCCGTCAGGAAGAGGGAGTGCCGGTGCCGCTGCTCCGGGGGCCGCGGCCAGCAAGATCTGGATGCTGTACTACACACACAGACCGGAGAAGAAAACACTGTCCTCCTCCAGAGCACTCTGCCCACAAGGCCAGATGGCGGAGTGGCTGGCAAAGGGGAGACTGTCACAAGGCCAGTTCCAAGTAGGCCGACCTGCGAACGTGGGACCTGCACAGCAGGAAGTGGGTAACTGGCTCAGCAAGACATGAGGACGCCAACGGGCCTGAGAATAGCTCCCCAAAGTGGCGGTGATGCTGCCCCCTGTGTTTGTATCAGGCGTTACCCAATCAGAGTCAGGGCCAATGTTCGGCTGCTGGTGGTGCTAGAATGGAAGGAGCCTCCAGGGCACGTTCAGTACAGGACGCCAGTCCAAGACCAGGAAGCATTCCTGTGTGCTCCCCACAGAACGAAACCATATGCTCTGCACCCAACAAGTCAGCACCTACCGAGGACGCAGAGGGCGCTGGGTCGTGCCCACACACACCGGAACACACCTCGCTGTCTGCTGAGGAACTCACACCCTGGAGAGGGCACAGATGGGCGCAATGGTTAAGACTGAGCGTGATCAACTTGTGGGGGTAGATGAGATGTGAAAGCACAGACAGGGACAACTGATTTAGGCCGGAGGGCAGGGACGGTCCTCAGGAGGACACGTTGAATCAGGCAGAGAGGAAAGAGGACAGCACTGCAGGGGGGGAGGCAGGAGCACGGGCAAAAGGAGGGAAGCTGGAGGGAGAGCTCCTTCTGGGAACCGAGGGGTTGTGATGTGAATGCTTCGGGGAGAACGTGGTGTAGAAGAGGCGGGAAAGACAGGCAAAGGCCAGGACATGGAGAGGGCCTTGAGTCCACCTTAAGGAGCTTTTCCAGTCTTTGGCAGCAGTGTCTTCACTAGGAAGCCTACAAGTCCCAGCTCGAGCTGAGGAACAAAGTGTATTCTCTACACCAAAGCCACAGCCCTGGCCTCTGCGTCTGCACATCTGACTCAAGGACTGAGCCTCCAGCACCCAGGTGTGCGCACGTTAGATGCGGTAACTTATAACCAGCAGAAAGAGCTGTGATCAGCAAGAGAAACATTTGATTTTGCATGACTTAGTGTCAGCATTATGCTCCCCAACCTCATTGAACAATTAGCTGATTCCTATCTGTCATTATCTTTGGAGAAGTGACCCTAAAGCACAGTGGAGCTACTTAAAAGGGAGTGAAATCAGCCATCACATCCAATTTACTTTTCTCCCTGAGCAAAACGTAACACTCAAATTCTCCAAAATGTTCAGATGATTAAACACAAAATTTTCTTTAAAAAGAAGAAAAAAGTCCTGCACATTTGTCTTTTGCTTGTTAAAAACTTATTTTCACGGTAGGCTTGGCTATTTATTTTCAAACTTGTTTTAAAGTTTCATTTCGAATCATTAACATCCTAATGGCTTTTTCTCTCAAACATTCTATTGCCTTGGACCCTTTAACCAAAGTCAAGATGCCTGGTGAAGACATTCTCCTTTCACTAAGATTCTGACACCCTCAGGCCTGTCTTCACCTCCCCATTACCACATACTAAATGCTGACCATAAAAATACTCATCACAGAGCACTTCATGCTCCTTGAACTACTTTTATTATTTTTTAATTTAATTAATCAATTAATTTATTTTTGGCTGCATTGGGTCTTCGTTGCTGCACATGGGCTTTCTCTAGTTGCGGCGAGCGGGGGCTACTCTTCGCTGTGGTGCGCGGGCTTCTCATTGCGGTGGCTTCTCTTGTTGCAGAGCAAGGGCTCTAGGTGCGTAGGTTTCAGTAGTCGTGGCATACGGGCTCAGCAGTTGTGACTCGCGGGCTCTAGAGTGCAGGCTCAGTAGTTCTGGCGCACGGGCTTAGCTGCTCCGCAGCACATGGGATCTTCCCGGACCAGGGCTCAAACCTGTGTCCCCTGCGTTGGCAGGCGGATTCTTAACCACTACACCACCAGGGAAGTTCTCTGAACTACTTTCAATGAAAAGTTCTCCAAACGGAATTGGTTTTAAATTCTGAAGTGACAGTGTCATCTTTTTTTATTATCTAAATGATGTTAATTTTTAATGATGATTTCAAGGAAGGGTTGGTGAAGTCAGGATTGCCATACTGTTTGTATTACAGTCTGTTAATACTGACTAAAAACATTTGCTACTGTCCTTTTCTTCTAATATCAATGAAGTACTTGGAAATCGGAGAAAATAACTATAGGGTCAATTAAGATAGAATTTGCCAATTAAGATGCCATACAAAACTGATTAAAACACACTGATTTTGGGCTTCCCTGGTGGCGCCGTGGTTGAGAGTCCTCCTGCCGATGCGGGGGACGCAGGTTCGTGCCCGGGTCTGGGAAGATCCCACATGCCGCGGAGCGGCTGGGCCCGTGAGCCATGGCCGCTGGGCCTGTGCGTCCGGAGCCTGTGCTCCGCAACGGGAGAGGCCACAACAGTGAGAGGCCCGCGTACCGAAAAAAATAAAAATAAAAATAATAAAAAAAAGTAAAACACAATGATTTTGACATTTTTAGAAGCTGGCATTTAGTTAAGCCCAGTTTTTTATTTTAAGAACTTTAATCATTCACAATGAATGACCAGGACTTCCCTGGTGGCACAGTGGTTAAGAAATCACCTGCCAATGCAGAGGACACGGTTTCGATCCCCGGTCCTGGAAGATCCCACATGCCACGAAGCAACTAAGCCTGTGTGCCACAGCTACTGAGTCTGCGCTCTAGAGCCCACGAGCCACAACTACTGAGCCCAAGCACCTAGAGCCCGTGCTCCGCAACAAAAGAAGCCACCGCAATGAGAAGCCCGTGCACCGCAACGAAGAGTAGCCCCTACTCGCCACAACTAGAGAAAGCCCATGCACAGCAACGAAGACCCAACACAGCCAAAAAAATAAATAAATAAAATAAAACAATGAATGACCAAAAAATAATCTCTGAGGACTAAAATTATAGGTCATGTTCTCCTTCGCTGTCTGGTAAACAGCAGCTACTCAATGAGTAGATAAACGCAAATGCATTATATATCTCAGCCACGCACCACTTTACTTCAAGCAATATTCAATACAACCAAAACTCTAATGGAAGTACAGACCCTTGGAGTTTGTCTTAATAGGATCTCAACCACAGAGTGACTGATGGTGGAACTCTCTTCCACACAGATGGAAAATCCCTCTTGTCAATGACCCCAGAAGGGCATCTGTTCATTAGGAAGATTAGCATCCATCTATATATAGTATCTCTTAGGAGCTCTTATGCTAGGTGACATGTGCTGGTGGGAGAGCAGCTCAGCATTCATTTCAATTCAATTCAACAAATGTTCGAGGGAAACTTCATTCCCAGCTATATCAACATACAGAACAGTTAGAGGGACAAATAAATTAACATCAAAGGCTGCAAAATGTAATACCCTGGAATAGAAGTGATTCCAACTTGCCATAAATCTGCAAGCCATTAAAATTTGGAAAACTAATTCCATCAAATAGTAGGAAATAATAAAACGCTCAAGAGGAAAGAACTACTTATTGGGAAAAATAAGAAATGTTTGGATACTATGGTTAGAGTTTTACTGTAATATCAGAGTTAAGGCACTAAAGGCTTATTTGGAATTGTACAGTTTGCTAGGACTACATTACATGTAAGTCACATAAATGTCTTCAGACATTCACAAAATTACGTGCCAAATTTTACGTGTGTGCATTTATTTTCCAGGGGAGGGTGTTCAGAGCTCTCATTAGATTCTCAAAGAGCCATCTAGAGATTCTGGGGTCCAGGACTGGGGGGTGGGGGGGAGGGCAGTACAGGGCACAAGGTAAATTGCACCAGAAGTCTGTCCACTGGCCCCATATCCTAATAAGGGTGAGGTAAGTTAAAATGAAATCAAGGCCCAGGATGACAGCTGTGTGGCACCTCATCCACCTTGGAGCAGGAGAAGCTCCAGCAAAGAAGGAGGACTGACCGGTTATCTCACAGAGTCAAACATTTGGAAAACATTGATAGGTAATTGACAGATCTGGGAGATAGGGGTGAGGTAAAAGGTCAAAAGTTCGGCAGCTGAAAAAACAAGGCAAATGTTTGCTCGAGGAAAACAAAAATTGTACAAAAAAGGGAATGTACATGACAGAGCTGTGCACAGAACAATAGTCACATAATCAAGGTAAACATTAACTGGTGATGTAACCAGAAAATCTGATGTGACTGTATTGGGTGGATGAAGGCAGTAGAGAATATGGGGAGGAGAGTAAAAGTTCAATTCTATTCAACACCAGGAAGTCAAAAGGTATCTCAAATTGATCATCGAAAAATTAGTAACACAGACATATTATTTTAAAATATGTAGGTAGGCCTTCCCTGGTGGCGCAGTGGTTGAGAGTCCGCCTGCCGATGCAGGGGACACGGGTTCGTGCCCCGGTCCGGGAAGATCCCACATGCCGCGGAGCGGCTGGGCCCGTGAGCCATGGCCACTGAGCCTGCGCGTCCGGAGCCTGTGCTCCGCAGCAGGAGAGGCCACAGCAGTGAGAGGCCCCCGTACCGCAAAAAAAAGAAAAAATAAATAAAATAAAATATGTAGGTAATGGAGGTAAATACAAGAAACAAGAGTTGACAGTGTTTACAGCTGGGGTGAAAAGTGGAGGATAGTCACGAGAATGGCAGAGGACCACTGAGAAATAAATCTTGGGAATTCCCTGGCAGTTCAGTGGTTAGGACTCAGCGCTTGCACTGCTGAGGGCCCGGGTTCAATCCCTGGTCAGAGAACTAAGATCCTGCAAGGTGCAAGGAAAAAAAAGAGGGAGAAAAATAAATCTTTCACTAGCATGATTTTTAGCTATGTACATGTAATGCTGTGTTAAAAATAAAAGTGATATTTTAAAAATAAAAGAATAATCATGGCAGTCTTGAAGGAAAGAAGTCAGTCATCAAGGGGCAACTTTCAACCTGAGGGCGGTGGGCAGGCTCATAGCTACCTCATTCCTCTTGCTTCTTGGCTGGTGGGTGACATGTGTGTTCGCCGTGAGCCCCTGCAGGGGTCTGGAAAACGCTCCTAACTTGCCCAAGATGCCCCTCTCTACGCCGGGAGGGGTGGGGGGGGCTGGGCTCGTGCAGTTGAGACGCTAACAAAGCAGCCAGGGAGCGCCTCGCAGATGGAGGTCCCTGCCTAGGAGGTGAAACGTGTTTTCACGGAGCAGCTGGTCAGGACCTGGCCCCTTGCCTGCTTGAGACTCTCCTCCAGACCTGTGAGACCCCACCCGATCTAGGGTGCCCCAAATACCAATGGAAACTAGAGAACTACGATGCCACGAGGGGCCCCCAGGATACCTGCTCTTCACGCCACTCATGCCCAGGCCAACAGCAGCCCAGCGTCTGGCTCTCTCCTGTCTCATTTATTTCCATGACTCCCTAGCACGGCAAGTTCATTACCAATCTGACTCCTTTTCCCTATGATTTTTCCCTCCTCAAATGTTCTTCTTTCTTTGTATGTCACTCCGTACAAAGCCCAAACAACCCCAAGCTCATGTTAAAATCACTTCCAACATGGAGATCTGAAATAGTCTAGCCTCGATTACTCTCTTCTCCTCTGAGTTATGCTGTGCAATTGCAGTATGACAAATTAATTTTTTAAATAAAAACACCAGTTAGATATTTCCATATTCTTTATAGATAACATGAAGTCGTAACACTAGAAATGGCAGTAACTACAGTACAGCACTCTGAACTCAGACACAAAACCACTCTCTTAAAGCACTTACATAACTGGCTTATCAATTAAATTATAGGCTATCTTGTACTATTATTAACTGTCTTGTAAACATTTACCTTTCTCCTCTCCAAAAAGTTTCTAAAAGGCAAGAGTCTTACACTTCCATAGTCCTTTCTTAGCACTGGTTTTTAGACAGAGGTGTGTCCAAATTTGAGCCCTATCATTTCAGCTCTATGGCGGCCACGGTCAAATTCTAGAGGCAATATGGGGTGGGGGGAGTCAAACTGAAATGAGACATGGGTTCAAATTCCAGCTGTGACGTAGCAACCCTGGGGTCCTGAGAAGTTAGTAAATCTACCTGAACTTCAGCTTCCACACTTATAAAATGGAGACCACGATGGATACTCCTCAAAAGACTGTCGTAAGGATGTAAGGGAGGCGCCATACCTAATGCACCAAGGACAGGCTGAGCACTTGAGCACTCAAGAAGTGGCAGCAATTCTCCAACTGCAGCAAGAAAACCAACGCGGTATGATTGTCCAAGTAGTTCAACTACACACCTTCCTTAAGAAAGCGACACCAGTAAACACTACTCACAAATTGATTCACGTGGGTCAGAAAAGGAGTTCCTCTTCCCTCTCAGGTGGCTGCAGGAAGTGTAAGAGGCTAACCATCTAAGCTGCTCTGAGCCTAACTCTTCCTTAGCAAAAGTAACTGAATGATGAGAAAGGAGGCAAAGTGGACACCATTTCTACCGCAGGCTGCAGGTCTGCGGAGCTGTGGGCGCCTCTCACATAGTTATAGTTCTAAAAGCCAAAGTGAGTGTCGTTGAAACACCATGTCCGTCCATTCACTCCTCACCCCAGGACACCCGAGCAGCCCCCAGAGGGCAGCTGCTGTGCCAGCTGCCGGGGAGGCGGAGATGGAAGGCTGGAGGATGCCCATCCCAGGAGTGGGGGAGAGCGCACGTGAACTGTCCCAAGAGACCGAGAAACACCTGTAAAGGTGTAGGTGGTTTGCTTTAGTTAGAGACCTGGGTGCGTGAGTCGAGATTACAAGGGATGAGCCTGGAACAACAGGCGAGCAATACCAGGAAGTGAAAATTTCTTCTTTAACAACCAGCCGTCCTCCCCAGCGTGAGGGGGATGGGAGCTTTGGTGATGTTCATGTGTCAGAGCCTCCCGTGGGCATACACAGGTGTGTTTTTACAAAACCAATTGCCCTTCTCTCCCCCTAAAGCACGGACAAATAAAATACCACTATAGGGCTTCCCTGGTGGCGCAGTGGTTAAGAATCTGCCTGCCAATGCAAGGGACACAGGTTCGAGCCCTGGTCCGGGAACATCCCACACGCTGCGGAGCAACTAAGCCCGTGCGCCACAACTACTGAGCCTGCGCTCTAGAGCCCGCAAGCCACAACTACTGAGCCCACGTGCTACAACTACTGAAGCCCGTGCGCCTAGAGCCTGTGCTCCACAACAAGAGAAGCCACAACAGTGAGAAGCCTGCGCACTGCAACGAAGAGCAGCTCCTGCCCACCGCAACTAGAGAAAGCCCACGCACGGCAACAAAGACCTAACACAGCCAAAAATAAATAAATAAGTTTATTAAAAAAAATAAAATACCACCATAAATGGAGACGTCTTTTTCCTTTTTTTTTTGGCTCCTTTGTGGGGCAGTGGGTAGGAAGCAAGGGGCACAGTATTCATGAGAGCACAATAGCTCACGAGACCCACGACTGTTAACACAATCAGTAACAGTCCCTCAAAGCTGCTTCACAATTAAGATGAACTTGGCAGGATGAAGTTATCACTCCACTCCCTTCTCTGGCCTCAAGAAAATATCAGAACGCAAGACAGCATAGCTGAGACCGATGTTGTTACAGGGATAATCCTAAGGCTGTCCTTATTTATTCAAAGGACAATAAAAAAGCAAACCATTGGTAAACTGAGATTTTGAATACTACCCCGCAAGTCACAAATGACTGTCATAGAGCAAAGTGGAGTGACATCACAGTTGAGAAATGCTAAAGTTATAAACAGCAGATCCCCTGAAGACTTTTAAATCCAGGGATGACAAAACCAGATTTATGTTTTAGATCCATCTGACAGCAACAGAGAGAAAAAACTGAAGAGAAAGTAGAGTTCAAGGCTAGAGGCTAAAAGCCTGACTCTAACAAGTTTAAAGATGACCCCTCAGTTACAGGCTTGGGTGATTAAGTGGACATTGCTACCATTCACTAGAATCTAAGAAAAGAAGCAGATACGGAAGAAACGGAGTGAGCTCTGCAGTGTGATCCTCTCTGGAGATGACCACAGGATGACTGGGGACATCGGCACGGAGTTGATCTGGGTCACAAAATCTAAGCTACTTCCTTCAACTCAGTAAAAAAAAAAAAAGAGAGCAAGACAAATGATTTGTTAAATACTGTTCATTCATTTCATCAACAAATGCTGGTCGTACTATGTACCAGGCACTGAGGATACCACACCACTGACACTTGTAAGGTCCGAGCCAGCAGACAGCTTATGTGCTAGGGGAGGAGTCTGATAAACAGAGTTTTTCTTCCATGGCGAAGTGCAGAGCTTCTCAACCGGTGTCCATTCACAACAGTGTGCCATACAAACGCTGCAATTTTCTGTTTGCCACCATGTTGAGAAGACTGGGGTACTCTGGGGTAGTAGCCGAGAGCATGGACTGTGGAGTCAACCGTGTGGGCCGACAAACTTCCCAACTCGGAGGCCTTGGGCCAGTCACTTCTTTAAGCCTCAGCTTCCTCATCTATAAATGGGGACGACACCAGTCTGTCTCACAAGGTTAATGACATGAATAAGCCCAAGTAATGTGCTTATTATTAGCAGGCACTAAGGCTCAACAAGTCTGAATTTTATTCCATACGTTTGTGAAAGGATGAGATGGCTTGCTGTATTGATCAGGATACAAAATAAAACAAATGAATGTTAAAATGACCCAGAAATAAGGCAAAATAGAAATTTTTTGGGTTAGCAAGTTTTTATTTCTATATATGGATGGATGGATACATATATACATATTTTGACAAATAAGTATAGAGAGAGGGAAAGAGGTTAAGTAAGGGGTGTGTGTGTGTGTGTGTGTGTGTGTGTGTTACTTTTTTTTCTGGCAGTAAACTAAAACAGGACTTTATAGAATGGATCTTTGTACAAAAGATAGTTTCTTATCTTTGCATAAGAGCTTTAGCTGCGGTTTTTCAACACGTTAGCAACTATTTTGCAAGTGAATTATTCTCTTATTGATTTCCACTATAGTTTGTTAAATATAAGCTGGATTTAGAACTACTGGCAAAATAATAAATACGGGAGAATGAAAACTTTCTCAGGAAAAAAAAATCCTTATAAAAAGGACCAAAAGATTAGGTGCTGCTCTTTGCCATTCCACTTGCAGGAGGGGAAAGCTCTATGCAGGCCCTAAGTAGGGTTATTAAATCCCTTGGGATGGTTCAAACAGTTGTCCTACAAACACCTAGAAAACTCAGCTTAAATTGCCACGAAGGCAGGGGTCTGTGAACGATATGGGCCAAATCTGGCCCGCTGCCTGTTTTTTTGTATGGCCTGAGGGCTCAGAATGGTTTTTACATTTTTTAAAAGAAAGACGTTTCGTGATGTGTGAAAATTATATAAAAGTCAAACTTCAGTGCAACACAGCCACGCTTGCTTGTGTATGTATTTTCTACAACTGCTTTCACACGACAACAGCAGGGGTGAATAGCTATGACAGAGACCATATGGCCCGCAAAGCCTAAAATATTTACTATCTGGCTTTTACAGAAAACAGTTTGCCTCCAGCTGAACGAAGGAAAAGCATTACCCTGAATTCTGACCTTGGAAGATGTGCTAATATCAGATGTGAAAGTACAAAGCCCCAAAACAATCGTGTCATTTAGAGGCACTTGAATCTTCCCATGGTCCATTTAAATTAATCCCAAGTAGCCAAAATATTTTTTTCCTTTACCATTTGTTACACCCCTAATACTCTACAATGTACCTTGTTTAAAACAGGCAGCATTCACATTGACACCACATTTGCCTACTTAGATGTGAGCTTCCTTTACTCGGGCCAAACAGGAAAGGGGAGACAGGTGAACCATGAATCTCCAAGATTAACTGAAATAGCCATCTGGGCATTTGCGATAGGATCATCGCAAACAGGAAGTTTGGGCTTAACTTTTTATTTTTTTATTTTTTTATTTTTTTGCTGTACGCGGGCCTCTCACTGTTGTGGCCTCTCCCGTTGCGGAGCACAGGTTCCGGTCGCGCAGGCCTAGCGGCCATGGCTCACGGGCCCAGCCGCTCCGCGGCATGTGGGATCCTCCCAGACCGGGGCACGAACCCATGTCCCCTGCATCGGCAGGCGGACTCTCAACCACTGCGCCACCAGGGAAGCCCGCCTGGGCTTATCTTTAAGGCATTTAGAATAACTGTTTCCAAACTTTTAAAATAATTCCACCTATAATATACACCAGTAAACACACACATACACATAACCATTTATTCCTGATTCTAATGTACACATTTTTGCACATTTTAACGTCTGAATTTAGGCTGTGCCTTGTAACTAACAGCACCTAACAATAAGAAGCACCTAAGATAATGGTGCAATTTACAACCAATGGTATCTTGTACTCAATTCAACACACCAGGAGTCCGGAAGAACGAAAACAAATTTGGAAGATCCTAGTGAAACCTTCCCCCACCTACAGAAGGAATAATTTCCAAAGACAAATAAGGTGGAAGGTAATTGTATCCTCAATTCACTGAAGAACCAGTATAAACTGTCCTCACCTGATTTTATAGGAGGAAGTCATTATTTCCCTTAAGTCTCAGCAGAGAAGCTACTCAAATTCTCTCACAGATTATACTTACAATATAGAATTCTTATTTCAAATCTTCCGTATTGGGTCAAAAATCCTCAGTGGTGAAATATTTGGGCAGAAAACACCAAAATAATACCGTGGCCCAAATTGAAAGCTAAGATGCACTAAAATATCTAATGTTCAAATAAATATATCTAAAGTAACTATATTTAAAACTATATAACTTTATCAAAATCAATATCTTAAGAGCTACATTTTTATCTAAAATAAAAATATATAACTATTGAGGAAGTAGAGGGAATGCCCTATCACAGGCATCTCAGCTGCTTCCTGTCCCCCAAGCCTGAATGTGCTGCGCCACCTACTGTGCACATCTCTTCTGGGATGGGGGTTCTACCCTGTGTGTTGCACGGGCTGCCAACCAGGCCGTGCTCAGCTGACTGTGCTCGGTGGCTGCCAGGGTACTTTGGCTGGAAGGACTGCTCAGAACCTCAGACTCCCGTTTTACCTGTTCTCCTTCCCCACACACTTCCCTCCCTCGAATTAATGGAAAGGGACAGGTATCTTCTGCTTTGTTTTCTAGTATTCAAGAAATCAATCGCGTAATTTCCTATTACCATCTAATCTGTTGTCTACAAGCTTTGCTTTCTCATAGCTGTAACTGTAACACAAACTTCTATATTCTTTTGAAGCATCATAAGCCTTTCCTCTGCTGTTGCACTGCTCATAATTTTTATGGCAATAAGGAGATTTTATCAAGTGGGCATACCCCTATTTAATCAAACTGGTTCCCAACTACTAGACAGTGAAATTGGATACTTTTGCTGTTAAAAAACAATGCCACATGAATATCTTAAACACGGTTCTTTTTTACTACTTCCTTAAGATATATTCCCAGAAACTTTCTTAGAATGTTGAAAAATAAAATTCAATGTCTCCTTTGTCCCTAGAGTAAAATCAACACGGATTCTATTTTGGACATGTGGGATAAAATAAGTCAAGTGCTGAGTGTGTTTTAAAGTAAAACACAATGAAAATAGAGGGTGATTTTATAATTGATTCCCTGCAAAGCTACTCTAAATTTTTCTTACTTGCTATTATAGGAAGATTACAATTGAGCAATTGATTAATATCCTTTATTCATGTTCACAGTGAAAACTGGGTCTATTTGAACTGTTCTTCCAGAACTTTTAGGTGTCAATTATCTATGTGTTGGTTTGACCGCTCCAGTTGTTCTCTGGATGAAATAACTCGAAACTTATATGGGTCAGAGATAATTTCCATCAGATTAGTATATTTTTTTCAAAAGCTGTATTTTACTGAAGAAGGGAAAGAAACACGAGCTGAGTTAACATCGCACACTGTCAGCTTGCAGCGTGGAATACGTTAAAGCAGGGGAAACGCTTTCCAGAGGAAATCTCAGCGGGCATCCAGCCCAATCTTATCCACGATGCTTTTCTATCAGAACCAACAGACAAGTCTGTCTGAAGCCACGTGCCCATATGAAGCTATTAGAAAAATGCGTGGGGCTGAGTTACAGAAAGGAGGGCTATCTAACACAACAAGGGAACTACAAGGACCTACTGTATTGCTCAATATTATGTAACAACCTAAATAGGGAAAGAACTTGGAAAAAAATAGATATATGTATATGTATGTATGTATGAATGAATAAATAAGTAAGGCAGCTGCCTTGGTGTCACCAAGTTTACTTCTAACTTTTCTTCCACCTCTTTTTTTTTTTGCGGTATGCGGGCCTCTCACTGTTGTGGCCTCTCCCGTTGCGGAGCACAGGCTCCGGAAGCGCAGGCTCAGCGGCCATGGTTCACGGGCCGAGCCGCTCCGCAGCATGTGGGATCCTCCCGGGCCGGGGCACGAACCCGTGTCCCCTGCATCGGAAGGCGGACTCTCAACCACTGCACCACCAGGGAAGCCCTTCCACCTCTTTCTTTAATCCACCCTCCCATTCCTTCCCCTGAGCTAGAGAGCAAAAATAAGCAAACAAAACGAAGTCTCACTGTTTTGGAAGTTTGTGACTTGACTTGAGAAGAATCATCAAAATGAATTACTTTCCTGCTTCACTGCTGCTTGTCCTGGTCAATGCCCCGCCAGCAGCAACAGGGAAGAACACCCAGCCCTGGCGGCAGTCTGCACAGATGACAGTCTAGGAGGAGGGTGGCGGGTAAAGAAAGACCGGAGCCAGGCTGCGAAGGTTGTGATCCCCTCTCCACTCCCCGGGCGTGCACCAGCTGTGTGACCATGGGAAGGTACCCACTTGGTAATTTCCTCTTTTGTACCCAGGGATCTACTTCAAGGACTCTTGTGAGACTGAGTTCATATACATAAAGCCCGCACCGCAGAGCCTGGCAGATGGCAACCACTACCTAAGTGTCTGGGGAGAAACCCCCAGTACAAAAAGCTACAGAGCGGGAGACAGGACAGATGCAGAGAAGAGCGAAACCTCACCGAAGTTCTTCAGCGCTTGGCTGGATGACACTTGTGGGAACACCACTAAGGAGATGAGAGAGGGTCAGTTAACTTTCAAGGTCTGGTCCTACCATTCAGGTGAGTGATTTAACGTTTCAAGTCACAGTCACAGACCAGACACGTCCTGGGGCTTCATGCTCACTCTGTGGCCCCTCACTATCAACTATCGCTGCTACGTCTGACAGCCCTCTTCAAATCCTCTCCCTCTTCCTCAGGCCCTCTGCATCAGAACTGCATCGTCTTCATCACTGTAGTGATCTGGACTACGGAAACGGTCTCCTGGCTGCTCTCTCTGCTTATCTGGGATGTTACCCAGTCTATATCAAAACCTCTCACATTTTTTAAATTAAAAAAAAAGCAAAAGCAAAAGCTTAAATCATACAAACTACTAAATTACAAGTGAAAAGAGATATTGAGGTATTATGAATAAGATGTCTCTCTTGGGGCTTCCCTGGTGGTGCAGTGGTTGAGAGTCCACCTGCCGATGCGGGGGACACGGGTTCGTGCCCCGGTCCAGGAGGATCCCACATGCCGCGGAGCGGCTGGGCCCGTGAGCCATGGCTGCTGAGTCTGTGCGTCCAGAGCCTGTGCTCCGCAACGGGAGAGGCCACAACAGTGAGAGGCCCGCGTACCGCAAAAAAAAAAAAATGTCTCTCTTGTATTCCAGTACTTACTAGGCCAGAAGCTTCAGAGCCAATAACTCACAGGCTGGAGTTTCAAATCCTCTACGGACCCCCTGGTTCATACAGGCAGGTGACAGTGGTGAAAGGTCTGTTTTGTGAGGTATGTTTAACATACGTGAATCTGAAATGCCCAGGACTGAAGGAGATCTTCAGAGCCAGCCTCGTTACCGCCTTTAAACGAAGCCTTCCTCACATAGTTTCTGAAAATCAGTTATGACTTTTCTGAAGAATCTGCAAGATGATGACTATACATTCACCTTGGTAACAGTCTAGTTTCTCAGGTATGAAGGAACTTCTGAAGTCTAAAAACTCTCTCCTGCTATCAATTTAGTTCATTCCCTCCCCTTCTGTCTCTGGCGGTGGGATGTGGGAAAAGAATAAACACAACTCATGTCACCTAGTCAAGAACTTGTTTCTAATCGCATGTAATCTATGCCTAGGAAGTAATGAACAAACTCATTTTTAAAAGCAGCAGGAGGGAAAAAAAAAACAATGGAATTTTTTATGCACAATTTTTGAAAGTCATTGAGACGACTACTAAATAAATCCACCCCACCTCCAACCCTTCTCAGTCAACTGAGAGTGTTTTGTGGCTTTCTGACAGCCCAAGGTCAGCCTTAATTAATCGCAGCCTCTCAGGGATATCTACAGGGAAATGGCTGCTGGGGAGATAATCTGGCCTTCACCAGGTCACTGACTTTTTTCTTAACTGTGTTTTTCAAGCAGTCAGGATCAAAAGGCAGCCCCACACAACAAAACACTTTTTTTTTTTGCCATGTGGCTTGTGGGATCTTAGTTCCCCGACCAGGGGCTGAACCTGGTCTCAGGCAGTTAAAGTCCTACCCACTGGACCGCCAGGGAATTCCTGCCAAAAACACTTTTTGAAGTCAGAACAATAAACCTGTATATAGTGTTCACCAAGATTAGCACCTGCGATATGATATGGCATAACGGACTCCATGAAGTTTAAAATTTTCCTATTTATCCCTAAATAGCCATTTTCCTACATTGCCCAAGACTATGATCCTTTTATCTGAAATCAGAATTTCGGATACTACTTTGGATAAACATTCATCTCACTGCTTTTAAAGTGCCCCAATTGATTCCCTCCTCATGGATTTAACGCAACACTGGGTACTGCCATGACTGAAGTCTGCACTGGTATTAGCAGATTAAAAGGATTTTTCAAATCTCGATTTGCATAAATTTTAAGGTGAAAGAAATCTGTTTCTACTATTTAGTATTTTAATACATTTTTCCTCTTAAGGCCAGATTTTGATGAAGGTAGGGGAGAGAATGTGGTATTATGTAATATATATCCAGGATCTGATTTCTATTGAAAACAATGTTCTAAAGGGAAGGTTCCATCTCTCTAGGGTACCTAACCGTGTATGGCAGTGACTCAAAGGGACACCTTGGGATATTTTAAATTTCCAAGGAAAACACTAGAAAGCCTGTTAGGTACTACACTAACTACTACTATTAAGTTGTCTGGACCTGACTACTTAATGAAGTAAGCAGCTAGGTATGTCTTCTGGCCTAAGGGCATCATGGAAAAAATACCAAGACCCTAAGAGGCATTATGAACTAACAGAGTTTGTGACCTCTCTGTCTTAAGGCATTTCTTTCAAAGGTTCTTGCTTTGCTTTAGTTAGGAAACTGGAGCAATTAATCCATAGAATGATCTCCAATATATAATAACGCTATCTATTCTCCCTGAGTAGTATTTGGAAAAGTAGTTACCTGGCTAATAATATGTGTTAGAGAAGAAAAAAGCAGCACATTTATTTTCTACCAACAAGAGCCCCAGTATCTTTCCACAGAAGTCACCCTGAGACTCTTCAGCCTGGGAGAAAAGCCATCTGGCTTAATACTTGATAGGAAGTGAAAGACACAACGTATCTGTGTGGATTCCCCATAAAGACATGGACAAAAGAGAAACATAACATGATGACCACTATGAGGATCTTAATATAGCTATGGAGACCAGGGAAAATGACAGAACTAGATCATTCCAGGCCCCACTTAGGATCTCAGAGTGAGGCTCCAGTATTTTTTTTTTTTTAATTAGAACTCCTTTGGTTCTTGAACTCCTGTAGTACTAGTCAAAACAACCTTTAAATATGCAGAGCCCTCTTTAAAAAAAAAAAATCTATTCTCCAACCCTAGAAATACAGATTATGGTCTCTACTGAAAGGAAGCAGGGGTCCTTGGAGAAATAGCTGATTCCAGGTGTGGAACAGGATATGAACAAGATGAGCCCAGAACGGCAAGGAGGCGATCACACTACCAGAGTTGTGTAAAAAGACTCAGATGCCAACTTGAAGATGCTCCAACTGGACAAAGACAGCATAATTAGGACACTCATAAGGATGTTAGCTATGGTGTAGCTGTTCAGAGGAAGATTTTGGGTTTCCCCTTAGAAAGTCTTAAAATAGGTTATGGAACAGTAGGTAAATTTTCTTTACGGTTACTGATAAAATTAATCAAAATAGCTGTACTTTTCAACGGAACATCCCCAGCTCTTCTAATAACAGGCCTCTTTTCATTAGTTCATTTATTACATTAAAAAAAAAAAAAACCCTCACTGGCCATCACTAGAGAATGATGGACCAACTTGTCATTTTGAAAACTGATAAAGAGAACAAAAGCACATATATTTATCATTGTCCCAAGTACCACTGGGTAACTAAACACTACTCGAGGGAAAGTTTCTCTTTATAGAAATATTCCAGCTAATATATGAAAAATGATAGCATGTCATCATATTGCAATTCCAAATGAATTGATGATATCAATGGTTGCTGACATCCCAGAAAGACAGAATCAACCAGACATCACCTGCATCCTGATGGAAGAAAAATTATCAACTATAAAGCAATCTTACAAAAAAAGGAAAATGGGAATATAAACATAGCAAGCGTTTAGATCCAACCACTAATTTACTGGAAATACAGAGATCTATATTATAGGTATGCAATCAGTAAAATCTAGTTTGTGGGCCAGTTGTTTCTTTAAAAAAATTACAAAGTCTTAAAATGCATACTGACCCACAGATCCTGTTTCAAATAAATTGCTAGGAAAATTAACAGGAGTCGAATGAAAATCTAAACACTCACTGGATATATTTTATATTAAGGAATTATTATTTTAGATATAATAAGTACTCTTTAGAAAAATATCCACAATACCATTATTTTTTAAATATTTATTTATTTATTTTTGGCCGTGTTGGGTCTTCGGTGCTGCGCACGGGCTTTCTCTAGTTGTGTCGGGCGGGGACTCCTCATGCTGTGCGCAGACTTCTCATTGCGGTGGCTTCTCTTGTTGTGGAGCACAGGCTCACGCTCAGGCTTCAGTAGTGGTGGCGCATGGGCTCAGCAGCCATGGCTCACAGGCTCTAGAGCACAGGCTGAGTAGTTGTGGCGCACGGGCTTAGCTGCTCCGTGGCATGTGGGATCTTCCTGGACCAGGGATCGAACCCGTGTCCCCCGCACTGGCAGGCGGATCCTTAACCACTGCGCCACCAGGGAAGCCCTATTTTTTAAAAAAACAACCTTTAAAAACGCTGCCAGCAAGCTGAGACTTCAGGTGGTGATCTATTAAGTGGACTATCCGTGCAAGCTATGAGAAATGATAAAACTCCCTTCCCCAGGAATACCATTCTTTGTTTTAAAAAGGAAAAAACAGTTCGCTGTGAACTTTTAGAAAGTAGAAACAAATCATCAGTTTCCTTATCTTAAAAATGGCAAGATGGGGCTTCCCTGGTGGCGCAGTGGTTGAGAGTCCGCCTGCTGGTGCAGGGGACACGGGTTCGTGCCCCGGTCCGGGAGGATCCCACATGCCGCGGAGCGGCTGGGCCCGTGAGCCATGGCCGCTAAGCCTGCGCGTCCGGAGCCTGTGCTCCGCAACGGGAGAGGCCACAATGGTGAGAGGCCCGCGTAAGGCAAAAAAAAAAACAAAAACAAAAAAGGCAAGCTGATACAGAATGACTGAGAAGATAATGACCAATAATAATGATCATCAAGCAATTCCCCAGGACCTTCTGTCAACACACAAGGAAACAATCACAGCTGGCACTAGTCCATGGTCCCAAACCCTAGTTACTACAAACTACTGCCAAGCTGGAAGCCTTTCTGAAGAAAGGTCTATTATTAGAAGAGCTAGGATGTCTAGCTGGAAAGTACAACTATTTTTGAGTGTATGTTAGCCTAAATACAGCTTACCTGCTATCCATACCTAACTTTGAATCTTTCAAAGGGTGGAAAATAAAATTTCCTCTAAAAAGCTAGTTGGATGCATTTTAGGGACTCACTCATGATTCTTAAATTCTCCAAGCACCCCAATTTCTACAATTTCAGAATATCCTTTGATTTCAGGTGTATTTATACAACGTGTACCCAGCCCTTCCACCTTGCTTCTATTAAAAATACACATAACCCTTCAGAAAGCAATGAAAAAACAACCACCAGAAGTATACCAAACAAACACATGTGATATGGGCATTATCTTCGCTGAGATACTTTTCAAAGATGGTAGTTTTGTAAGTCCCACACATTCATAATATTTAGGATGGGGCTCTAACATACCTTGCTTGTTTAGCAGCTCAAACTTTTTAGACTTTTCGTTAGTTCAGCAGGGCAATAAAAGTACTCTGAGATATCTTTTTAAGGAAAAAACAGAAAGATACTGATAGATAACTAACACTCAGAAACTCAGAAAGAAGGAAAAAATTCTTTACACCAGTAATTTTATCAAAATTATAGTAACTATGAACAGTTATTTCTTTAAAGAGATGTACTGACCCAAGAGGGATTCTCTAAAGGGTTAGTAGGCAGGATGTGTCTACTGTGATCAGTGCAAAGATTCTGCACGGCCCCCAAAGGGCCCCCCAGCACCTGGGCACGCTGGGTTTGTACATCTGATCGCGGCAGAGCCTCCTCTTAAACCACTGCTCGTGCATTTCTGATTCAAACCAACGATTCCTTGCTGAGGACTTAAGAAAACTATTCACGTATAACACGCTTTCTCTCAGAAATCCCACAGAGATCTCAGTGATATCAGCTTGCACCTGTGTATTTAGTATAAAGTCTGAAGTTGTTTTATCCCCATTTGATTTATTTATTTATCTATTTTTGCGGTACGCGGGCCTCTCACCGTTGTGGCCTCTCCCGTTGCGGAGCACAGGCTCTGGACGCGCAGGCTTAGCGGCCATGGCTCATGAGCCCAGCCGCTCCGCGGCATGTGGGATCTTCCCAGACTGGGGCACGAACCCGTGTCCCCTGCATCGGCAGGTGGACTCTCAACCACTGCGTCACCAGGGAAGCCCTATCCCCATTTTATACACAAGGAAGTCAAGTCAGGGACAGACTAAATTACTTCAGTAAGGCCACAGAGTAAGCAAGTCACCACAATTTAAAAAACAAAACCAGGGCTTCAACCAGCCACAACTACTGAGCCTGTGCTCTAGAGCCCGTGAGCCACAACTACTGAGCCCACGTGCCTACAGCCCATGCTCCACAACGAGAGAAGCCACTGCAATGAGAAGCCCACGCACCGCAACGAAGAGTAGCCCCGATCGCCGCAACTAGAGAAAGCCTGCGCACAGCAACGAAGACCCAATGCAGCCAAAAATAAATAAATAAAATAATTTTTTTCAAATAATAAAAAATACAAAACCAAATATAAAACTCCATTCTAGTTTAGAACAGACACACCATTTATATTTATCCTTTCATCTGTCCTGTCCATTCTGTCCCCTCCAATCCTATCCACCTGGACCCATCCCACAGGCTCATGTCACCCATCCCTTCCATTAACCACTCCTCGAGCATTTACTTGTACTGAGCATCACACGTGGTGATGGAGACACAAAGAGATTAGTACCTAGAGGACTGGTACTTTTACCACGAGCCAGGCAAGATAATTACATAAAGGACAAATGATTTTGAGGACTCTTCCAGTGAAGGCATGTTTCTGAAAATCATATTTGATAGGTTTAAAAAAGTTAAGTATGAACAACTAGTGGCAGAACACAGTTCATCTAAATTCTTTCGCTAAGGTTTTCATATGCGGGGAAAGTTTTTTTGTTTTTCTTTTTTTGCAGTACGCAGGCCTCTCACTGTTGTGGCCTCTCCCGTTGCAGAGCACAGGTTCCGGAAGCGCAGGCTCAGCGGCCATGGCTCACGGGCCCAGCCGCTCCGCGGCATGTGGGATCTTCCCAGACCGGGGCACGAACCCATGTCCCCTGCATCGACAGGCGGACTCTCAACCACTGCGCC
This sequence comes from Delphinapterus leucas, assembly GCF_059928025.1. Lineage (NCBI taxonomy): Eukaryota > Metazoa > Chordata > Mammalia > Artiodactyla > Monodontidae > Delphinapterus > Delphinapterus leucas. The sequence goes on from NC_143145.1 coordinate 39,499,820, forward strand.
ACCAGGGAAGCCCGATGTGCGGGGCAAGTTTTAAAGATACAGTAATCTCTGCCATTCTTATCTCTCTACCTATAAAATCACATTTTTAAGTTTAATTTCACATGTCAAGTGAGATAGCATAGTCAAACTATGCAGAATTGATACCTAGAATTACCTACCATGTTTTTTTTTTTTAAATAAATTTATTTATTTACTTTTGGCTGCATTGGGTCTTTGTTGCTGAGCGCGGGCTTTCTCTAGTTGTGGTAAGCGGGGGCTACTCTTCTGTGTAGTACGTGGTCTTCTCCTTGCGGTGGCTTCTCTTGTTGCGGAGCACAGGCTCTAGGCACGCGGGCTTCAGTAGTTGTGGCTCACGGGCTCTAGAGCACAGGCTCAGTAGTTGTGGCGCACGGGCTTAGTTGCTCCGCGGCATGTGGGATCTTCCCAGACCAGGGCTCGAACCCATGTCCCCTGCAATTGGCAGGCGGATTCTTAACCACTGTGCCACCAGGGAGGCCCTACCATGGCTTTTTAATAATGCAGGTTTAGGATACGTAAATGTTGGGACTTCCGTGGTGGTCCAGTGGTTAACACTCCGCACTTCCAATGCAGGGGGCATGGGTTCAATCCCTGGTCAGGGAACTAAGATCCCACACGCCACTCAGCCAAAAAAAAGAAAAGATACATAAATGTGGAGAGGCACATAAATTATCTATTTGTAATATTTTTTTAAATGAACCAGAGTTGACCCAACTAGATTTTAATGTCTTGTAAGGAAAACAAAACACATTTCATTCAACTATGAATCCTTTGATGACTAAGCAGCTCATGAACATGTTTCAACAACAGTAAAAAAAGCAGCAAACACTAGAAATATTTATAAGCCATCGTATAGTGGATGTGTGGAGATCTCCACGTGAAGTGACATCACACCTACCGTAGTGTCATTGCTGGTAACATAAACCAGGACATCAGAGGAGTTCCTGCCATTGATGTATCGGTAGCAGTTCCAAACACAGCTAATCAAGTAACCCTGTAAGTAAGTAGTGATTGTTAGAGATTTAATTTTCAAAGTTCAGACAATTTACAATATCATCATGGATAAAGCCATATTGCAAAATGTTCATTTATATAAATTTTAAACACACATTAACTCTAGTAAACCGAGAAGGCTTTAAAATTACAAATGTTGGATATAGTAGCTTTCTGGCCAAGGGTGATACTGTAGCCTTACTACACAGAAGGTGATGGGGAAGGGTGGGGCTGAAAGGAGAAAGAGAATTTCCAAGAAAAGGAAGTTGAAAGGAGCAATCGCCGCAAACTTTTACTGCCCCCAAAGAACAATCAATTCATTAGCCGATTCTCATCACACTTTAACTCTGGGTCTTTCGGATCATTATTCTATATCATTATATATGATTTTATAATACAAGTCAACTTAAAAAAAAAAACATTCATAGCACATTAATTTGCTCTGTGATCAGTACAATTCACTAAAACATTTCCATTTTCACAATGAAATATCCACAGAAGATAATTAAAATTAAGGTCCAGAATAAAGACATGCTGGAAATAGAAAGCATGAGCTCATGGGAGATGTTTAAAATACGAAGTCTTTGTACTTTCATTCCAATCATGTGCAATCAGATTAAAACAAAATGATTTCAAAGCCCCTTTCTAGCTTTGAAATTCTTTGATTAAAAGGTTAAAGATGTGGAAAAAACGGAGCCCTCCTACATTGCTGGTGGGAATGTAAAACGGTGTTGCTTTAGAAAACAGTCTGGAAGTCCCTCAAAAGGTTAAACAGTTAAATGTGGGGACTTCCCTGGTGGTGCCGTGGCTAAGAATCCGCCTGCCAAGGCAGGGGACATGGGTTCGAGCCCTGGTCTGGGAAGATCCCACATGCCGCGGAGCAACTAAGTCCGTGTACCACAACTACTGAGCCTGCGCTCTAGAGCCCACGCACCACAACTACTGAAGCCCACACGCCTAGAGCCCATGCTCCACAACAAGAGAAGCCACGCAACGAGAAGCCCACGCACCACAAACGAAGACCCAACGCAGCCATAAATAAATAAATAAATAAACAAACAAACAGTTAAATGTGACCCGGTGGCTCCACTCCAAGGTATATACTCAAGAGAAATGAAAACATATGTCCACACAAAAACTTGTGCACAAATGTTCACAGCAACATTATTTGTAATAGCAAAAGAGTAAAAACAATCCAAATGTCTGTCAACTTAGGACTGGATAGACAAAGAAAATATTCCATTGTATGGTATATTCATACAATGGAATATAATTCAGCAATAAAAAGGAAGTTCTGATAACATGCTACAGCATGGATGAACCTTGGAAATGTCAAAGCAGCCAGTCACAAAGGACCACATATTATATGATTCCATTTATATGAAATGTCCACAAGAGGCAAATCCATAGTGACAGAAAATAGATTAGTGGTTACCAGGGGATGGGGGTAAGGGCAAACGTCATATGGTAAAAGTGTTCTAAAATTACATTGTTTAACCACAAAGCTGTGTTTATACAACTCCGTGAATATATTAAAAACCACTAAATTGTACACTTAAATGGGAGAACCTTATGATATGAGAATTATATCTCAAGAAAGTTGTTTTATAAAAAAAGAAGACATTTAACAACAAAAGGAGTGCTCGTCAACACTTTTCAGAAGTGAGGTAAATGTTCTGTTGTGTACTCAGAATGCTGTCTTAAGCTGCATTCATACTTTTGGTTTTTTTAATTTATTTTTGGCTGTGTTGGGTCTTCATTTCTGTGCGAGGGCTTTCTCTAGTTGCGGCAAGCGGGGGCCACTCTTCATCGCGGTGCGCGGGCCTCTCACTATCACAGCTTCTCTTGTTGCAGAGCACAGGCTCCAGACACGCAGGCTCAGTAGTTGTGGCTCACAGGCCTAGTTGCTCCACGGCATGTGGGATCTTCCCAGACCAGGGCTCGAACCCGTGTCCCCTGCATTAGCAGGCAGAGTCTCAACCACTGCGCCACCAGGGAAGCCTGCTGCATTCATACTTGGCGGTGATTATTTCCTACAGTGAGACTTTCTGTGATAATGTTAATATGAAAATGCATAACGCTATTTTAGTAAAGTGTTTTCTGAATGGCAATTATCTGAAACCAGAGATCAACAATGAGAAAGAGATGGAAAGGGCATTTTTCTTGAACAATATGTTGAATTTACTCAAATCTTCAGTTTACTCAACAACGCTCTTGCTTCTCTATTAAAACAAACAAACAAACAATAAAACCCTGGACTCATTGAGAATTTTAATACAAATAAAAAAGGAATGCTTGGACATATTCTGTTGTGTACTATATAAGAAGTCATCCATTATTTTAGCAGTGAACAGAAGGTTCTTTTAAGACAAGAACTCTTTCTGATGTGAGGCCTCCAAAATGACAAATCTATAACTGAAGGTTAAACTGCGGAGGGGAAATACCCAGTGTCTGGGGCCCCGTACGCCCAGTCAGCATTCTTGAATGGCCCCTGCAACACCAGGAGCGTTCACCCACTAAACACTCTGATGGGAGAAAAACCTGGCCTGTTGTCTCTAAAGTTATTTCAATGACCAATAACTTATTTCAATGACCTTATTTCCTATTTGACATTTCTGTCATCTGGAATAAATTAAATATTTGGTATATTTCCCAAACAGACTTGAAATGACAAGAGTACATCCATCATCTACTTGCAGAGCTAGGCGGTAATAAGCGTTGTTCCCTTTACCAACTAAGGACAGAGCAAAACTGACACATGTTGTGATTTGGGTTCCCAGGGAATCACTAGTGATAAAACTTATTAAAGAGTAACAGTGAATTTAGGTTGTGAGAGCTATTAATCAGGTAAACTGTTATGTGAAACTGTAACACAGGTATGTGTTCATATTTGTTTAAACTAATAATTACTGAGTCTCCACAAGGGATAGAAAAATGAAGGCAGGGTCTATGTTCTCAAGGAAATGCAGTCTGGTTAGCAGAGACAGATACATATATAATGAAATATTAACACATTACGCACAGGTTGGAGACAGTGCTGTGAACAATCTATAAGATGCCTTTTATTAGGTCATTATGATAAGTAATATTGTTTGCAGTTGATAAAAGCACCACAGACAGGGCAGGGATTTTTCTTATTCACCACCAAACCCTAGCAGCTACAACACGGCCCGGCACACAGGAGACCCTCAGCAAATGTTTACCGAATAAATAAATGAATGATGCATCTTCCCATCCATTAGCTCAACTAACCTCACAGTCACCCTTCACAATGTTTTCTTAGCTATTACTCCTATTTAGTAAATGAAGAAACCAAGGCTCTGGTCACATAGCTATATGGCAGTGACACAAGGTAAATCTAGGTCCTCTGACTCAATATCTCAAGTAAGCATTTCCAATAAAGATGTAAATGCCTACACAGTTAAAATGCCTTTTTTGAGAGCAGTGGGAGGTGCTGGCTTCTGGGTAATGGCACGGGGTAGCTTGGTCAGACTAACCTTCTTCCAGGTAAAAATGATAAAATCTGGAATAAACACACACAGACACACAGACTCTATTTGAAGGCAGGGCCGAAGGGCCCAAAACAGGCAGAAGCTAAAGGGGAGTCTACCCTTGAGGGGCAAACTGCAGTGAGTGGGATTTGAGGGTCTGAAGCCTTTTGCCAGTGGCTCTGCTCACTCTCCACACAGCCGGTGGTCTGACTAAGAAGCCAGGAAGTTGGGGTGCTGAGGTAGGAGCTGCAGGGGCAGGAAGCCTCAACATCCGTGTATAAAATTCACCCAAATCCTTGACCACTAAGCCACACATGCAGTAACAAGCCATGCAGAGCATGTTGTATGGAGGGCGATGCAGACCTCAGTGACTTTCAGTGAATCATTTGCTTTCTACTCCTCTGCAACACATTACCATTTAAAATGACTTTTCTCCCTAAAGGCAGCTTCTTCAAAACTCACCAAGCTTGGTTTTTATAGAATTCGGTAATTTTATGCCAAAATAAAGACAATGAAAGATGTTAAGAATTAAAAGTTCAAGATCTAACTTAAGAATTTTCTACTTATTACTAGCACACAAGCACAAATTATAATGATGTTTTTATTATCAGGTTTACAACGATGAAAAATAGCACTCGACCGATGAGGGTGAGGGAGACGTGGCAGATGGGAGTGTTAAGGCATTCAGCTTTAGGGGAGATCAATTTGACAAACTATCAAAAACCTTCAAATTATGCATACCCTCAAATTTCAGGAAATAGATCTTGAGAAAATAAATGTATAAGTATACAAAAGATGTAATTAATTTAATATATTCATTGCCGTACTATTTATAAGTGAAAAAGTAGGAACTATCTCAATGTCCAACAATAACTAATTTATAAAAATGATAAATTCATAATAGACTGTTACAGAATAATGTTCAAAATCAATTACATTTTTAAAAACAAATTACAGGGACTTCCCTGGTGGAGCAGTGGTTAAGACTCCACACTCCCAATGCAGGGGGCCCGGGTTTGATCTCTGGTCAGGACACTAGGTCCCACATGCATGCCGCAACTAAGGAGCCTGCGTGCTGCAACTAAGGAGCCAGGCGAGCCGCAACTAAGGAGCCCACCTGTTGCAACCAAATATAGTAAATAAATAAATAAATATTTAGGGGAAAAACCCACAAATTACAAAAGAATGTATACAGAGACTTGTAATGGATGCTATGGTACTTAATACACACCACATAAATGTACAACATTATATTAATTTATTTCCATCCAAATAGATTTTAGAAGAACCCTGGGTTGGCCTGTGGAAGTCTGGTTAGTGTTTATCTCTCTCATATAGATAAGAGAAGGAACAGAATTGTGAGGAATTCAAAAAGCAGTTCAGAAATCTAAAACAAGATAAACTAACGGCAAGTTTTCTTACTTCTTTAGCATTCATGAATACATTTAGTAATATTTAGACCATAAGTAAAATCTTCATGCTTACCTTAAAAGTCAAGATAATGCTGATAAACAGAAGAATAATAAGGACCAAACAGGTAGGATTCACTGACATGATATCATCTTTGTAAGGAAAATCAGGAGGCTACAAAAGAAAAGTACCTCATTAGCAAATCTCATTAATGATCCAGGATCCTATTCCATAAGCATTAACCAGATGTGCTTATCAGAAAGCAATTAATTAAAGCAGACAGTTATTATTTAAGGACACTACAACGTTTCTAGTCTACCTCTACTAATGAAAAAGCTATAAACAGTGTGATGGGGAGAGGCTAGTCTGTTCTTAATTCAGGCAGCAACTCTCAAAAAGAAAACTCAGGGCTTCCCTGGTGGCGCAGTGGTTGAGAGTCTGCCTGCCGATGCAGGGGACGCGGGTTCGTGCCCCGGTCCGGGAGGACCACATGCCGCGGAGCGGCTGGGCCCGTGAGCCATGGCCGCTGAGCCTGCGCGTCCGGAGCCTGTGCTCCGCAATGGGAGAGGCCACATCAGTGAGAGGCCCGCGTACTGCAAAAAAAAAAAAAAAAAAGAAAGAAAGAAAGAAAATTCAGTGGAAGATTCATGAGACGTAAAGACCTAATTCTGCCCTCCAACCATATAGAAAGTTAGAAGTCAATTGGTCTTTACAACGCCTCAAAATTTGGATTTTCTGCAAATTCTGGACCATTCTAATGGGCTTGTGTAGGGCAAGGGTCGGAGAACCCTATTAAAATAGTGCCTTCTTAATATACAGCATTTTTGCTGATGCTACTTCTCCTCAAAGAGCAGAACCTTTATATTAGTAGGTTTTTACAGCATTTAAAAAAAATCAAAACTATTATATAGAATGGATAAACAAGGTCCTACTGTACAGCACAGGGAACTACATTCAATATCCTGTGATAATAATCGAAAAAGAATATGAAAAAGAATATGTATATACATGTATAACAATCACTTTGCTGTCCAGCAGAAATGAACACAACATTGTAAATCAACTGTACTTGAATTAAAACGAAAAACAAAAAAACACAAGTCCTACCATCTGACCATAATGATTAACTACCAGGTCAAAAGAAACCCTTTTAGGAGGACTGAAATCTGCTACTATGGTTCACGGGAATGACAGGATGTCACCGTGAATCTCGTGCTCAGCACTGATCGAAGCTCTCATTGCAAACGGCTTACACAGTGTGCACAGAAGGCAGCCCCCTGTGCGGTCACCCTTCATCTCCCCTTATCACCCACTACTATGTGTCTGGATCCCACGTGAGCAGTATTCCCAGACATAACAAAGGAGAAAACTCGTGACTCGTGCCTGGCTCCTCCTCCCCAGGGTGAGCCTGGCCTAGTGGTTTTCAGAGTCTCCTTTCACTCTGGCAAAATACCTAAGTAATAAAATCTAAGTCACTTTTTGGGATCAGCTCATCAAACTGGCCCCTGCCCTTGGAGCCTAAAAAGGCTGTCTGTAGTACTGACCTCAAAGGGCAAAAATAAAACAAACTGGGGGTTCCCTGGTGGCGCAGTGGCTGAGAGTCCGCCTGCCGATGCAGGGGACACGGGTTCGTGTCCCGGTCCGGGAAGATCCCACGTACCGTGGAGCGGCTGGGCCCGTGAGCCATGGCCGCTGAGCCTGCGCGTCCGGAGCCTGTGCTCCGCAACGGGAGAGGCCATAACAGTGAGAGGCCCGCATACCGAAAAAAAAAAAACAAAAAAAACCCAAACAAACTGATGTTATTTACAAGACCAACACAAAATCATATTGTTTCCAGGAATGTGGAAAAAAAAAAAACAACCGCTATTACAGTGGAAATATATGAGCCTTTCCACAAAGATCTTCACACTCTTTCCCCCAGAAGAGTGAACGTGGTTTCTACATCCACTTAAGACCTATAAAAACACACACATAACTTACTTTAACTGTGTTTTACAAGACTCCACATAAAAGGAACTGGCGCTAGGATTAAGTGGTGCTCTCTAGCAGCCTTCTCAGACAAGCCTCCCCAGGTTCACTGTATATCTCAACTTGTCGACAGGAGGGGCAATAGCAGTGGAAATTTAATGTGCCCTTTCAGTGCTGTCTCTTAGGCACTGTGATAACCTGCAGGTCTCGCTCTTCCAGCCCAGACTGATCTTCAAGTCGAACATGCAGAAGATGCCTACTTGTATTATTTGGTTTATAATTATAAATAAAAGTAGAGAGTGAGTTTTTAAACTCATATGAGGATTATTGTGAGCACCACCAATATTATGACTTTACCACTGGGTACAGAGTGACTAAACAATGCAGGTGGAACAGGAAGTCTTGGTAGTATCCTGAGTGTTCTAAACTCTGGCCTGCACATTAGCCTTTCTCCTCCTTATAAATCTCCAAATACATGGGATGGAGCACACAATGTACTCTTCAAGTAGTCAAAACTGGCATGTGACTTGCCTTGGTGTCCCCTTACTCCATCCCACCCTCTCCTGGCCCCCTCACATGATGGGCTCTGTGGAGACCATGTTTCCTCCACAATTCCAGGATGATTTTAGGAGCTCAGTGCCAGATCATTATTACAGAGTAGAATTCAAGTCCTTAAAGACAGAGGTAATTCTACAACCTGTTCATCACATATAAACCCCCTCATGCAGAAACACTTAGCTGTTATTATAAGAGATGATACATAAAATTAGCACATGGGAAATAACACCAAAATTTTCTTGATACTACACTCTACGAAAACATAGATCTATTTCTAAGAAACAAAAAGAAGCTATTTCTTACAACAATGACAACCTCATACTTTTAAGGAGCAACACACTGGATGGAGGCTTTTCATACTAGGTCTGTTGAGCACTAGTCACGTGATCTGGGCCGACTGCCAAAAGATCACAAACTCCTGTGGCCACACTTCCTACCTGGCTCCATCCCCTCCATTCCTCTTTTCCACTGAACTTCCTGACCTCCATTTTCACATCAAACCCCCAGTCTGTATCTCCGTCCCAGAAAAACCCTGTTCCTTCCCCCATGCCCAGAAACTACTATTTTTTTTAAAGGAAATCTTTTTATTTATTTATTTGTTTGTTTATTTATTTATTTATGGCTGCATTGGGTCTTCGTTGCTGTGCGGGGGCTTTTTCTCTAGTTGTGGTGAGCGGGGGCTACTCTTTGTTGCAGTATGTGGGCTTCTCATTGCGGTGGCTTCATTCGTTGCAGAGCACGGGCTCTAGGTGCGCCGGCTTCAGTAGTTGTGGCGCACGGGCTTAGATGCTCCGCAGCATGTGGAATCTTCCCGGACCAGGGCTCGAACCCGTGTCCCCTGCATTGGCAGGCGGATTCTTAACCACTACACCACCAGGGAAGTCCTCAGAAACTACTATGAAAAGTAAAGACTGAACATACTATTCTCTCCATTTAAAGCATTCTAAGATTTTGAAGAAATTAGATTTTAAGGTACATAATTTAAAACACAAAGATTAAAAAATGTGAAGGCACAGAAGTACTCTAATCTCACACCCTCCATGAGCTTCTTAATAGCCAGCCACCAATATTCACTCATATGGTCACAAAGGACATTTAATATTGTAGAAAACCAGCCCCAGAAAGAAGTTTGGGGCTTCCCTGGTGGCGCAGTGGTTAAGAATCCGCCTGCTAATGTGGGGGACACAGGTTTGAGCCCTGGTCCAAGAAGATCCCACATGCCGCGGAGCAACTAAGCCCATACGCCACAAACAACTGAGCCTGTGCTCTAGAGCCCGTGAGCCACAACTACTGAAGCCCACATGCTTAGAGCCCGTGCTCTGCAACAAGAGAAGCCACTGCAATGAGAAGCCCGCGCACTGCAACGAAGAGTAGCCCCCGCTCGCCGCAACTACAGAAAGCCTGCGTGCAGCAACGAAGACCCAACTCAGCCAAAAATAAATAAATAAATTATTTTTTTTTAAAAAGAAGTTTTGAAGAAGAAAGGGGTTCTATGGTCAAATAAGCTCAGGAAACAATACATAGTAGAGTTCCACTTTTCCCATACCCGGGAGAGGCAAAAGGCTATCATCCTCTGCTAATTGAGCAAATTGCATTTTACAAAAATAAGACAATTAGTAAGTAGCTTGTAAATCAGGTAGGCACCTCTAATACCATCATCACCAACTTATCTACCTCAGGGGGTTATGTTTTCCCAAAAAGCATTCTAAGAGATAAAAAATCTTATCTTTATTCAAAAATCTCTCATCAGTAACTCAGATGCAAGTTAAAACGCCACAAATTAATATGTATATGTATGTTTATCTCTACGTCTTTTGTATTTCTATCTTAACCAGGTCTCCCTCACGAAGAAACATAGTTAGTAATTATAAAGGTCACATACCAGCTGTCGTATGTATTCCTGGATGGAGTTTGGATAAACAAGCACAGTGACTGCAACCAAGGTGTTCAGGGCAAAATCAAAGATCTGGTAACAGAAGAATGGGATGATCCAGGCCGCGTGTTGCTAAACATAAGACAGGACAGGATGTTAGTATTTAATATGTTCAATATTACAAAACAATATTTTTTTGAATTCAGAGAAATCTTTTCTTAATCTGAAGGGAAACGGGGGAGTAGAAATTCATTAAAGCAGGTCATGATGGCAACTTGCTAAACCAAACAAAAGCAGCGAACCAGCAAGCCTCAGTGAACACTTCTGAGACTGTAACACTGGTTTTCCACGTAACATTAGCAAGAGATTTAAACTTTTAAAGATTCTTACAGGAAACTGAGAACAATCATTCCTCACTCCTTACAGATAGCTGCACAGATACTTGTGTAAGGGACCAAGGAAAAGGCCCAGGACCTTATTTCTAAGCTGCTTACCTTGTATGCTCCGTAAGTAGCCATTGCACAGATCAGGATCATGAGAAGAGAAATTGCGATAGCAATGCACATGTCTGCAAAAAAGTTTTTTTTAAAAAAGAAAGTCAGTAGTAGCTCCACTGTTTTAACATTTTTTAAAGTCACTCCTCAAAGGCATTTTGTTTATAAACCAATTATAGACAAGAACTTTATACTAAGTTAAACACCAGAGTTCCTTTGGAATCTGAGACGACGATTGTTAAGGGAAGCAAAGTGCCTAAAAGATTTTCTCCCTAAATCACACATAGGTCTATATTAAATATATCCATAAATATATCTATGTATATATATTTCAAAGTTTGGTCTTCTGGTCCACTGAATTATATATATAACAAATGAGGTATTCTTTTTCTTATCAGGACCTTTATGTCTCTGTTTAGTCTAGAGCCCACCAACCTCTCCAATCTCCTCTCATCCCATCCCACACTTTCCTACTCACTATAATCCAGCCATACCATTTAGTTCACTAAACACAGCCAGACCATCCCATGCCAGGGCCTCACATTTGCAGTTCCCACCGAATAGAAGTAATGTCGCTCATATTTTCACGTGATTGGCTCCGCCTTTTTAATCATTCAGCTCAACACCTCCAAGATCTTCCCTGGCCATCCTAGCTAATGTGACCCTCCCAGTCATGCCCACGTGGCTGCTGTATTTTCTTTACGGCATGTTTCACTACTATCTTGCTCATTCGTGTACTGTCTCTGCTAGAGGAACCTTCCTGAGGAAAAGGAGCTGCTGCTGTGTCTCGTTCACTACTGCAACCTCAACACCGAGAAGGTGACAGATGCCGCATGTGCGCGCTGAGCACTTGTACTGTGGTCAATCTGCATTGAGATGTGCCGGAAGACTGAAATGTACTCCTCATTTCAAGGACTTAGTGTCAAAAACAAAAAAAAAATCCCATTAATGATTTTTATACTGATTACAAGCTGAAATAATATTTGGGATATACTGAGTTAAATACATTGTTAAAGTTAATCACCTGTTTGTTGTTACCTTTTTAAATGAGGCTACTAGGAAATTTAAAATGACTTGTGTGCTTGTATCATATCTTTGTTGAATAGAGCAGCTCTAGTACAAAGCCTGTTTCACAGTAGGTACAAACTGAAGACTTATTCTGATTAGAAGTACAGTATATCTGGGTTTCTGAAGGTAACGTGTAGGGTTATAATCAGGCTAAGAGAGTACAAAAACCCTTGCAGTAAAGTATCTGTACAGTGCTGAGAGTTTCCAAGGCATTTTCACAGATACCTCATTGAGTCTTCATTACTCTGAGGTAGATGTTACTGTGCCCAGTGAATGGATTATGAAACCAGGGCTCGGAGGTCATGTAACCTGCTGAGATAGCATTTGCATCAAAAGGGTAAACTATGACTAATCCAGCTCTTATGATTCAAATCTTTGGCTCTCTCTGCTATATGATGCTGCTTCTACTTAAGCTTTAAATACTGACCAAATGAACCAACCTAGGCTGCCACTTGCTACGGGTATTTCTCCAAAGGAAAGCATTCCAGTTCTAGAGCCACCCACACTATATCCTCAGCTTCAGAGATGAGAGGATATTTTAAGCAGGTCTACAAACAGAATCATAAGGGCAAAGTACTTTCTGTGTCAGATGTATATATATCAACAAAGACCATTTGGCACCTTAAAAAAAATGAAGCTTCCTTAAAATGGTCTCTAGATTTAATGCAGCACATTTATAATAAAGCTGATGACTTTTACTAAAGGAGTAAAAATTTGATTCTCAAAAAAAAAGGTTATAAGAGAATCAAGAGATAATTAATACTAGTCAGTACTTAAAAGAGCATGATTTCTCTCAGGATACATATATATTTTATAGTTTACTTTATAATTTTAATGCTAAATGAACTCACCTTCCCTTATTATGAGGGAAGAGGTACCAACAAGGACATTTCACGTATGCCTCACAGTATTTTTGGCGGGCAAGTAACCTGCCCAAGGTTGCCCAGCTGGCAAGTGGTGGATGAGCTATTCTACCCCAGAAGTTTAACTCCAGAGGCAATGCTCTTAGCCACCATGCTACCCAGCTGCGAAGGAGGTAAAGCAAATGCAGTAGTGGAGGTCAAAGTCCTGGGAAACCAGAGAGCCTCCCTAAAAGGAGTGGACATCCTTTATTATGTGCAAAGCCTATCAGAACTTGTAGTAATCTCTAAAACTTGATTGAACTCAGGCAGAAATTTTTTATTTTCTTTGTCTTACTTTGACGGTTTCCAAATTCGGTACAAGCCTATTTTATAATGAGAAAAAATGAGTTTTATAAAAGCTAGCCCATTAGAGGATACTCTTTGACTCCCTCATAGATCTTAAGAGAAATAGAGAGACAGAGAGAGAAACAAGCAAACAAAAAAATCTAAGGCTTTATTTAAAAATAAAAATATGGGGCTTCCCTGGTGGTGCAGTGGTTGAGAGTCTGCCTGCCGATGCAGGGGACACGGTTTCGAGCCCTGGTCTGGGAGGATCCCACATGCCGCGGAGCAACTGGGCCCGTGAGCCACAATTACTGAGCCTGCGCGTCTGGAGCCTGTGCTCCACAAGAGAGGCCGCGACAGTGAGAGGCCTGCGCGTGCGCACTGCGATAAAGAGTGGCCCCCACTTGCCGCAACTAAAGAAAGCCCTCACACGGAAACGAAGACCGAACGCAGCAAAAATAAATAAATAAATATTTTTAAAAAGAAAAAAAATATATAAATATAATGGTTACATTAATATTTATGTTATAATAAAATTTATATAAATTATCTTTTATATTAATATTAGGCATATCAATAAAACCTTTATTAATATAAAATATTAATACAGAATAAAACACTAAAATCTTGAATAACTTTATGTCCTATTCTGGAAAAAAAAGAAAACCACTCCAGAACAAAATCTCACATAATCATTAAAATTTTTTAAATTTCCATCTTTTTCAAAGAATATAAATCTCAGGAGAAACTTAAAAGGCACAAATAAAATGAAAGTCATAAAGTATCCTATCACCACTCACAATGAGATACCACAGAAAAAATGTTAATTTGAGATGAGGAAATTTTCAAAATTCTATTCCTATTAATGACTACACCAACCACACTGAACAGACTGAATATATCACAAGCATGTCAAATAGCTTAGGTAGGATCAAAGCGTAAATCAAATAAAAACACAGAGCAGAGAAGATAAAACAGGTTAATGAACCTTGTATCTCCTAGCAACCTAGAGCACAAGTCAGCTCCTCTGAAGTAGTGTGCGGCGTACCATGATGAACATGAGAGTTACTCTGAGGAATGAAAATTCATTTCTTTTATAATTATGTCAACAGGCAAATGAGTAACTGGTCCTACTAACAATATAGAAATGTTTACAATCGGTAAAGTACTGGTCAGTGACAGGAATATCCTTTACTTATTCTTTGCACAGCAGCTCCACCAACCAAAGTCAGAGCACACTGTGGGCAAGTTGTTTCCTAAATTAAATTCCTGGCTTAATGACTCAGTTCTAATTTGAAAAGGTTCCAAAGAAAAGCTACACCACAGGCCACAAAGGCATAATTAGAAAGCATTTCCTGATACTTAGTCAATTAATCATTGAAATAGAATAGGCATATAAAGGAGTTTCCCCGAAATGCCTTTGTTAAAATAATCTTTCTAATTCTACTCTTCCTTAACATTTCTTGGGTTTGTGTCCTTCCCATAAAACTGGTAGCTAGATAGATAACTAACACCTGATTTATGCTCTCACATCATACTTGCCTAGTCACGAGTCATTCTTATGGCTCAATTTTCGGCCATGTTTTTGGCTCATGAAAACAAACAGTATTTGGGGTATAGTTTCACCATTAAGTCTAGAGGAGAACTATTTTCAGATGAACTCACAGCAACAGTATGAGCTACTGAGAGCAAAATACAAAAGCCCTCAACCCCTGCGGGGGTAAACACAAAACCCAGGTAAGTCCCTCCTATGGGGCCTCACGTTCTGAGGTTGAAAGCTTGGGAAAGAATAAGCATAAGGCACTAATTTTATTCCCCTAAAACAGAAGCAAAGCTCTAATATACTTTTTGTTATTTCTGTGGCAATTGTTTATAACTTTTTATTGAAGTAAATTCAGATATAAGAGGGGTTTCTTGTAACTTGCTAATTTACAACTTTATTCTTAAACACAAAATTTATTTCATGAATACTAAACAGGTGTGTAACATGGGATAAAAATGTGAGGCCGCAGAGATTAAGAGGACATAATCTTTGCTCTCAGATGCTTAGCATCTACTAGGAAGGGATGGAAGAATTCAATAGCAGATAACAGATGACAAGCTAGGGGAGTTCAGAGGGGACAATATTTTCAGCCAAGAGGAACAAAAAAGAATTTATGGGAGGATGTGGTTATTTGGGCTGGGTCTTTTTTTCCCCTCATAAATTTTCTGTATTAAGATATAATTCACATTCTATAAAATGCACCCTTTGAAAAAGCATATATATAATTCAGTGGGTTTTTTAGTCACGAAGTTGCACAGCCATCACCACTAATTCCAGAATATTTTCATTCTCCCAAAAAAAAAAACCCCTCTATACCCTTAGAAGTCACTCCCCATTCCCCCCCACCCTCCAGCCCCTGGCAACCATTAAGGTACTTTCTATCTCTTTAGATCTGCCTATACTGTACATGTCATATAAATGGAATCATACAATATGCGGCCTTCTGTGTCTGGCTTATCTCATTTAGAATAATATTTTCAAGGTTCATACATGTTGTCAGGTGTTAAGATTTAAACTATAAGTTACAAAGGATTAGTTAGTTAAGTAATATACGGAAAATGTCAAGTTCAGCGAATCTCTGTTAACTCCTCACTTTCTAAGATAAGGAAATTAGCTCCTGCCAGCTATTCTCATATTGAGAAATTTATACTGACATAATTAAGTCTCATAAAGGTTGCTTATATAAAAACAGAAAAACCTGGACTTCCCTGTTGGCGCAGTGGTTAAGAATCCGCCTGCCAATGCAGGAGGCACGTGTTCAAGCCCTGGTCCGGGAAGATCCCACATGCCGTGGAGCAACTAAGCCCGTGCGCCACAACTACTGAGCCTGTGCTCTAGAACCTGCGAACCACAACTACTGAGCCCACGTGCCACATCTACTGAAGCCCGCACACCACAACAACTGAAGCCCACGCACCTAGAGCCCGTGCTCTGCAACAAGAGAAGACACTGCAATGAGAAGCCCACGCACCTCAAGGAAGAGTAGCCCCCGCTCGCTGCAACAAGAGAAAGCCCACGTGCAGCAACGAAGACCCAACGCAGCCAAACATACATACATACGTACATACATAAATAAATTTAAAAACAGAAACAGAAAAACCAATAAGGAGCATTTACATTTTTTGTAATTATGGTCACTGGAGAACCAAGATGTGTGACTAGACCCTAAGAGAAGGAAATAAAATAAATTTAATAAAAAATATTCATGATCTATTTGGAACAATTCTGGAAACATTACTGCTGGACACTAAAGAAGACTTGCACAATTGGAAAGGCATAAGTTTTAATTAGACTTTTTAAAGATTTCACATCTCTATAAACTTACTAAAAATCATGAAGTTGTACATTTTAAATGGGTAGGTTTTACAGCATACAAAGTATAGCGCAATAAAGTCGTTTTTCAAAAAAACAGATGTCCAAAATACAACATGTAAAGATGTTGCTTCTCCCTCAGCTAATCAACAAATTTAACAGTCAGAGATATACAGCAGTAGTTCCTGACAACTAGACATGTGGTGCTCAAGCAGATTTCTGAAAAAGAAGGTAGGTTAGTCCTACCATATACTACACATATTTGCAGGAGAGGTGGTGAACTGGCACCAAGCTTTCATTCCCACCTTCTGAAGTGCCTTCCTATTCTGCAGAGGCTAGAAAGCTAAAATCTAAATTTCCCAGATTCCCTTACAACTAACTAACTGGGTGCTGGAAGCATACAGGTTTTCCCAATTAGACGCAGACACATAACAAAGACTCTCCCTTCTGACCAAACACCTTAGGCTCTACCCTTGGCCCACTTAGTCAAGTTTTGGCAAGAGTCCTACGGAGTTAGTGTACCTCACTCTTGGTATCCAATGACTCTGCTATCTGGTCAAATTCCTTATTTTTCACCCTCAATAGCATATCACCCTGGTCTGCCTTTAGGAAGAGTCCTGTTGAGTTATCTAGCAAGAATCCCCCAGCCTTGATGTTTCCTCTTAGTGATTTTCCATTCGCTGACCTCCACCCTGCTCCTTGGCTATAAACGCCACCTGTCCTTTTTGGAGGGGGAATTGAGCTTGATTTTTCTCCCCTACTGCAAGGCCCCCACTACAGTAGCCACTCTTGAATAAAGTCTTCCTTATCATCTTTATCAAGCATCTGAATAATTTTTTCATTAACACAGTAAAGTTGAAAAAGCAAGTCTCAGAAGAAGGCATACTGTGTGAATCCACAATATAAAGTTCAACCACGTGAAACTTAAACAATAGATCACTGAGTGATACAAATATACGTGGTAAGTTTATACAGAAAAGCAAAAGAATGATAAACAGTTCAGAAGAGTGGCAGCTATCTCCAAGATCAGAGGGGCTCTTTCGAAAGTTAAGGTAAATTTCAATTCCTCAAATCAAGTTGTGGGTGCACAAGTACTTACAATTACTCAGCTTATTTTATAAACATTGTTTTACACTTAATCAATATTTAATAAGAGGTAATCCTATAAAGAATGAGGAACTCCAAATTATTGTTAATGAAAACAGCAAGATAGGTGTTCACTGTATAGCAAACTTTTCTGAAAGGTTTGAATTTTTTCAAAATAAAGATTTGAAGTAAAAAAACAAAAAGATCCTGGGCTTCCCTAGTGGCGCAGTGGTTGAGAGTCCGCCTGCCAATGCAGGGGACGTGGGTTCGTGCCCCGGTCCGGGAAGATCCCACATGCCGCGGAGCGGCTGGGCCCGTGAGCCATGGCCACTGGGCCTGCGCGTCCGGAGCCTGTGCTCCGCAACGGGAGAGCCCACAACAGTGAGAGGCCCGCGTACCGCAAAAAAAAAAAAAAAAAAAGATACTAATACTAAATCTATGTTAAATTGTAAATCACATCCTAATTTCAAAACCACTGAAATGCAAACAACAAAATGCACCATCAGAGAAGCAGCACTGGACACCTGTGCTAGTTTAGTTCCTGCTCAGTCGCTGGCAAACTCAAACAAATAAGGAATTCTACAGGCTTAATGTATCTAATTTTTAAAAAGTCACTTTCACCAAGTTTGGTTAAGTGGAACACTGGATAAGGAGGTGAATGATTCTACCAGATGTCTTCCATTGTCTTTCCAAACCCACTCTCACCATCCAGTTATCTGCCCTAGCAGGCACACAGGTATAGGCCATCAACAGGGCTCCCTTACCCTGTGGCGTTAGTTGAGTTCACTCAATAAGGAGTCCAGACAAAGGATCGGAGAGAGGAAGAGGCTGCCCCCTGCTGTGAGGCTGCCTCGGGTTGGCCCTGGACCAAAAAGGTAGCATGGCTCCTTATAAGGAGTTCAACTCTGTATGACTCTCATTTCCAGCTCTAGTAGCCACTGCCTCCCATCTCTCTTTCAGATCTAGGGGTGGTAACAGCTGGTCTTGATTAAGCAAATTACTTCACCATCCCTAGTCTTCTTACACCTCCATCTTTGTAAAAAGATTTTGAAAATAAATATTCATTGAATTATCCTTGTAAAAAAATAAGATGTAGTCAAGGTGTAGAATATGTAACCTTTTGAGCCATGTGACTTAAAATATAAAGAGATGGGACTTCCCTGGTGGTCCAGTGATTAAGACTCTGTGCTCCCAATGCAGGGGGCCCGGGTTCGATCCCTGGTCAGGGAACTAGATCCCACCTGCCGCAACTAAAAGAGCCCACATGCCACGACAAAGACCTGGCGCAACCAAACAAATAAATAAATAAATATTTTTTAAAAAAGAAAAAAGCTAAAGAGATGACAGGATGGAAGGATGGGAGGATAGAGGGATGAAAATAAAGGGCCAGGATGGTCCTGTGGCTCCGCTCTCCCGGCTGTCGCATATGTATGTCTACTTCCTCAAGACACTGGCACGTCACGCACAAGTGGACAAGCTCTGCAGACCAAGTGCCCCGCTGGTTTGAGGCTATATGAACAGACAGCAGGTAGGCAGCCTGGGCCT
Organism: Delphinapterus leucas; assembly: GCF_059928025.1. Taxonomy (NCBI): domain Eukaryota; kingdom Metazoa; phylum Chordata; class Mammalia; order Artiodactyla; family Monodontidae; genus Delphinapterus; species Delphinapterus leucas. Next base: position 39,518,866 of record NC_143145.1, read on the forward strand.
TTCCCAATGTGGTGCCAAGAGCCATATGGAAAGCCTCAGCCGATCTTCTTTTCCCTTCTGTTTCTTAGTTTGTATTACCAAAACTTTCAAACATACACAGAAGTATAATGAATCTCCAGCACCCATTCTGTTTGGATTGTTTCATCTCTTCACTTCTGTCCATTCTACCACTGGTGGAAATCTGGACTGTTTCCAGTTTTTGGCTATTATGAATAAAGCGACCGTGGCCATTTTTATACATGGCTAATGATGGACACAAGCATTCATTTACTGTAGGGTACATACCTAGGAGTGAAACTGCTGGGTCATAGGGTGGATGTATATCTATATAGCTTTGGTTTTCCCAAAGTGGTTGAACGATTTACACTCCCAGCTGTAGCTTGAGAAATCCAGTGGTTCCAAAGCCGTATCAACAGGTGGCATTGTCAGTTCTGTTCATGTTGCCATTTTGAAGGGGTGGAGTGATTCACTACTGTGCTTGTAATTTGCATTTCTTTTACAACTAATAATGTGGAGAATATTTTCAGGTGCTTATTGGTCATATGGATACCTTCTCTGATGAAGTTATCTGTTTTTCTCTTCTTTATTTCACCCAGAACCACTGACTATAAAGACCATCATTTCTCCAATAAATGCAGTAGTGTTTTTATCCTAAACCAGGTTCCTATATACAGTAAACAAATTCTTCATTATTTTTAAGGCCATTTCCTTCCCAGGGCAGGTGAATAAAGTAAGTTTGGCTTGAATGACAATTCTTTTTTTAACTTTTTTTTTTTTCCAAATGTATTTATTTATGGCTGTGTTGGGTCTTCGTTTCTGTTCGAGGGCTTTCTCTAGTTGTGGCAAGCGGGGGCCACCCTTCATCGCGGTGCGCAGGCCTCTCACTATCGCGGCCTCTCTTGTTGCGGAGCACAGGCTCCAGACGCACAGGCTCAGTAATTGTGGCTCACGGGCCCAGTTGCTCCGCGGCACGTGGGATCTTCCCAGACCAGGGCTCGAACCCGTGTCTCCTGCATTGGCAGGCGGATTCTCAACCACTGTGCCACCAGGGAAGCCCCTGAATGACAATTTTGCTACAAAATGAATCAGAAATTAATTTGGATGATCTGTTTGGCATTATGTTTGGCTCTGACACTTCCTGTTACAGTTCCTTGCCAGTCCATTAAAATTTCACAAATAAAATTTCATGAAGTCTACTTATTTGAATTCTACCTGTTTCTCTTTGCCCCCTCACGTCCTTTTTCCGTTCCAGAATCTAATCCAGGGTCTTGTACTGCATGTAGTTGTATCTCCTTTGTTTCCTCCCATCTATGACAGTTCCCAGTCTTTCCTAGCATAGTCAATTTTTGATTACATAAATACGTTTATTTGTAAATTATAAATATATATTACAATTTTTTGTATATAAATTACGTAAAAATACAAATGTTGAAGAGATAGGTGTTTTTAAAAAGAGAACTCTTTATATTTTTTTCTTTATCCCAGTGGATTCTCCTATATGCCCCATTTTAATATAAATCATAGGGATCTGACTTTCTTCTACCAGATCATTTTAGGAAAAGATCACATGGAAAAGTGAGATACACTCCTGCTCTGTCCTTCTGGATAAAACCTTGAGATGGCTACCACCATTCCAAAAAGATATCAACCTAAAATTTCTATACACCGGGAATTCCCTGGATGTCCAGTGGTTAGGGCTCCGCGCTTTCACTGCCGAGGGCACGGGTTCTATCCCTGGTCAGGGAACTAAAATCCCGCAAGCCGCAAAAAACAAAACAAAACAAAAAAATTGTTATATACCATAACTTTCAAGCACAATTCAAAGCAACTGATTGTACCCATTTCAAGGACTATTTAGTTGTATCCTCATGTATGTTAAATATAGAAAGGTTTGTCAGCCATGATGATGTTTGACCTACAAAGTTCTTTTTAAAAAGAGATCAAAGGGCTTCCCTGGTGGTGCAGTGGTTGAGAGTCTGCCTGCCGATGCAGGGGACACGGATTCGTGCCCCGGTCCGGGAAGATCCCACATGCCACGGAGCATCTAGGCCCGTGAGCCATGGCCGCTGAGCCTGCGCATCCGGAGTCTGTGCTCCGCAACAGGAGAGACCACAACAGTGAGAAGCCCGTGTACCGCCAAAAAAAAAGAGAGAGAGAGATCAAAACATACGAAAGGAAAATGTAAGAAGCAAGTTAAAAAAAGATTCGCTCACATGAATGAATATTCATCCTTCTGTATCTTTTTAACCATGCAATTTAAATGATCAATAAGTAGTCCTAAAAGTAATTACAAACTATTCATTCACTTCTTTCAAATATATGAAATATCAGAGAAACTGCAAATGCACTTGAATTAATATCCAGGTCATTACAAAACAATTACTATTGTAAGGTCTTGAGTACCAGTAAGCCTCCGAGGTCAGGTAAATTAAGCCTATACTGTCAGACAGTTCACCACCCAGCTTAATCTCCGGCAATTAGAAAAAGGCAGGCAGTGTGACTATTTGATTCAGACACAACTGTATCTGAATCATTTAAAACTTCTTTGCTAACCTCAATTACTTAGAAAGGGAATCCTGCTACTGGAAACAGTGAAAGGTAACTTATTTTTAAACATCAATCAAATATTGTATTTAGAGGTTATATAGTCTTTTAACTCAGGGGAAGGAAGGCAGAGAGATATTAATTTAATATTAATGGAATTCATTATCTTTCTGGAGGAATTCATCAGGGTAACAGGGTTATTGAGAACAGAGAGAATAAGCAATGTTACAGCAGAAGTCCTGTCTCAGTCTGACAAGGTCCCGAACCCCAGGACGATACAATGCCTTGGTATCTACTAGAAGCAATGGTGGTAGGAGATGATGGATACAAAGCATCTCCCGGCTTTGCATTTACTTCACTTCCAGCTCTTCTCAGGCTCCTCCTCCTGGCCTCTCATGTCAGGGCTCCTTCAGGAAAAGTCTCTTTACTATCTCCCTAACGTAAATACCATTTTGAAGCTTATGTCCTCAAATTTACCTCCGCCCAGATGTCTGGTTCACATATCAAACTACCTTTTTAATCTCTCCACTTTAATATATCTAAGAACAGCGAGTAAAACAGTGAAATACATTGAGCCCTTATTATGGGCCACACCCCATTCGAAGCATTTTTCGTACACTAACATATTTAATCACAACAATCCCACGAGGTAGATAACTACGATCACCCCTGTATTCAGAGGGGGGAAACTAAGCCACACAAACATCCGTAACTAGCCCAATGTTATCACATTTCACACATGGCAGGGTCAGGTTTCAAACTACGGTCTCCGGCCTCAGAGCCACACTCCTAGCAACTATGCTAAGCCACTTAAATCAATCGAGGGGCTTCTCTGGTGGCGCAGTGGTTGAGAATCTGCCTGCCAATGCAGGGGACACGGGTTCGAGCCCCGGTCCGGGAAGATCCCACATGCCGCGGAGCAACTAGGCCCGTGAGCCACAACTACTGAGCCTGCGTGTCTGGAGCCTGTGCTCCGCAACAAGAGAGGCCGCGATAGTGAGAGGCCCACGCACCGCCATGAAGAGTGGCCCCCGCTTGCCACAACTAGAGAAAGCCCTCGCACAGAAACGAAGACCCAACACAGCCAAAAATAAATATAAAAATAAGTAAATTAATTTAAAAAAAAAAAATCAGTCGAGTTTTCTCCAAGGTGTGTTCCCATCTCCTGACCCTAGACTCTCTCACCCCAGTAAGGATGCAGACCATATATACTCAAGTTGAAAAGTAGGAGTCATCTTTGATTCCTCCCTTTCCCTCACTGCCTATACCAGGAAGTTCTGTCAATCCCACCTCCAAACCCACCCTCTTCCCCATCCCCAGTGTAGCCTTGATCGCAGAGAAACACCCCCCAAACCAGTCTCCAGGCCTCTGTACTCACACACCCAGTCCCCTAAATGTATCCTGTACTCAGCAACAAAAGGGATCTTCTGAAAACACATATCAGTTCATAACCGCAGAATTACTAAAAACCACTGAATGGTTTTCTCACTCCGAGAATAAACTTCACAAGTCTCACCCTGTCTGTTGAATGCTCCTAGTCATTCCCTAAAACTGCATCTTCAGCCCCTCTCCACGTTACTCACTTTGCTCCAGACACTTTTTTCTTTTAAATGCACTGAAAGTTCTGCAAAGCCAATGAAAAATAAATTTGCATGACCTTTTGTTTGGGATTGTGCACAGCTCTGCCCCTTTCAGTTAGCATGGACACAGCTTGACTTTAGTTGTATGATCTTTAGGTTTCCATGATCTTAGAGCTGGGGGCCTAGCCTCCTTTCTGCACACCCCACATCCACATCCCTGTGTACATTTCTATTTATCTGGAAAAAGCAACAAAATAATCATCAAAAGGATTTCTAGAATGGAGAATGATCACCTCCTGGAAGAATGGTAAATACTGAAACATAATAGAAGACACAATAAGATATGTAATATCATTTGACCCTTCCTTCCTGCCATTGACTCCCTCTCCTAGCCAAAAGGCCCAGCGTAAAAAGATTATGACAAAGAAACAATTTTAAAAAATGGCTAAGTTAACATTAAGATGAAGAAAAGACAAAAGAGATTTTAATGAGACTCTTACACTTAGAACAGACACAGAATACATGTAGCACGTAAATATTTGTTGTTCTGACTTGTAATGATGGGAAGAGAGTTAAGTATCAGTTCAAATTGGCCCATGAATCAATATTTGTAATTTAATAGGAAGAACCGGCAGCTGGATTCCCTGCCCTTGAAAATACCAAAATACCTACAATAGTTGTCTGATGTACTTACTGGCATCATCCATGAACTCAAAGTCACCCCCGAGTTCAGAACTTGAAAAGTGATACTGATCTGGATCGGCCAGGGCACTCAACAGAATCAGCAGTACCACGGCATTGATGATCTGCAAGAAAGAAAAAAATGTTAAGTAACCCCAGTATATGGTCCTTAAAATAGAACATTACATTGACCACATGGAGTTTAACTTCAACAGCTGGTGGCCTTTCAACACGAAGCCCCACCCACTGAGGGAGCAGGCAAACATTTCCTTTTTAAAAAAAAAAAAAAAAAATTTATTTAATTTTGGCTGCTTTGGGTCTTCATTGCTGCATGCAGGCTTTCTCTAGCTGCGGCGAGCAGGGGCTACTCTTCGTTGCAGTGCGCGGGCTTCTCATTGCGGTGGCTTCTCTTGTGGAGCATGAGCTCTAGGAGTGTGGGCTTCAGTAGTTGTGCCTCACGGGCTCAGTAGTTGTGGCTCGTGGGCTCAGTGGTTGTGGCTTGTGGGCTCTAGAGCACAGGCTCAGTAGTTGTGGCACGCAGACTCAGTAGTTGTGGCACGCAGGCTCTAGAGCACAGGCTCGGTAGTTGTGGCACCCGGGCTTAGTTGCTCCGCAGCATGTGGGATCTTCCCAGACCAGGGCTCGAACCCGTGTCCCCTACATTGGCAGGCGGATTCTTAACCACTGTGCCACCAGGGAAGCGCCAGGCAAACGTTTCTGAGGCAGAGACACTGCCAGCCCATTCATGCAGCCAAGGGCACACGGCTTGGTGTGCAGTTGGCTTTCACCTCACTGTCCCCTGGGCCGGGCACCCTACAGCAGTGAACAAACATGCAGCAGCGCTGACGCCAGTGGTTGGAAAAACTCTCCAGCTAGCCACGCACATGCTAACGAGCTTGTTCAGGCGACCAAACATTTTTCGCAGGTTCAAACAATAAGAACTTTGAGCCCATCCAGGAAGCAGTGTCAGAGAATGAGTGCAAAGCTACTTCGTGGCAGACCCTTACTTCTGCAGGAGCACAGGCAAGCCGCTTTCTATCCCAGGCCCCCATTTCTGTCTCCTAGAAACTGCTGAATATATTTCTCTCGGGAACTTCAAACTCACCCCATCAAAGCGGAAACCACCTTCCTTAACACCTCCCACCTCTGCTCCTACTTTCCTGTTCTCTATCTTACAAAACAGCATCACCATTAATAATTAAAAGCGGAAAACACTCAGGCACTGCACTAAGTGCTTTATGTGGAATTTCTCTCTTAAGCCCTCCAATAACCTAATGAAGTAGGTGCAAAATTATCCCTGTTTTGTAAATGAGAAAACTGAGGCTCAGGGGTTAAGAACGCTGCCCAAGATCAGGCAAGTAACAAACTGTAGAAACGGGATTGGGATCCAGGAATACCAATTCCAAAACCTAATCTCTTAAATCTCCTGTTGTTCCTCAAAACCTGATTATCTTCGGGCTTCCCATCTTCCTTTCCCCTTACATCCAACCAATTGTGAGATTCTGACAATTCCACTGCTGCATTTCTATTTCCTTTACTCTTCCTAACTGCCCGGGCTGGTTATACGCACATGGACCAACTGTGACGGGGCTAGAGGTGTGGGGGGCAGGTTTTCCAGAGTTTGGTGAGGCTCGGCTGAGACTGGGTTGTTATTTCTCCTTTGTTCTAAGCTGAGAAACTTGTGATAGAGCTCTATGTTTCACTCTTGTCAAAACTGAGAGAAAGATGAATAACCTTCATCTTTTATATAGAGAAAATTCTTTTGCTAACAACAGTAACTAAAGGCATTTCCTACTATAAAAATCATATTCGGAAATACCTACTTACAGAAGAGGTTCAAATGGGGAGTCAGGTTATTCCTTTTACAAAATACCCACTCTAGGGGCTTCCCTGGTGGCGCAGTTGTTGAGAGTCCGCCTGCCGATGCAGGGGATGCAGGTTCGTGCCCCGGTCCGGGAAGATCCCACATGCCGCGGAGCGGCTGGGCCCGTGAGCCATGGCCGCTGGGCCTGCGTGTCCGGAGCCTGTGCCCCGCAACGGGAGAGGCCACAACAGGGAGAGGCCCGCGTACTGCAAAAAAAAAAAAAAAAAAAAAAAAACCCACTCTAGAATCCATTTTGAAATGGCAATCCCAAGTGGTTGTTTTTTTTTGATTGTGGTAGAATCTGCAATGACCTTTTTTTCTTCCTCTGTTTTCCAAACTGTCTAATATGGTCTGATTGCTTTTTGAAGTTATAATAATGAGAATGGCAATTTTCCAGAGCATACACATATATGACTAATTTAAATAGATACCACAAGCTTGTGGTTAAAACTTTTTTTACGTTCAGAAAGGTATATAGTGAAAACTGAGTCTCCCTCCTATTCCTATCTGACGGTCACCCTCCCCACAGTGGCTACTAGAACTGCCAGTTTCTTGTTTCTCTCCAAAGAGCCAAGCAACTTCACAGCACATTTTAAAGCGAGTATGATTAGCAAAACTGTAGTTGAAGAAAAGCTTTCAGAACATATCTGAAGCTTAAAGGAAAGTATGAGTTAGTTCCACAACGGGCAGGCGATTTAGCAAAGAAGTTCTCTGACAAATCATCAGGTTTTCTTGGCATTCTATTCCCTCTATATTCTTATCTTTGGAAAAGGCAGACCAAAGATTATGTACTGAAATGAGATAAAATAACCTAAGAATGTGTTTTGAAAAGTTAAGCACCAGACAAAGGCAATGTGTTTACTGCTGTTATCATAATGGGGTTGTTTTTTAAGGTTTGGAGAAAAAAAAACCAACACATAAATTTGGGATTCATGGGTGAAGCTTTAATGAAGGAAGGGGTGGGGTACAGAGGGTAAGAGAAAAATGGCTAGGTGAGGCAGGGCAGTGAACCCAGTTAGGAAATACAAGCCAGATTTAGGGATCCTTTAGGGCTAGTTACAGAGTTTGGGTTTTATTCTAAGTGCAACAAGAAGCCAATGGAGAATATTAAGGAAGGAAAGAATGTGATCTGTTTGGGGTTCAAATGAGTAAATTATGTAAAACACCTAGAAGGGTAGCTGGCATATAAGAGTGACTCAAATTAGTTGCCTTACCTCTTCAAACCTTAACAAGAACCATATAAAAGCTCTTGGCTGGCATCAGAAAGTTACCTGGTCCCAGATCTCCCGAGACAGTGCTATGCAGCTGCTTTCCTGTCCTTTCAGTTCCAGTGGGCCTGTCAAGTCTTGGTCAACTTATTACCCCCTTGCCTGCTTTACTTATCATAACACTTCCCCTAGCTGCCTCCTAGAGTAGGTGCTTTGTTAAGTGCTTAGGAAAGAGCCTCCCAGGATTCACAATAGGTTAAATAAGTCATGCACCCAAGTAACACAAAGCATGAAGCCATAAACACAGAAAGACTTCACAGAAAGAATAATGGAGAGTCAGAGAAAGATACTACTGAAGCCTGAGGCTGAGACCAGAGTTCGCAGGGAGGTGCAGTGGACCTGGGAGCACTTGGACAGGGACGGGACAGATGAGAAGGTTTGGGAACCCAAGAGGTGTAGAAAAGAATAATTTCGGGATTCCCTGGCGGTCCAGTGGTTAGGACTTGGCGCTTTCACTGCTGGGGCCTGGGTTCAATCCCCGGTTGGGAAACTAAGATCCAGCAAGCCACAGGGCGTGCCCCCCGCCCCCAAAACAAACAAACAAATAAGAGAGAAGAACAATTTCAAGTATGAGTAAAGCCACTGGGACAGGGGCCTGCGCTGAAAACAGGAAGCAGTTCGATTTGGTTAAAGCACAGTAGACAAAAGCAAAGTGCTAGGGGATGAGACCAGGAATGCAGGCTAGGGCCAGATGGCAGCGAGTCCTCAAAACCAGGCGAGGAATTTGAGCCTTTATCCAAAAAGTTAATGAAGGTTTTTGTGGCAGGATATGACGTGATCAGAGCTGTCGTTAGGAAGATCAAGCTAGAAAAGGCTGGGAGGCTAAAACGGAGGCAGGAAAGCATTCTAGAAAGTACTGCAATAGTCTGGCTGAGCAGTAATGAGGGTCTGATCCACTTCATCTCTAAATCTCATGACAACCCTGTCAGATTGTCATCTTAGGCATTAGTTTGAGAGGTTACTTAGGTCCTACGTGTGGAAGAGTCAAGGTTTGAATCTCAAGGCCTTTCCACATGGAGGTGGAATTATTAGACACACAGGAAGTGACGAGCTGCAAGGATAAAAAAAGAAGCAAAGGAGACTCTGAAATTTCGAGCCTGGGTGACAAAATCTTGTCATTATCAGCAATAAGGACTATGACAAGGTTGATTTTAGGCAGGAAAAGTACTTGCAGGCTGTCCGAATAATCATGTGTTGGCTTGTCCGTCTGGCCTCTCAGCCTCCTGTTTTTATTCAGCCTTTGGTGCTCTGGCCTGCCCTCCATGTGTGTTTGCCTATCCCAGTAGGCAGATTTTTTAAATGTATTATAAAGATTCCCCCCCCCCGCCCCAAATTCAATGAGGTCCTTCTGATTCACCTTGCAGGCCACAGTGCCATCCTTTTGGCATGTCTCCCTCATGGGTGATAGATTAAATCAAGAAACCACCACCACTACACATTCTGTCTTATATTACTGAAGACGTTTTGCCTGCCCTATGTGGTGTGATTATTGTTACGCCGCTCTACAGATGAGGACTCTCAGACTTTGGGGAAACCCACACAAGGTCATGACATTTTCAGCTGACACTCAGTCATGGGTCCTTTGATTACAAATGCCACACATGCTCCTTCCAGTAACCCAGGTTCCGCCCCAAAAGCCACTGCACCCAGTTCACAAGCCCTGGCGACTCTGCTCACCAGTCCCCTGGCAGCAGGCTCAGAATTCTTTCCAAGGGAGTGCTCCAGACAGCCCAGCCACTCTCAAGGCGACAGGAAGCTGGCAAGCAGAGTGAAACCGACTTGCGACCCCAGCAGAAGCATCCTCAATTTCCCTGAATGGACTTGGTCAGGTTCTGATCTTCACTCTCAGGCTGAGACACCACTGTATGTATTCTCTCAGAATGATGAGAAAGATGTCTGGACAGTGAACAGAAGGCAAAGGATGGTCCTCTAGCAGAGGCCAGAAAGAAGGCTGTTCAAAGAGCCACTAGGAGACTTGGTGGCGGGGGGAGGGGTGGACAGGGAGAACAACTGTGTTCCCTTTTATGCCCTAAAGAACATTCTGCATCTCTGAATATAAAGAGACAGGCCTAGCCCAGAGCCTAATTTAGAATGGGCTATGGGGACCTAAACTCTGTGCATAAGGAAGAATCAAGCACTAGAGGGTTAGAAGGCCAGCGTCCAAAAAAGAGGAGAAAATATAAACTGCAAAATGGCTAAATTAATTTTTTAGTGCAACAAACATGATGCTCTTTGTGTTCTGATATGCTCTATTCATTAGGTCTATTAGTCCCTATTTGTAACCATCCTACTCCAACAACTTGGATAATCATTAAAAATATGCTTTGGAAGACTGTTTAAAACATTCCCTGTTTAGCTTCAATACATAAAAGAATACTTTATTCCTACAGCTATTCAAAGACAAAATTGAAACTCATAAAACAGAATGTCTTTTCTAATGAAAGTGAAGAGGCTGTAACAGACTTAACCATTAGAATATAAATTTTGCATTCTACTCAGGAACAGTGTTGCTATATTGTACTTTAGAGTTAAATTTTTTCAATACACCCCAAAACAACAACTTTTGAATTTAAGACAAAAAACATACACTTTTAGTTTGCACACATGGCTTGCAGTTTAGAATAAAAAGCAGCTAAAGTATAACTTGATAGCTAAGTTTTTAAAAAATCTTGTCAAAGTAAAATAAAATGCAATGATATAATCTAAGTACTCTTAGATGAATGTTTTGTAATCATAATGCTGAATTGTTAATGATTTCTCCTTTCCACATATAAAGTGTATGCCATAAATATTCATTACTATGAATCTAGGTAATGTAACATTCTTGAAGGTGACATTAATGTCTGATAGTTACTTTTACCTAAAAGAAAACAGTATTAGATTACTTCAAAAGTAAACAGCCTCTGAAGATCATTGTTCTTAAGCTATTCTCAAAGTAAACTAATGAAAAGATTATCTAGTGAATTAACTGTCGCTAATGTAAATACAAAAATATCTTTAAGATTCTATTCCTGTTTGCATACTTTCTTTAGAACAAATATTAAAATTACCTGAGAGGGACTTCCCTGATGGCACAGTGGTTAAGAATCTGCCTGCCAATGCAGGGGACACGGGTTCGAGCCCTCGTCCAGGAAGATCCCACATGCTGTGGAGCAACTAAGCCCGTGCGTCACAACTACTGAACCTGCGCTCTAGAGCCTGCGAGTTGCAACTACTGAGCCTGTGTGCTACAACTGCTGAAGCCCACACACCTAGAGCCAGTGCTCCACAACAAGAGAAGCCACCACAATGAGAAGCCTGTGCACCGCAATGAAGAGTACCCCCCACTCCCTGAAACTAGAGAAAGCCCACATGCAGCAACGAAGACCCAACACAGCCAAAAGTAAATAAATAAATATTTAAAAAAAAAAGATTATCTGAGAAACTTTCATTTAGTTTCTAAACAGCTGGTAGGGGGAAAAAACTAGGCAAAGAAATATTCTCAGGTAAATAACGAAAGAATCAAAGAAAGCACCTTTTGAAATTTTACTAAATTTTTTAAACATTTTCACAAAAGCTCTCTGGTGTTTCTGTTATTAATTTAAAGTTTGTTCCTCAAGACAAGGAACAAGTGTTCCTCTTGCCACTTTTATCCAACATAGTTTTGTAAGTCCTAGCTACGGCAATCAGAGAAGAAAGAGAAATAAAAGGATTCCAAACTGGAAAAGAAGTTAAACTGTCACTGTTGGCAGATGATATAATACTATACATAGAAAACCCTAAAGATGTTACCAGAAAACTACTAGAGCTCATCAATGAATTTGGTAAAGTTGCAGGTTACAAAATTAATACACAGAAATCTGCTGCATTTCTACACACTAACAACGAAAGATCATACAGAGAAATTCAAGAAACAATCCCATTTACCACTGCATCAAAAAGAAAATACCTAGGAATAAACCTACCTAAGAAGACAAAAGACCTGTACTCTGAAAACTATAAGATGCTGTTTAAAGAAACTGAAGATGACACAATCAGATGGGAAGATATACCATGCTCCTGAACTGGAAGAATCTATACTGTCAAAATGACTATACTACCCAAGGCAATCTACAGATCTGTAGATTCAATGCAATCCCTATCAAATTACCAATGGCATTTTTCACAGAACTACAATAAAAAATCTTAAAATTTGTATGGAGACACAAAAGACCCCAAATAGCCAAAGTAATCTACAGAAAGAAAAATGGAGCTGGAGGAATCAGGCTGCCTGACTTCAGACTATACTACAAAGCTATAGTCATCAAAACAGTATGGTACTGGCACAAAAACAGAAATAGATCAATGGAACAGGATAGAAAGCCCAGATATAAACACACACCTACGGTCAATTAATCTACAACAAAGGAGGCAAGACTGTACAATGGGGGAAAGACAGTCTCTTCAATAAATGGTCCTGGGAAAACTGGACAACTATATGTAAAAAAATAAAATTAGAACATTCTTTAACACCATACACAAAAATAAGCTCAAACTGTATTAAAGACCTAAATGTGAGACTGGACACTATAAAATTCTTAGAGGAAAATATAGGCAGAACACTCTCTGACAAAAATCACAGCAATTATCTTTTTCAATCTGTCTCCCAGAGTAATGGAAATAAAAACAAACAAATGGGACCTAATTAAACTCAAAAGCTTTTGCACAGCAACGGAAACCATAAACAAAACAAAAAGACAATCCACAGATTGAGAGAAAATATTTGCAAATGATGTGACCAACAAGGGATTAGTCTCCAAAATTTCCAAACAGCTCATGTGGCTTAATATCATCAAAACAACCCAATCAAAACATGGGCAGAAGATCTAAACAGACATTTCTCCAAAGAAGACATACAGATGGCCAATAAGCACATGAAAAGATGTTCAACATCACTAATTATTAGAGAAATGCAAATCAAAACTACAAGATATCACCTCACACCAGTCAAAATGGCTATCATAAAAATATCCATAAACAGGGACTTTCCTGGTGGCACAGCGGTTAAGAATCCACCTGCCAATGCAGGTGACATGGGTTCAATCCCTGGTCCAGGTAGATCCCACATGCCACGGAGCAACTAAGCCTGTGCACTACAACTACTGAGCCCGTAACCCACAATTACTGAGCCTGCATGTCACAACTACTGAAGCCTGTGCGCCTAGAGCCCGAGCTCCGCAACAAGAGAAGCCACCACAATGAGAAGCCCATGCACCACAGGGAAGAGTAGCCCCTGCTTGCAGCAACCAGAAAAAGCCCGCACGCAGCAATGAAGACCCAAAGCAGCCAAAAATAAATAAATTTTAAAAAATAAAATAAAATTTAAAAATTAAAAAAAAATCCATAAACAATAAATGCTGGAGAGGCTGTGGAGAAAAGGCACAGCTCCTACCCCTCCTCCACTGTTGGTGGGAATGTAAATTGGTACAGCTACTATGGAGAACAGTATGGAGGTTCCTTAAAAAACTAAAAATAGAGCTACCATATGATCCTGCAAGCCCACTCCTGGGCATATATCCAGATAAAAACATGGTCCAAAAGGATACATGCACCCCAATGTTCACTGCAGCCCTGTTTACAATAGCCAAGACATGGAAGCAACCTAAATGTCCATCAACAGAGGAATGGATAAAGAAGATATGGTACATATATACAATGGAATATTACTCTGCCATTAAAAAGAATGAAATAATGCCATTTGCAGCATCATTCATGAACCTAGAGATTGTCATACTGAGTGAAGTAAGTCAGACAGAGAAAGAGAAGTATATCACTTGTATGTGGAACCTAAAAAGAAATGATACATATGAACTTATTTACAAAACAGACTCACAGACTTAGAGAACGTACTTATGGTTACCAGGGGGAAGGGTGAGGGAAAGGGATATTTACGGAGTTTGGGATTGACATGTACACATTGCTTTATTTAAAATGGATAACCAACAAGGACTTACTGTATAGCACAGGGAACTCTGCTCAGTATTATATGTAACAACCTAAATGGGAAAAGAATTTGAAAAAGAATAGATACATGTATATGTGTAACTGAATCACACTGCTGTACACGTGAGACTATCACAACATTGTTAATCAACTGTACTCCAATGTAAAATAAGAAAAAAATTTTTTAATTGTTTGTTCCTTGTAACTACACTTTGACTTACCACCAAGCCTTCAGTTACTTGTTTTGTTCAATACCTTTTGAAGGAATAAAAATAGCCAGTGTTTTAACTACATAGGCAAGATTCTAAGAAAAGGAAATTAGCATCCGAAATGTGTGAGTCCACAAACCACTGCTACCAAAAGTGTGGGAGACCTGCAGCTTCAGCATCATCCCCAGTGTGTTACTAATGCAGACCCACAAGACCAACTCCAGACCTAATGAATCAAAAGTAAATGTCGGGCTTCCCTGGTGGCGCAGTGGTTGAGAGTCCGCCTGCCGATGCAGGGGACACGGGTTTGTGCCCCGGTCCGGGAAGATCCCACATGCCGCGGAGCGGCTGGGCCCGTGAGCCATGGCTGCTGAGCCTGCGCGTCCGGAGCCTGTGCTCCGCAACGGGAGAGGCCACAACAGTGAGAGGCCGCGTAACGCAAAAAAAAAAAAAAAAAGTAAATGTCAGCAAGACTGACAACTGACCTCTCAGCAGCAAAGCAGAAGTCAAGAGACGTGGAAGGAGCTTCAATGTGTTGAGACAATAACTCTCAACCAAGGATTGAAATATCTTTCAAAAACTCGAGTCAAATAAAGATATTTTCAGGACTTCCCTGGTGGCACAGTGGCTAAGAATCCGCCTGCCAATGCAGGGGATGTGGGTTCGAGCCCTGGTCCAGGAAGATCCCACATGCCGCGGAGCAACTAAGCCCATGCGCCACAACTACTGAACCTGCGCTCTAGAGCCCAGGAGCCACAACTACAGAAGCCCTCGAGCCACAACTACGGAAGCCCGCACGCCTAGAGCCCGTGCTCTGCGACAAGAGAAGCCACCGCAATGAGAAGCCCACGCACCACAACAAAGAGTAGCCCCTGCTCACCGCAACTAGAGAAAAGCCCGCGTGCAGCAATGAAGACCCAATGTAGCCAAAAATAAATAAATAAAATCTATGTTTCTAAAAAATAAAAAATAAATAAAAATAAAAATATTTTCAAAGAAGAACTGTCAGAGTTTGCCACCAACAGATTTCACTAAAGGAAAATGTTTAATATGTACGTCCAACAGAAGGATAGTGATCCTAGACAGCAGGTCTGAGGTGCAAAAGAAAATGATGGATCATGTACTTTCCACATTTGGGGTATTAAAATATCCATTTTTAAAATAAAAATTAGAGTGACTGCAAATAAAGAGAGAAGATGATGGACAGAGGTGTAAATATGTGGGTAACTCTAAGCATACATTGATTGTATAGATCAGTGTCTTGGGTGAATTTTAAAAAAAAAGACACTAACATACAAGAAATGACCAGAGTTAAAGGACTTGTTCAAAAGAAAGGCAAAGATATTATTAAATCTAGACTCTGATAAGTACATATGTTAAAATTTCTTGAGTGAACCACTAAAATAATAGAAATAAAAAATGGCAGATAGGCAAAAAAAAATGGATAAGAAAAAATTCTGGTAATATGAAAGATGGCAACAACAGACAGAAAAACAGAAACAAGGAGTAATATAAGTCCTAATATATTAACCACTGTTAACGTAAATGGGCTAATTTCTCCAGTTAAAGACAAAGATTGCAAGGCTCCCCAACACGGCCACTCATCCTCAAACTCTCTCACATGTCTTACATTCTCCTTCACAGCACCTATCACAATTACGTTCCAATATTTATTTGTGATTACTAATTAATATATATTAATTACTGGTAATTTCTTCTTACTAGACCATAGATTCCATGTTGGCAAGGATTGAGTCTATTTTGAATCACCATTGCATTGCCAGCACCTCACACATTTCCTAACACCCAGGAAGTTCTCAAATCTGTTAAAGGAGGAGGAAAGAAGGAAGGAGGGAAGAAGGAAACTGGATACACAGTGCCATTCCTTCTAGGCATAAATATTCTACAATGATTTTCCTTTGAGACGGGAAGTCCTTATCCATAAGCACAGTTACAGTTTTCTGATCCATAAGCTAGCTGCATTTGATTTCTTACATAGATGACTATGTGTTTTCATACTGAAAATGCTATCCATGTACCCTCATTTTATCTTTAAAATAATTTTTAACAATCAATTAAAAACTCCATTGAGCAGCATACCTTGGGAGAAATGCATTTGTGTTTGAATACTACTTAGTTTTATCCATATTTGCAACTATTTTATGACTTGCTTAAATTGTTTTGTGATACTTTTTTATATTTGCAATTGTTTATTGTTAGAATTTTTAACTCCAATTTAGAGAGGAAAACTGAAGTACTGAGAGCCAACAAGTACTGTTTTGTAGACTGGAATTAAAGCCTCCTATAATTACTATTGGGTGCCCACTGGGCAACAGGATCTCAGCAATAAGGCTGCCGTTAGGTGTCACGTCAGACTAGTAGATGCCCCTGGAATCCGTTCTCCCCTTCTTTCACAGTAATAGGCTTATCTGGATATATCAATGCCCAGCTAAAGATAATATCTCCTAGCTTCCCTTGCAGCTGGGTCGTATGTCTTGTTTCTGGCTACTGGGATATGAGTGACAGCAATGCATACAATTTCCACTTCACATCCTTAAAAAAAATGAAGCTGCTTGTCCTCCAGGTGACTGTTCTCCTTTCTAGCAGGCCAGAACACAAACATGGTGCTGATGAGATGTCTCCAACCACGCAGACAAGGATAACGGAAGCAGCCCCCTACATCCAGAGGAGTCAGCACATTTAGGATGGCACAACTGCCCCACCAGCCTGGGTCGTCTCTGGATGGCCTCACGGAACAAAGCTTGCCAATCCTCCCTAACTGTTAACACAAGCGAGAAGGAAACTGCATTTTTGCACCTCTGTTCACAACACTTTATCTGTACCATAGCAAATACAGAGGTTAAATATTAACACAAAAGAGAAAAGACCAGATTATCAGAGAATCCAATGCCACCTTAAAAGGGGGGGAAGGGGGAGGCTTCCCTGGTGGCGCAGTGGTTGAGAGTCCGCCTGCCGATGCAGGGGACACGGGTTCATGCCCCGGTCCGGGAAGACCCCACATGCCGTGGAGTGGCTGGGCCCGTGAGCCACGGCCGCTGAGCCTGCACATCCAGAGCCTGTGCTCCACAACGGGAGAGGCCACAACAGTGAGAGGCCCACGTACCGCAAAAAAAAAAAAAAAAAACAAGGAGGGGGGGAAGGGGGACACTTATGGCTAGATCAAAATTCAGACAACAAAAAGTACTATCAAAGAAGCAAACCCCTCTTGCAGCACAGCTGGAAGAAGACACACTGTCGCGGCCTGGAGACTTGCTCCTTTTAGTACTGAATGCTATCTCTTTTCTGAAGCTGGCCTCACCAGGCTGTCTTTAAGAAAAGCTATTAAGTACTCAAATCACTGACATTCATAATTTAGTGTCCTCTACAGGAAAAGAATACATAGGCCTCAGGATAGGAGTATTCATTTCCATGAGGATTATATTTCCCCATCGAATATTAATAAATTGGCATTCTGGTTTTATGTGTCAGTCTACTATAAGTTTAGTCAGTGTGAATCAGCCATTCAACTTTAGGGCATTGACAAGATCCAATCTCTGGTCCAGCAAGGTTGAGGAAAGGCCAAACTCTGATGCGTCCCATCTGGCCTTACCCAGGTAACCCCCTAAGTGATTCTTTTCTTCCAACCAATAACACCTCCACTTCGGCAGCCCCAAGCCCTCTACTGTTAGTCAACAAAGATGTCAGCACCTACCTGTACCAAGCGTTATTTCTTCACCATCCCTCACCATGGAACCAACTAGCTATGTAATTTTAGCAGCTCAAAGGTTAATAAAAACACTCAAGCTTATTTTTAATAATAATTTGAAATTATATTTCCTCAAGCAATTTTTGGCCCCTACATATGTCCCTGAGAAATAATTTTCCCTTGGAAGCTGCAGCCTCAAAGAGGCAACTCTAAACCTTTAAAAGTTTGTTAGACTGGGAATTCCCTAGTGGTCCAACAGTTAGGACTCTGCACTTCCACTGCAGGGGGCACAGGTTCAAATCCCTTATGGTGGGGGGCGGTGGGGGGGAGTTTGTTAGGACCAAATGAAGAAGTGTGATCTTTGCTTAATTTTTATTTTGCTTCAGGTAAAAAACCAGTTTACAGCTGTTTAAGAACTCTCATCAAGGCTCCAGAAAGCTCTGTTAAAAGAGCCAAGGGAGCCGGGAGGAAGTGGAGAAAGCAGTGAGTTATTAGGGCTCACCCATTATTTCCGCTAGCATCCCTTTATGAACAACAGTATATCTGCCACAACGGGGGTGCAGTGGGAAGGGAAAAATGAGTCCTCTTCCTTCATGACAAAGATTCAACATAAGCTGACAAAACAAATAGATCACACATTTAGTTAATATACACATCACGGTGCAAAACTCATGTTAACCACTTTAACACTTGATGCTTTGTTAGTTCATTAGACGTATCTAAAGTGGGACCCAGAGAGATTGACGTTAATAAACACTATGATGGCAATCTTTATTTCTTGGTCTTTAAAATGTTCTGATGAGGGAATTCCCTGGCAGTCCAGTGGTTAGGGCTCGGCACTCTCACTGCCGAGGGCCTGAGTTCGATCTCTGGTCAAGTAACTAAGATCTCCCAAGCTGCGCGGCATGGCCAAAAAAAAAAGTAAACGGTTCGGATGAACATCTGATAACACAAGATAAAAGTTTAAAAAGGCATTAAATACCACTGAAATCTTCACCAGACAATATTTCATAGAACTTCCCTTGATCCTTTACATTTGGGGGTAGGGAGGCCTATACTTTTAAAAAGGGGTTCATTAGACATCTCTCAAAAATCCAGTATCCCTCTCTGTCCAAATCTGTTCGATTCCTGAATTCAGACGTAGAAAATCTGGATGGCAATGGTATCACTGACTAACTGATCAAAGTTCCCATCCATATTATTTGCATCATTAGCAAATGAGAGACCTATGCTGGGAAGAACTGACATTGCTACATCTCCTATCTGGAAGGCTGTACCACACCCTGCCTGGTTTCCCAGCCATCTATAAAAGAGCCTGCCCTTTCAATCTTCCTTAAAAACTGCTTTCACCCTATCACACCTGTTCATAATTCTTCAGTGCCTCCCCACTGCCTACAGAATAAAATCCATACTCTTTAGCTTATAATTTCAGTCTTTTACAATCTAATACAGTAGGGAAAACATAAGGTAGTAAGGATTACAGAAATATTATGAATTAGCCCCTATTTTTGCCCTGGACTTACAGACCAAGTTCAAGAGTCTGACAGCTGGAAAGAAACTATTAATCTTAAAGGAGCATATCACCACCTATCGTGCCTGACCCCAGGGTTGCTTTGAGGTCTCAATAAGAACAAATATGAAGTCCACCGAAAACTATCAATCACTCTACAAATGCAAGATGTCGGTTTTACTATCCAGTATTACTATACAGACAAAAATCAACAGTTATTGCACCAGGACTTCTAAGGACACAAAAAGAACCCACCAGGCTTGGGTACACAAGCAAGCTGTGACTTTCAAAGTGAACTAGTTGATTATTTGACAGGCCAGGTCATAAAGCCAATGAGACCAGCTACCCTGAGATCTTTCATCCTTTATAACCTGATATATGGCCAACTCCCCTATGAATAATGCCTGGCACAAAGAAGCATTCAGTATGTACTTGCTGAATAACTAACCTCCTAAAACACACCTGGATTATAATAAAAAGGATGATATGCACAAAGGGGGACCTATCCCAGGTGTCAATGACAGATTCTTCCAACTACCAGGACCACTTTTAAAAACACAGTAAGAAAATTACCTGATAAAACGATGAAAGAAACTACAAAGCAAAAAGTATGCTTGAGTGTATAGGGAGAAACTCAGGTCCTGATGGCAAAACACAAGAAATGCAGGCTTTAGCATAAAGAGTATAGCAGGGATTTTTCATTGTATTATTCTCCAAACATTCTTCCCTCCTCCTCCCAGTAACAGTCTCTGATGCCTCATCCCTCCACTCTCAAGCTGGTGTTTTAAATTAATCCCACCTCTGGCTCACATCTCTCCTAGTCAATAAATAGTTCAAGGGAAGCATATCCCAGACCTAAATTCATCAGTATAACTCTAGTCACATAACCCTGGCCTATGTGGCTCAGGGGTGGACAGATAATTTACATTTATCAAATCTGAATGAATCTCAGGACCCAGGGCTTAAGTACTGGCTGGCCATTTGTATCCTAAAGGAAGATAACCTGAAAGGGGAAGGGATGGGAGAAAGGGGGAAAGGGGTGTGGTGGAAACCACTGCACTTGTTAATTGTGTAAGCCAATTTAAGTTGACTTGAAACACACAGGTCATGAAATACACACATCTCCCTGATATAAGCCAACATTTTTTACGAGTAAGATAACAAGCTCATATTTGTGCTTGAGAAAAATACCTCTGGAAACTGCATTTGTAATGGACTGAAAAAAAAAATGGATTATTGATGGCAAGGCTAGAAGCAGGGAGACCAGTTATGATTCTATTATAATAGCCAAGTGAGTGCTAATGAGAGCCTAAACGAGGGAAACGGTAGCAAGAATAAGAACAGGACAGAATAAGGTAATCAGGAGGTTGAGCAAAAATCAATAGGACATGGAGACGGAATAAAGGAAGAGATTCAGATGGCAAGGGAAACAGAGGCAGCTAAACTGGGAAATGTAGATAGAAGGTGAAAGAGATGTGGTGCTCTAAGGACAATGGTGCTCCAAGGACAAAGGACGACCCTGCCTGAAAATGTTTCAGCATTACACCCACTACCGGACTCTTAATCTCCCTCACCACGTTGCCATGGTTACGAAATTCCTGAGCCCACCTGGGCAACTTGGGACCAGTCTCAAATAAGGACCCACGTGGGCAACGGGACCTGTCCCAAATAAGGAAAGGTATATGCCCTGTCCCACTCCCACCCTATAGAAGGAAGGTATATGAGCCTCGACCAATCAGGAAACAAAATTTTCACCTCAGACCATTCCTTTGCTTTCTGGCTATAAAAACTGATCAACAGCACATGTTCGGGCTTGACTCTCCCAGACTATTAGGAAGTCGGCCTGCTCTTCTGGCAGCGACCCTTCCCTCTAACAAATTCTATGTTCTTTACATTCTGCCTTGTGTCTGGAAATTCTTTTCCAACCCACGTTTGGACCACAACAAGAGAGACTCGAGTATGTGCAAATTTGGGGAGAAAGTTAATGGATTCAGGCTTAGAATATTAAGTTTTGTTGAAGAAGGAGAGGAAACCTCAGAAGCCTGCATAGCAATCATTCTACTTTAAGTATTTCTTTCATATCACGATCCCTCTGGAAACCGGGACAAGTCAGTCCTCATTCTCTGTGAAGATGGATAGGCACCTTACTTGTCTTTCTATAAACATTTGTAGCTATTAAAGGTTATGTGATAAATCAACTTTTTTTTAGGTCTAATGATTAAACTGCCTTTTAAAATAAACACCTCTACCTCACATCGTTAACACAAAACTTAGAGATAGACCACAGATGTAAATATAAAAGCTAAAGCCATAAGGCTTCTGAAGAAAATATAAGAGAATATCTTTACAACTTCAGGGTAGGCAAAGATTCTTAGAACACAGAAAGTACTGACCATAAAAGAAAACAATGACAAGTTGAACTTAATTGAAATTAAAAACTCCAGTTCATCAAAATATACCATTAAGAAAATGAGTGGGCAAGCCACACACTGAGAGAAAATATTCACAAGGTATATGTTTAACAAAGGACTGGTATCCAAAATATAGAGAGTTCTTACAAATCAGTAGGAAAAAAAAAGACAAAACCCAATTTAAAAAATGGGAAATCAATAGCACTTCACAAAGGAAGAGATATAACTAGCCAAGAAGCAAAGATAAACTGTTCCACCTCATTAGCCATGAGGGAAACTCAAACTAAAGCCACCAGGAGCTACCACTAAACGCCCACTGAACTTCATACACTGATGCCTGGAGTGTAAAATGGCAACTTGGAAAACCCCTTGGCAGTTTCTTACAGAGTTAAAACACACAACGGGGCTTCCCTGGTGGCGCAGTGGTTGAGGGTCCGCCTGCCGATGCAGGGGACACAGGTTCGTGCCCCGGTCTGGGATGATCCCACATGCTGCGGAGTGGCTGGGCCCGTGAGCCATGGCTGCTGGGCCTGCGCGTCCGGAACCTGTGCTCCGCAACGGGAGAGGCCGCAACAGTGAGAGGCCCGCGTACTGCAAAAAAAACCAACCAAACAAACAAAAAAAACCCACACAACGACCAGGAATTCCACTGCTAAGTATTTATTCAAGAGAAATAAAAACAAATGTCCACAAAGTCTTTTTTGCAAGAATGTTCAGAGCAGATTTATCCATAATAGCCCCAAAATGGAAATAACCCAAATGTCCATCATCTGGCAAATGAATAAACAGACTGTGGTATATTCATACAACAATACTCAGCAATAAAAAGGTACAATCTATTGATACACTCCAAAACCATGAATGAATCTAAGACATTTTGCTAAGTTAAAGAAACCCAATACAAAAGAATACATACAGTATAATTCCATTTATATGAATAGGCAAAACTCACCTATGGGGTCGGGGTGTCTGTGGAGGGGTATACTGGAAGAGGCACAAGGGAACATTCTGGGGTTTTGGAAATGTTCTCTAAGGGTGTGGGTTACAAAGGTGCATGCATTGGTCATGTCAATGAACTGTACACCTAATATCTGTGATTTTCACCATATGTAAATTATGCCTCAATTTAAAAAAGGAAAACTTAAAAGAAAGCAAAACAAACAGATCTCTAATACAAATACCTGAAATCAATATGCTTTTTTTTTTTTTACTGGACTGAAGGAAACCTTTATAATTCCAAGGCAAAAACAAAACACACACTCAACTTTTAAAAGGTTAAACTGTGGAAACAGCACAGACCAAAAACATCACTCAAACCACAAGCCAACCTTAAGTAAATCACCTAAGGTCTCTTAGCCTCAGTTTTCATCTATGAAACGGGAATAAAAAAATCTACCTCACCAAGACATAAAAATTAAGCTTATGCAAAGCACTGCAGAGAGGGGACTTCCTGGCAGTCCAATGGTTAAGACTCTGTCTGCACTTCCACTGCAGGGGGCGTGGGTTTGATCCCTGGTCGGGGACCCAAGATCCCACATGCGGCGCCACGCGGCCAAAAATTTTAAAAGAGTTTTTAAAAATAAAATTTTAAAAAAAGCATTGTAGAGAAAAATGTTGCCTACTATTCCAGTTCTCCAAGGATCAAGACATTAGGCACTGTAGTCACCCGCTGACTGTGGGCCTGAGAGGAATTCAGGATGGAGACAAACAGGAAGCAGTCTGTGCTTTGAATGCCCCGAGAATACGTATCTAAGGAAAAATTTCAGTGACCCCAGATTCCTGCATCTTCCCATACATAGAAAAGCACTAAAATCATCAACTTGAGACGCCTGTTCTTTGTGATTAATAGCCACCTTTTGATTTCGACTACAGGTTTTTTCACAGCAAAGAATTCATATATCCTGGCTCCTCTCCTCCCTTATCTTTTCAGAACGGTTTCTCCGAGCTGAGAGGCTGTCTTCTGGGTTACCTTACACAGTAAGACACTGAATAAACTCAACTCGCAGTTCTTACGTTGTTCGTTTTGGTTTTTTTCAAGTCAAGATATCTAGGGAATTCCCTGGAGGTCCAGTGGTTAGGACTCTGTGCTTTCACTGCCGAGGGTGCAGGTTTGACCCCTGGCCGGGGAACTAAGATCCCACAAGCCGTGGGATGCGGCCAAAAAAAAAAAAAGAAAACAAAGATATTTAGTATAGTCCCTGGAACACAGGACCTTAGTAAATGGTCATGGTAGGAAACAAGTAGAAGATGTGTAAAAAAAGATCCACTTTACCTATCCTTTCTAGTGGACTCTTTTTTGAATACCTATCTATACTCCTACCCTTTTGTTTTCCTGAAAACTCTCCCCCTTGGGGTGAGGGGGTACGGTAAGGAGGAAGAGATGCCTTATTCTTTGGCTCCTTCATCTTAAAAACTGTCATGTTAATCAATGTTTTGGATAACCAAATTATATTTAAAGGTATGAGGGACACTCACTATTTTTTAAAAAAAAGTTTAAATTGTTTTGTGAAATGCAGAAGACTTATAAAGATGACCGGCAGGTTTCCCAGATATGAGGTTTACCTAAAGTGGCATTCTTATTCACATTTGCTGGAAAGCTTTCTAATTATCTTTCAAAAAGCCATATATTTCCAAATGCTAAAACGTGCATACCAATAATTACTTTCCCCAAAAAAGCATGCTCAAGCCATAGACAGAGTATGTGAGTGCTCACCTTTTATCACACCAATACTGGTTAGTTGGATTACAGCCAACAGCAGGGCTCAAAGTAGATTTATCTTTCCTGTAGATCATGTAGTCCACTTGCCTAATGCAGTGCCCTAGATTTTACAAATTACATTCACTGATGTACTTGCAAGTCTGCAGATTTAAACATTTTCAAGGAGGACACAAGACATGTGTATAAAATTATCCGTCTTGATCATCAATAAAAGCACTATTTCGAGGCCACCCACTATCCTTCCGCTGTAATTTTAAATTTCTGTAAAGATTTCTTTGCTTTTAGCAAAATCAGGGTTGAGCCAATACGCAGATGTTCTATCTGCATTCACACCGCACAGTAAGAACCCACACATACCAAAGATCTGTTTGAAAGCTTTTAAGGCCAAATATTTCTATTGTGTGGCCTGTGATAGGCACAGACTAAAGGAAACTTGAAACTATAAATAGCACAGAGAACACCATGTGGGGCGGGGGGGAGGGGGATGTTCTGCTTAAAATGACACAACAAACGAGTTCACAATTCGACATAATGTCCATATACATCAAAAAACTGAATTATGAACCGACCAAAAAACTATGATGACTAAGAAGAAAAGAATTTATTCCCACCGAAAAGTTCTATATGCCATCTTACTACCACTTTTAAGGTGTTTCCTCATGATGCAGAGATATTCACTGCAAAAAGGCTCGGGTCTAACTCTTCCATCATGATGTGACCAAAACCGAAATGCAGTGGAATCCGACTCAGTGCAGTCTTCGGGGTGCCAACAACCAACCGGGAGCTGGCACAGGGCAAGATTCCCTCACTGCCCCTAATAATCACTGCTCCCCATACAAATAAGATCTTAAAAGCTCCAACCTAAAGACAAACCAGATTTGCCTCCTCCGGTGTCGGCTAAGAAGGTACAGGGATCATCTGTAAAGGGGCAGGAAAGCCAGTGGGTGTAAAATGGCTGCCCCGGGCAGACTGAAATGCAATATATCACAGGCAAATCCCTTCCTAGAGTAAGGGCTTTACAACAAACGTGTGGGTAAAGAGCCTCCAACCATTTCCACTCGGGATGTGAAGGTGCGCAGGAGACTGGACAGCAAACCCGAGGCCAGATGCGGCCTGGGAGAATAGGCACGCGGGCCCGCAACCCGGGCCGACAACTGGGGGTAGCACGAGGTGCCGGTCACCGCCTCGACGTTTGTCGGGACCCGTCGAAACACAAAGCCCAGCGGGTGCTGCTAAGAAGAAAGGAAAGGAAAGCACGTGCTCCGCAGACCGGATCGGAGTTCTCTGACCACCGAGTGCACTTTCACCGGAAACCGCGGACCTCCCCACGGCCGAGCCGGCTCCCAGCCGAGAGCTTTCCGGCGCTCCCTGCTCTGGGCGCCCCCTGCCTTCCCGCACCCCCGAAACGCCCCGAACTCCCGGCCCTGATTGCACCCCTCGCCACAGGTTGGCTGAGCCCGGGGCATCGCTGACCCGCTCGCCCGGAGAATTAAGTTTCTAATAATATAACTTTAGGCGGATTAGTGCTGGCATCACCCAACCCCGAAGCCGCACCGGGAACCAACTAGAGGTCGTGAAAAGTGAGGCGGGGGCGCGGGCCGGAGTCCCTGCGAGGTGCGGGGCGCCCGCCCTCCTCCCTGGCAGGTGCGCCCCGGGGCTCGCCAAGGCGCGCCGCGCTCACCAGGTACCAGACGCCGAGCAGGATGGTGCCGGTGCGGACATGGCAGCACAGGCAGCAGCTGTTGGAGTAGAACCGCGTCCAGGGGGCCACCATCTTCATCGCTCGGGCCGCCGGCGCAGTGGCGCGAGCGCGCGCCCAACTTTGCAGGAGCTTCGGCCGCGTTGGTCCGGGCTCGCCGCGCGGCTACTGCCGGCTCCTCGGCCGCTCCCGCTCGCGCTCCCAGCGCCGCTCGCCGCCCGCCGGCCCTCGCTCCGCGCCTCTCCCGATAGCTCGGAGCAGCTGCTTCGGCCGGACCCAGCGCTTGGAAGGCTGCGGGAGAAGGAGGAGGAGCAGGAGGGGGCGGAGCGGCTCGCGGACCACGTGACGGGCGCCCGGGCCCCGTGATGTCACCGCGGGCTCCGGCCAGCGGCTGGCGCCGACGGCCCATTGTAAATAGATAAATCATCTTGCACTCGGCTGCTCGCGTAGTCGGCCCCCAGTGGAGTTCCTCTTTCATTTGGTCATTTGTGTAACTCTGTCGTGGATTCGAGATTCTTTTACAGTCTAGTTGGTTGTGGGGTTGTTTTCTCCTTCCACTTGTATCTTGCAGATAATCTGTAGGTGCCATCACTGTTATCTTGTAGACTGGATGAAGGGGGGAAAACGATAGGGGTGATTCCAGCCAACTGCAGTGCTTTGAAACACTGCTGAACCTGCCAAGAGCAATTTGTCTCCGCTTCTCAGCTCAATTACTGTGGTAGTAATCTTTTCCCAAAAAACAGGCTGCGTGTCAAGGACATCCTTGCTGTGCTTCAGGTAGCATTTTTAATCATAACTGCAGCTCTAAACAATCATCAAGCCAATTACTGCCACACGGTCTCTGTGTAAGTGAATAAGGTAAGGAGTCCCGGGAAAAAGAGAACGAGGCGTGGCTTTCTTGACATAAGAGAAGCCATTTTTGGCCTAAGACATTTTGTGATCTAAGACTGACCACAGTGCTTGTCCTTGAACAGGCCTCAGCAATAATGATCTTAAGGGAACACAAGAACAAACTTATCAGGCAAGAGAAGTAACAATAGCAAAGATAAATCAGTTGTAGGACTTCCCTGGTGGCACAGTGGTTAAGAATCTGCCTGCCAATGCAGGGGACACGGGTTTGGGAAGATCCCACACACCGTGGAGCAACTAAGCCTGTGTGCCACAACTACTGAGCCTGCGCTCTAGAGCCCGTGAGCCACAACTACTGAACCCACATGCCGCAACTACTGAAGCCCAGGCACCTAGAGCCCGTGCTCCACAAGAGAAGCCACCACAATGAGAAGCCTGCACGCCGCAACGAAGACCAGCCCCCGCTCGCCGCAACTAGAGAAAGCCTGCACGCAGCAACAAAGACCCAGCACAGCCAAAAATAAATAAATAAACAAATAAATAATACAAATAAATTTCTAAAAAAAGAAGATAAATCAGTTGTAAAGACTCCCAGTTCTGTTTCAATGGTAAAGATTAACCTGAAGCACTTTCTTAAGCTGTTTCGCAGAATTTAAAACCCCCTCGAGCACTCAACCACCCTCTAAGGGATGATGATGTCGACCTTTTCTGACCCTCAGGACTTCAATCAACTAAAGCTTGGACTCTGTGGCCGCCAAGCCGCTTCATGACTATGCATGTACCCTTAGCTTAAAATTTCCCCAATTTTGCTATTGAGAAGACACTGCTTTGGGGAAGATTCCCCAGTGCTCTCCTTACTTGCTGCAAGTAACACATCCTTCCTTTTCCTGATCTTTGTTTTGGTTGTGTCTTCCAGCTCCACACCCACCAAGAGGCAAACCCAGTTTTTTTGGGTAACATCTGCAAGACCCAGCACAGAGTGTTAAGAGATAGTGAGAGATAGGACTCCAGTTTGGGGTTATTTCCTCCCATTTAGTGTTTGGTCTGGAAGAGCCTTTGTCCTAGGTTAGCCTCTAGTAATCACTGTGTAAGCCAAGCATCTCAGTTAAACACTCAAGATTTTTTTTTTAATAAATTATTTTATTATTTTATTTATTTATTTGGGCTGCCTTGGGTCTTTGTTGCTGTGCGCGGGCTTTTCTCTGGTTGGCAAGCAGGGGCTACTCTTTGTTGCAGTGTGAGGGCTTCTCATTGTGGTGGCTTCTCTTGTTGCAGAGCACGGGCTCTAGGCACGCGGGCTTCAGTAGTTGTGGCACATGGGCTCAGTAGTTGTGGCACGTGGGCTCAGTAGTTGTGTCTCGTGAGCTCTGGAGCACAGGCTCAGTAGTTGAGGCACACAGGCTTAGTTGCTCCACAGCATGTGGGATCTTCCCAGGCCGGGGCTCGAACCCATATCGCCTGCATTGGCATGCGGATTCTTAACCACTGTGCCACCAGGGAAGCCCCCCGTAAGCTCTCTGAAATACAAGATTCCCTTGAATCAATGAGTCATTTGCCTAATGAATCTGCAATTCTGGTGGGGAAGGCGAAGTGGGAGCTAACTATGGGAACTTGCTGGGAGTTGGAACTTGGAATGTAGTACTCCCCATCCAGATTCTCTATTTCCATTCCTTCTCAAGCACTAATGCTTGTCTTAGAGCTGGTTCGAAGTGGCTAAGAGCATGATTAAATATTAAATGGAAGATCCCAAACAGAAAATTATCTCTAATGTGGAAGAAAACAGAACGTTGTAGTGAGAAAACAAAACAAAACAAAGAAAACGCTGAGATTTGCTTGTTTGGTATTTCTGATTAACTCCCACAATGATGTTGTTACTGGACTGAATTTTGGGTCAGCTTACCCACTGCACAGCAAAGCCAATGTACCGACACCGGATGGTGGTGAAGGAAAGTACAGCATCTATTGGAGGCACCAAGCAAAGAGTATAGGCAGCTCATGTTCAGAAGTCCCAAACTCCCCAATGGCTTTCAGGGAAGGGTTTTTAAAGGCAACATTTGGGATGAGGGGTGGAGGAAGCATGACCTTCTTCTGGTTGGTTGGCAGTAAGGTAAGAGGGTGATGTTTCAGTAATGTTAATCATCTGGGGTTCCTTAATCACCATCCCCCACCTGTGGTGGGGAGGTGTGTCTTAGTTTCTGCATAACAACTCAAAGATTTGTGTCAGATTGTTATGGATATCCCTTGAGGGGGAACTGGGATTCTGCTTTATCACTGAACTATTATTACTTTTCTTGCTGAACTACTTTTCCCTTGTTTCTGCATTCCCTCACTTCCCTAATTGGTAAGTGCCTGTGCCTGCTCTTTGGAACTCAGGGAAGGCCTAGGAGACTAAAACCTTTTTCTACAAACAAGAAACGGGGGACATGGAGGGGTTTTTGTACACGGGAGGGCCTCACAGGGTCCTACTCAGTTTCGGTGTTCATTATTATTTCTGATTAAGGGCCCATGTCTGACATCTCTGGGGATGACTCTGGGGTCCCTTGAGATCCATGTTTAAGCTACACAATAAGAATGTGACAGCTTTACAGGCTTGTAAAGCTAACCGCTCTTGCACTTAAACAGCCTTATCTTACATTCCTCTTCCTTCCTATATAATCTGTCTTTAAGAAATTTAGATCCAACCAGTTTTTCTCTTGCTCCAAATCTGAAATGAAACTTTGACAATTACTCTATAATAATCTTAACTTGAGGGCTTCTCAAATCTCTTCTTTTCTAGGACAAATTGTATTTCAATCCATCTGTTAGAGATTCAAATTACCCAATGTTACTTTGACTGGTGAGTGTTTGTAAGACATACAGACATAAAGGCTACAAACGTTAGAACATTCTGCTCCCAGCGCTATTGTCTAGCTTAGTCCGCAAGTCACTGTGATGTTAGAAGCTTGCCAAGTATCCTTACAGGTACAAACAAAATGCAATGGGAAAACAGAGGGATTGATTACATTAAAACTGTGGGGAGTTAGTGTTTTGGTTGGGCCTTGTAAAGGGTGAATAGAACGTAGACTAGGAAGGTTGAAGGAAGAGACACTTTAAAAAAAGATTATTTTATTGAAGGAGAGTTGATTTACAATGTTGTGTTAATGTCTGCTGTACAGCAAAGTGAGTCAGTGATACTTATATATATATTCTTTTTCATATTCTTTTCCATTATGGTTCATCAAAGGATATTGAATATAGTTCCCTGTGCTGTACAGTAGGGCCTTGTTGTTTATCCATTCTACATATGATAGTTTGCAAGAGACACTTGATCTGGAAGTTGTATAGCGCCAGACAGTCCTTTGGGGGAGGGAAGGTCTCACTTGAACTACCTCCATGACCTCAGCAAGCAGCTGTCTCAGGAGAGACCTCAGTACTCCTCTTAAAGCTGAGAAATTCAAAGAGCTACTATTTAACTCTCCTGGAAAGGAAAAAGGGGGCTCAACACGTTCCCTCAACGCGTTGGAAGGGGAATCCACATGGCTATGCCTGAGGGAGCTGTGGAATGTCTTCTTCAATAATGAAAGTACTGCTCTCCTAGGTGAGACCAAAGAAAACCTCATAGGTCTCCTCGTGCACTCTCCACATAAACCAGGGACCCATTCATTCAGTCATTCAGTCATTTCATGGGAGGGAACTTATCAAGTACCTTCTTGGAGCTAAGCGTGGCTGTCACCTCAGAAAATGAAACAGTCTCTGTCTATAAGGAGCTCACAGTCTAATGAGGGAGACAGAAAAACAAATAGAGAAACATAATAGCAAGATAAGTGCTAAGATATGCGCAGCACTGAGTGCTATGAGAACCCCAGATCTCAGCGTTGAGAAGGTCAGGGAGGACTTCCCAGAGGTAGTGACAGCTAAATTCAGAATTATAAGATAAGTTGGAGTTAGCCAGGGAGAGAGACAGAGGACCACCCTGGGCAGGATGGGAGCAGGATATGCAAGTACCTAGTGGCTGGTGAGCTCTCAAGTTTAGAAGCAGCAAGTAGTACAATAGCTGGGGCTTAACATTTGGAGGGAAAGGAGGAAGAAGAGAGATGGGGCTAAGGAAGTTTTAGGGGCGTCAATTTAGGTAGGGGAGGTAGCAGAAGATGAAAAGCTTTTCATGCCATGTTCCACTGAGGTTTGGAGTATATTTCCTTAGGGAACTTCTGAACCACTGAGGGTTTCATAAATATTAAACCCATATGACTTGAAAAATTGATGTTACGAGCTTAAGGTACATACAAATGAGATAGACAGGACCCTCTACCTAACTTGTGGGTCCAGTGCAAACTGAAAATGTGGTGCCTCTTGTTTAAAGGGTATTAAGAATCTCAAGATGGCAACAGTGGAACCTTAAACCAAGTGTGGGCCCCTTAAAGTGTGGGACCCTGTGCTACTGCCCGGGTCACACACCCATGAAGCTGGCCCTAGAGTTAGGTCCCATATTTCTCTCAGAAATTAAAAACCAAACTAAACAACAGCAAAAAACAAAAAAAACAAAAAAACAAAAAACGGTGAGAGCTGTCTCTTGTTTCTGTCAAATGACAAAGAAGTGCTTCATGGAGGCTGTGATCGATGCCAATTTTATAGGAGTGTATGGAAGCAAATGTGGATGCCAGATGATTCATTAAAGAATCTGGATCTTGTCCCAGTCAGGGGTCAGGACTGTGAAGGTCAGAATGTGAAGCTGGCTCCAGCCCTGAATTGTAGCCAAGGTGGAAGTCAAAAATCGTGATTGACATGCTCTGAGATCCATGTAATAAATCATATACTTATTAAAGCACACATTTGGGGTTTGGTCAGCTTCTGGACTGGGGGCTGGGAGAAAGAGAGACTAAGACACAATCCTTGCCTCCAAGAAACTCATAAAGTAATGAAAGAGACAAGGTGGACAGAGGGATACATTAGTGGTGGGTAGTATGGCTAACAACAGAGCACAGTATTCTGATCAATAGTGATATTAACATGGTACGTTATACAGTTTATCAATGTTTAAAGATTTGGAGTGCAATCGAATGCATCTGTACCCATCAGAGCTCAGTCAGGAAAACAGAAGCCATTCTAGACCTTTTACACAGAGGGAAAGTAGTCAGGGAATTGGTTGCCGTAATAATATATTTCACAAGTGCCATCTTGACTCAGTTTTGAAGACATGGCTGAAAACTCTCCATTCATCTTCTCTCAATTGCTAAGCCCCCACCCAAACTACTTGCCTTATCAGGCTCTAACACGCATGTGTTACAATATGCACTTACCCAAGGCCAGAGGCCCCAGATACCTAACACCCAGGGAGGCGCTTCCTTCCTTAGGTCCACAGAGTTATTCAAAAATACCCAATCCCCAGGAAGCCCTCGAAACCTTGAACCCCACCCTGCCTGCCATGCATAAGCCACCTCCTACAGTTCAGCTTGCTGTTACCCTGTCCCCAGGTGGTCCTGCCTGGATGTCTTCTCTCCTCTGGAGCTTTACGTAACAGAATTCTGCCTATCATCTCTCTGAGTGTCATTGTGTTATGTCCCACCAGTGAAAGAAACCTTACATCTCATATCACAGTTGTACCCAGATGAGAAGGCAGACAAAAGACAGTGAGGCAACACAGATATTGGCAAAAATAAGAAGGAAACTGCCGTCACCTCTTGGCTAGAGCTGTGACCATGGTGGGAGGAGTGGAGCGACACAGGTGGCACAGATGCCTTTAGCCAGGCTGCCGCTGGTGGAAATGCCTCCCAAAGCAGAGAGAGAAGGGGACTGCCTTGGCATCTCCCCTCCTGCCATCCTCCAGGCTTCTGCCAGAGCTTTCCACTGGCTGAACTCCCGGAAACCAGCTGACAAGGAGTCTGGGAGACATACTTTCCTGCTTATGAAAACAGCAGGGGGTACTCCACGTTCACAGCAGCAATATTCACAAAAGGAGGAAGCAACCCAAGTGGCGTCCACTGAGATGAATGGATAAACAGAATGGGAGATATATATATACATATATATTATATATATATATTCCATTACATATGTAGAATGGATATTTTTAAGCCTTAAAAAGGAAAGAAGGGACTTCCCTGGTGGTCCAGTGGTAAAGAATCCACTTTACAATGCAGGGGGCCCGGGGTCCATCCCTGGTCAGGGAACTAGATCCCGTATGCTGTGGGGCAGCTAAGCCCGCGTGCCACAACTACTGAGCTTGCGCACCTCAACTTGAGAGCCTGCCTGCCGCAAACTACAGAGCCCACGCGCCCTGGAGCTGGCACGCCACAACTAGAGAGAAGCCTGCGTGCCACAACGAAGAGACTGCACTGCAACCAAGACCCGATGCAGCCAAAAATAAATAATAAATAAATCTTTAAGAAAAAAAAAAAAGGAAGGAAATCATGTCATGTGCTTCAACACGGGTGAAACTTGAAGACCTTATACTAAGCAAAATAGGCCAGTCAAAAAAAAGCATACACGTGTCAAACTCATAGAAACAGACGTAGAATGGTGGCTGGGGGGAGAAGGAAATGGGGAGATGTTTTTCACGAGTAGAGCATTTCAGACTTGCAAGATGAAAAAGTTCGGGAGATCCGTTTCACAGTAATATGAATAGACGTAACACTGCTGTACTATACACTTAACCATGGTTAAGATAGTAGATTTTGTGTTATGTGTTTTTGCCCATAATAAAAACCATGTTTTCAAGGAATGAAATTCTGATACCTGCTACAGCATGGATGAACCTGGAAAATGTTAGGCTAAGTGAAATAAACCTGTCTTAAAAGGACAAATGTTGTATGATTCCACTTAAGTGAGGTATCAAGAGAAGGCAAATTTTTAGAGATGGAGAGTAGAATAGAGGTTACCAGAGGTTACATCGAGATGGGGAGCTAGTGTTTAATGGGTACAGACTTTCTGTTTGGGATGATGAAAAAGTTCTGCAAACAGTCATAACAGTTACACAACACTGTGAATGTATTTAATCCCACTGAATTGTATGCTAAAAAGGGTTAAAAGGCTAAATTTTATGTTATGTATATTTTATCACACCCTCAAAGAGCAGGGAAGGGGAACGGAATGAATTGAGAGCAATGCGACATCTAACCCTGAAATGTTTTCAAGTATAATTTATCTTCTTTCACGATCTAGAAAGGCAGAATCTTGCAATGCCTTAGGTCTTGAAGTAGGAAGACCGGTTAATCTCCTCTTTTTCAGTTTGTAGAATTTTGTAATCAAAGGGCATGAGTTCAAGACATAATTTGCCAATGGCTGTGTCTTTGGAAGAGTCACTTAATCTCTCTGATTTTTACAAAATGTGAACGATAATCCTACCTTTATGGTTGTAAGGAGGTTGTTACAGAATAAAGCATGTTACATGCCTGGCACACAGTAAGCGTAGTAAACGGTAGATTAGACAAAATTTACATTATGTAGCACCTGCTAGTGTTTCACATGTATTAGGTAAAGCTCACAACAAACCATGAGCTAAGTATTAAAATCCCCCTTTTTTCAGATGAGAAAACTGAGGGCCCAGCGCTTTAAGTCACTTGCCCAGTGTCTTGCTGCCAGGCAGTGTCAGCAGCAGGATTTGGATCCAGGATGGTCTCACTGCAGAACTTGAGTGCACTGTGCTCTCTGTGGTGCCCCTTAGATACTATCCTCAGGGATTTACAATCTGAGGAAAAAGAGCACATGTGCAAAGCACTAAATAAAAACGTCAGCCAACACAGGGAGCCGCTACATAATACGTTCCTGAAAATATACACAGGAAACTACAATGTCCAAAAGTTGATGCAATAGTTTCTGTTCCCGGAGAGTTAAAAACCTTTTGAATCACAGCTTTTTTTTTTTTTTTTTTTTTTTTGCAGTATGCGGGCCTCTCACTGTTGTGGCCTCTCCTGTTGCGGAGCACAGGCTCCGGACGCGCAGGCTCAGCGGCCATGGCTCACGGGCCCAGCCGCTCCGCGGCATGTGGAATCTTCCCGGACCGGGGCACGAACCCGTGTCCCCTGCATCGGCAGGCGGACTCTCAACCACTGCGCCACCAGGGAAGCCCGAATCACAGCTTTTAAACACAAGTTTTGTTGATATTGCTCTAGCTCTTTACAAGTTTATTAATGTGTTTCCTTCACAGATGAGCAGAGTCAATTAGCTTAGATTGTCCGGTGAACCTCTGATTGAGACGTTCACAGCTCTGGCATACCTGAGGATCCTCTCCAGTGTTTTAAATTATGAGACCTGTGTTCCTTATGACTCATATCGGCACTTTAATTTTCCATTTTCCATCCATGGTTATAAATTAATAAGGGCTAAGATGCAATAAGATATTTAAATGCTTGTACCAAGGGCTCCTTAAGAGGGCAGCACTGCAGAAACGGGCCGCATCAGCAGGTGAGATCACAGAAAGCTTGTTTGTCAGCTGAGAGTTGAAAGTTCAAATTCAGCAGAAGAAATGTTTCCTAAGGGAATGGTAGATTGTGTTACTGTCCTGTTCACCCAACAGACTGGTTGCCTCTCCGTGGTGCCCCTCCCAACAGGAAGATTAGCCATCCTTGCCCTCTTAAACTCAGGAGTCTCCGCATGACTTGCTTTGGCCAGTAAAATACAGTTAGAAGCCAGGTGGGTGGAAGTTTTCAGAGTTAGATGATGGTTACCTATTCCTCTTCCACCTGGAAACAGGCAATGTGACAGGTTAAGACTGCTGCATCAGAGTGAAAATGACATGGATCAGACCCACGGTCAATCCACCGCGGACATGTTGTGTGGGCAAGAAATGACCTGTGGGGTTGTTAGCACAGTGACCTTGCCCATCCTGATAATACAGGGTATCAGTGTACCACAGATGAAAATGTGGGTTGTTGCACAAGCAGAGTATTAAAAAGTAGTGGATTAAGTGCCCAGAAGTGGCACCTTACAACAAAGGCACCAGGCAGTGGGCTGAAAGTTTCCATAGGAGACTGAGGCAAACTGAAAGGCATTGTAGAGGAAGTGGGACCTAATGTGAGCTGTAAAGGGAAAGGAGAACTTAGACAAGGGGGTGCTTCACCTCTTCTCTGTCCTATTTTAATTGACTGGCTATGCATTTTCAAATAGCAGATAATCAAAAGGCCAACAAAAGGAAAAAGAAGGATATGAGAAGTTTTTATTCTTAAGAAAATGATTTGAGTGATTCGAGGAAAGTGAGAAATATTCACAATCATGTAACAATTTTTGTATCTGTCACTCAGATTTCATCACATTCTAAGATTTTGCCGTCTGTTCTTCTTGTTTTTTCTAAAGAAATAAAATATTACAGCACAGAGAACTCTATTCAGTGCTCTGTAATGACCTATATGGCAATGGAGTCTAGAAGAGAGTGGATATATGTATATTTATGGCTGATTCACTTTGCTGTACAGCAGAAACTAACACAACATTGTAAATCAACTATACTCCAATAAAAAAAATTAATAAAATTTTTTAAAATAAAATAAAGTATTACAGACTCAAGTTTCCTGCATACACCTCCCTGATCCTATTTTTCTCCTTTAAAAAGCCTACAACTTGGGACTTCCCTGGTGCTGCAGTGGTTAAGAATCCACCTGCCAATGCAGGGGACATGGGTTCAAGCCCAGCAACGAAGACCCAAAGCAGCCAAAAATAAATAGATTAAATAAATTAAAAAGTTCCTGTCTGAAAGAATTTAAGGTAAAAGATTGCAATTGTGTGGACCACTTCTGTCTGAAACTAAGATGTCTCCTCCTAACAAGCTGAAAACGGTTTCAATAAAAAGCTTTAAAAAAAAAAAACCTACAACTCGGTAAATTAGTCATCTTAAAAAGCTAGAAACCATCAAAATAAAAATCCCACTTAGAAAAAAATACACTTAAAAATTTATTTATTTATTTTTGGTTGCGTTGGGTCTTTGTCACTGCGCGCGGGCTTTCTCTAGTTGCAGCGAGCAGGGGTTACTCTTTGTTGCGGTGTGCAGGCTTCTCATTGCGGTAGCTTCTCTTGTTGCAGAGCACGGGTTCTAGGCACGCAGGCTTCAGTAGTTGTGGCACTTGGGCTCAGTAGTTGTGGCTCGCGGGCTCTAAAGTGCAGGCTCAGTAGTTGTGGCGCACAGGCTTACTTGCTCTGCAGCATGTGGGATCTTCCAGGACCAGGGCTCAAACCCACGTCCCCTGTAATGGCAGGTGGATTCTTAACCACTGCACCACAAGGGAAGTCCCAAATACACCTTTTTGATGGCAAAACTGAGAAGCATACATCTAAAAACAATGAAACACAATTTATTATATCTGGGTATAAATACCAGATAATCATTAAAAATGCCCCGGCCAGAAGAGGGAACTGAGGGAAAGATAAGACAATATTTAATGACCACATCGCTATTTATCTAGTTGTCCACACAACTGGGAAACAGTATTATCCTGGCCTTTAAGGATTTAACAGGATCATGACATTTCAGAGTGAAAGCGTTTGGAGCTGACTTGAAACCTGTGTCTTCATGTTACACTTGAGAAATTGGCCCAGAGAGGTGAAGCAACTTGCCCAGGGTCACACAGATAATCTGTGTCAGAGCTAGAACTTTGTCTCTGCATAGCATTACCTTCCAAAACTGGTGAGGAAGGGAGACTGGGAGGGGAGGGCCAGCTCTCAGTCGGTGCAGGGTCCATGGGGGCTTTAGGAGGTTTGAGAAGAGCAATCCTGAGGTTCCGGAAGCAGCGCAGTGAAAAGGGAGGGAGGAGCCGCCATGTGGAAAGAGCCGGTCTTCCGGGGACCCAGAGACCATTGGACGTCAGGAGAGGCCCAGTGAGTGTGCCCCAGACCCATGGCCTGTGGTGGTTGTCTGAAGGCAGTGTTGCCTGCTGGCGTCACCCTGACAGCCAGGAGCTTCACCGGAAGGCTGAGTGGTCTTAGGACTTGGAAAGACTTACAGTGAAAGTGAGTTCTTAGGGCCTCGGGATTCTGAGGGCCCCAGGAAAGCTGTGGGACAGGGAGGTCGCTGCTTCTGCTCCCTGTCTCTCTGACCAAATCATCCCTGGGCATTGTTGGTGGTGGTATTTAATTAATTAATTTATTTAGGAATTTTAGCACACACTTGCATCTTCATAGGTGTATTTTAGTTTTGCTTTTATAGTCTGAGGGAGATTTTCTGTCTTTTTTTTTTTTAACATTGATTTGTTTATATTTTGCTGTGATTTAAATAATACTTAGAAACAAAGAATGCATTTAAATTTCATTTCCTTGAAATGAGGGATTTAGATTAAGCAAATACTAGGGAAGTTTTCACAAGGGTGTTTTCATTTAGTGAGTCAACCATTTTGATCACATCAAGCAATCCCTCCTTATCTATGCCAAGCCCCTTGCTACCCAGAGGATTTAACACATTCCCGAGATGTGCTTGAGAAAAGGCTGAGGGCACTTTGTTTATGGAAATGTTTGGCAGCTTCTCCTGTTTTCCCCACAGGGAAAAAAATCTGCACTTTAAAAAATGAACTGCGCTAATATCCATGAGTCCATACTGATGTAAATAAATGATTGAATAAATAAATAAATGAGGGAGAAGAGATAAATCCCCTGGTGCAGAAAATTCCAAATAATTTATGTGGATGTTTCGGCCACAGGGACATGGAGCATAGCTCTCACTCCGTTAAGTGTGGGCTGTGCAGAGTGACAGCATAGAAAAGAGCACAGCATAGAAAGTGGGGGAAGAGTGTGACCTGGAGAAACATGACAAACACTACCCCAGCCAGGTGGTCAAGGGCAACATCAACAGTGATAAGTCTTATTGATGGCCTGTACCTACCCTTGAATGATGTAATGAGAAGGGCACTTTACCTCTGTGCTCGTCATCCCCCAAACCCATGACCCCAGTCTCATTATGAGAAAAGCGTCAACAAATCCCAAATGAGATTCATTCTATGAAATATCTAACCAGCACTCCTCACAACTGTCAAAGTCATCAGAAACAAGGAAAATGAGAAACTGTCACAGCTAAGAGGAGCCTAAGGAGATTAAAGTAAATATAATGCGGTACCTGGATGGGATCTTGGAACAGCAAAAGGACATTAGGGAAAAACCAAGAATATCTGAATAAAGTGTGTACTTTAGTTAACAATTGTGTACCAGTATGGGTTCTCTAATTGTGACAAACGTACCAGGCTACTGTAAGGTGTTACTGATAGGGGACACTGAGTGTGGGGTATGTAGGAGCCCTCTGTATTATATTCATAATCCTTCTGTACATCTAAACTGTTCTAAAAAATAAAGTTCATTAAAAACAAAAATAAAAAAGTGAACTGTGCTGTAGTGAGAGAGGGAATTATTTTAAAACAATATCAGAGAAA
The DNA here is from genome assembly GCF_059928025.1 of Delphinapterus leucas. Classification (NCBI taxonomy): domain Eukaryota; kingdom Metazoa; phylum Chordata; class Mammalia; order Artiodactyla; family Monodontidae; genus Delphinapterus; species Delphinapterus leucas. Next base: position 39,558,187 of record NC_143145.1, read on the forward strand.
TTTTTTGAAATACTCAGGTAATCATTAAAACAAAACATTTGAAGAACTCAATTTACTTTAGCATCACCTATGCCAATTAATTTAGCCTCATCGTCTTTACAGAGAGAAAAGGATGTTTTGTGAGTGGATGAAAAGATGATAAATATACATTTTAATAAATTAAGTGAATCCATGATACTCCTCAAAGTGTCTCTTCCTTATCATGCTGCAAATGCTCCCTTTAAATCCCTGGTAAATTTATATAAATAGTTTTTTATTGACTAAAGGACTTAAAGCAAAGAAATATGCCATTTTCAACTTCAAACATCTTTCTCATTTAACTCAGCTCTTTGCTGCCTTTTCAATAAGCCTTTATTATTCCAATGCGGACTTCCCTGGTGGCGCAGTGGTTAAGACTCTGAGCTCCCAATGCAGGGGGCCTGGATTCGATCCCTGCTCAGGGAACTAGATCCCACACGCATGCCACAACTAAGGAGCCGGCGAGCCGCAACTAAGGAGCCCACCTGCCGCAACTTAGACCTGGTGCAACCAAATAAGTAAATATTTTTTTAAAAACCCTTTATTATTCTAATAAAAATGCTCATTGTTTGACAGTTTTCATTTTACAGTTCACTTACCTTTACAGTTTTCTAGGAATTGTCTTTTGGTAACAGTTCCCTTGCCACTCCCCTCTTTTTAAAAAAATGTAACATCAATACATTCTTCATTGTGATCTCTCAAGATTTGACACTTCATGTGCAAGATTGGAGGTTATCATGAAATATTTCAGAAATTGAGAATTCAGTAAATATTTGTTTTGTAGTGTTTGAGAAGAAAAACACATCCACTTTTAAGCAGCCAGTGGCAGTCACATTGCTGTTTGGATAAGCAGTTGAGACCATTCCGCATTTCTTTCAGGTTTAGGGACAGTGGTGAGCAGACCAGGAGGAGAGCTCCCTAATACTCTGCAAGAGATCAGGAGATGGCCTCACTGAAACATGGGACAAAACCCTCAACTCTAACGTTAAAAACTCCAGTATGGTGCTCGGGTTGGGCTGAGATTGGGCCAGTAGGACTTCCTCGTGTGAATGGCGAGGGGGCCCTTTGGATCAGCCGGTGGAGGTCTTTCAGTCCATTTCCACAGCATTTATTGGTAACTACTTTGCACCACATCCCTGGGACCCAAGTTGATTAAGACACAGGTGGGGCTTCCCTGGTGGCGCAGTGGTTGAGAGTCCACCTGCCGATGCAGGGGACACGGTTCGTGCCCCGGTCTGGGAAGATCCCACATGCCGCGGAGCGGCTGGGCTCGTGAGCCATGGCCACTGAGCCTGCGCGTCCGGAGCCTGTGCTCCGCAACGGGAGAGGCCACAACAGTGAGAGGCCCGTGTACCGCAAAAAGAAAGAAAGAAAAAAAAAACCAGACACAGGTGCTCCCCTTTCCCTGAGTGTGGGAACCAGTCAGGGAAAGTCATATCCAAGGCTGCTCTCACTGTGAGACCCGAAGTCACCAGGCCCTGAGTCACATCGGTAGCACTAGTCCCAAGCTTCTGCCCTTGCTTCTATGGGGACCTCCTCCCTCTTTCAAGTCCCCACCCATCAACCTGAAGGAAAGAGGAGCCTCTCCTTGCTGAAAACTAGCCTGTCAGCTTCAGACTTCTCACATCGCCCCCATCCCCACACCCTTCCTCTTGCTCCGATGATGCTCGCTGGTTACAAAGCAGCCCAGAGGAGCCTCACTTACATCTAGTCCCAGGGCGGTGCTGCCGTTGCTTCCAAACCCCATTTGTCTGGCGGGAACAGAGCAAGACTGGACTCTGCCCAGAGCTGGGGGGCTGTTCCCTCTTAACTGGGCTGCCCTGTGGTCTTGGGCCCCAGCAGGAGAGTTTCCTTGGCTAGTGGATCGCTAGTATCTCAGAAAAACAACTCCCTCATCCTCTAGAGACAACTGCTCCACGAAAAACCCAGAGATCTCCAGAAGCACAGGCATCGGTGTGTAAGTGTGGCGCCTTCTCTCAGGTGGGACTGAGGGGCCCCCCGCGACGGCCTGTCGGGTCTCTGTGGGTGGCCAGTCTGCTCAGTAGCCCACGTGGATGGTGGACTTGATCCATAGGGGGTGGCACTGGGCCAGAGAGGCTGTGTAAGAACAGAGGCTCAAGGGAGTGCTTCAGTCATCAGCCTGAAAGAAGAATCACCCAGGAGGATGACTGAGAGGCTGAGGGAAGATGGAAGGTCCGAGGGTCTGCGTGCAGCTGCAGGTGGGGAGACGGGTGAGAGATTGCTCGCGTAGAAGCAGCGTTGAGCGCGGGCACAGAGGCGTGGGGCAGAAGGTCCCAAGGGAAGCCAAGGGGCTCAGAGGCAGGGACTCGGATGGGTTGTCCACATGGATGGGTGGTCATCTACAATGACGGCAAACGGGCTAAAGGGGGAAACTGAGCCAGGGGCTGGAGCCTTCAATTCCATGTGGGGAGGCACCTGGAACTTGGTAGATGCAGGATGCCCTGTACCTGGGTGGGTGTGCTCTGCCCACCTAGGCAACCTGGAGCTGAAACCCAGCCCACACTCCACTGGAAGGGCCAGGCGCCCTGGAAGGGCCAGGCACCCTGGCATGGGGCTGTGTTTAGCCAGAGTGAAGGCACCCTAGTGCAGCCCTGGGTGGCTGACCACGATGAGGCAGGGTCAGAGGCATAGTGGGATAGCATGGACCTCAAAGAATGGGGGGCTTTTTACGAGAAGGCAGAGGAGAAATAGTGTGGTGTACCATAAGGAAGGGAGGAGAATGCCCCTGCCTCTGGCCCTGTGACACTAGATTCTTCTGGTTAATAATAATAATAAAATAATAATAATAATAATAATGGCCAACATGTCCACAGCCTACTGTATTCCAGGCACTGTGCTAAACTACTTTATACAGAAGGTCAGTTAATCTTCACAGCAACCTTCTGAGGTAGCTACAATTATTAGTTCAATTTCACATTGGGGAAACCAAGGCACAGAGATCGGGTTACTTGTTCCAGCTCAAGTAGGTAGGAATCAACCCCCAACTGTCTTGACTCCAGAGTTTGCCCCCCTACCCATGATACTAACACATAAGGTCTGCTTTCCTCCAGAAACAGCTCACAAAACTTGTTTTCTATCCTCCAGATTGACAAGTGTTGATCCCAATTTAAATCAACTCTAGTTTAAAAATGCAAATGGGAATCCAAAACTAAACTTTATTTCTTTCAAGACAGAGAAGGCCTCAGCTGACTGTGTTTCTCTCATCCTCTAGCATTGCTCACTTGGCCCTTTGCCTCCTTTCCCACCTTACGTTCCCCTCTCCTCCTTACGCAGCCTCTCTGCAGGGCTCAGGTTGCAGCCTGCCCTACCTTCTGCATCTTGCCTTCATTACAGGATTAGCACTAACTCTATAGCCTGTAGTGTCGTCTACTTGGTTTTGCTGATGTAAAAGTTTGCCATTGAGCTCCTTCCTCTAATTGTTTAAACACTTGGGCGGTATCTGTGCGGGTTGATGGGGCAGCCGGCAACATGGCCTGCGGGGAGGAAACGGAAATTCCAGCTGTAGCACTTGGCTCTGAAACCTCAGACCAAACACACATTCAACAGTTACTGAGTGTGTAGCACGTGCCAGGTGCTCTCCTCGATGTAGATGAACAGGAATTCACCAAACCCAGTCCTTCCCCTCTGCACACATGTGTAGACCGTATTTCCCAGGTTTCCTTGCAGTTGAGTGAGGCCTTATGCTTGAGTTTGGGCCATGAAATATGGGTGGAAGTGATGTATGCTTCTTTCAGGCCCCGTCCTTAAACAGCCCTCATATAAGCCTCCACTTTCTCTCTTCTCTGAACCACCACCCTGCCAAATTTTAAGTTAGAAATTCCTGCTAGTGGAGCATATTAGATTTTTTTTTTAATTGGAGTAAAATTGCTTTACAATGTTGTGTTAGTTTCTGCTGTACCACAAGTGAATCAGCTCTGTGTATAACTATATCCCTCCCTCTTGGACCTCCCTCCCACACCCCCCATCCCACCCATCTAGGTCTTCACAGAGCACCCAGCTGAGCTCCCTGTGCTATACAGCACGTTCCCACTAGCTATCTATTTTACACATAAATAGCAGATTTTAGACAAACACTTGGTGGTTCATGCACTTAACTCTGTGATTTCCAATGCCAGCCCTTGCAAGAGATCTGTTGGTCAGGTGTTGCTGAGACAATTAAAACTGAATTAGCACTTTTTGTACTGAATTCCCTCCAAACACATTTTTAGAGTTTGTTTGGCTGAGTGATGATTGAAATAAAATACCGTTTTGCCGAAATCCTGCTTTAGCTTTTAAGGTTCGTTGGATTCTCTGGCAAAATAAGCACTTGTCTCACACGAAGAAACAGCTTTAATGAGTTCCTTAATGAAAGGTGATTTAACTGAATTCTAATATACAATCATTAGAAGGAAAGGAATAAGATTATTAGGGAAACATAACAGGGTATACATCACCGAATCGGGCCAACACTTACTTCCAGATCCAAGCAGCAGCTGGGAAGTCCCGAGGGACAGCAATCTGGAGCCCCAGTTGGGAAGGGTCCCGGGCGGTGCGTCCACCCCACGGGTAAGACTCCAGTTTACAGTTCTGGGGGCTTTCGCTTCAGGCCGCAAACTGATATCATGAGTTTGCGTGCAAAAATGCAGCTCTGGATTCACTTTAACAATGCTGTTGCTTTCACCATGTGAGTCACAAGATTTTCTAGACCGCAGGGGACTGGCCAGCCAGGTCCTCAGGGCTCAAGAAATTCCGAGACCCATTCCCCTTTTCACCGTAAGCGCCATTTGAGTTGCTAGCAGCAACTGTTAGGTGTGCAAGGAGGCGCGCAGTCCAGGCAGTGTCACAGGTCGGACAGAGGCCTGCTTCTGCCTCTGAAGCCTGAACAAGACTCTGCTTTATCCATTTTCCCAACAAATACCTAAATATCATCTGTCTCCTATTAAGTCAACTGCTCCTTCCATTATTTATTCCATTTTTATAAACACAATTCCAAAACAGTTTATACTGAAGTCTTAGTCCAATCTTATTTCAAACATTTCTTCCGTGTTATGAGTAATATACTTGGTTACTGGACAGTAAAGCATTGTTATCTCCATAAAACTTTTTTTTTTTTTTTTGTGGTACGCGGGCCTCTCACTGTTGTGGCCTCTCCCGTTGCGGAGCACAGGCTCCGGACGCGCAGGCTCAGCGGCCATGGCTCACGGGCCCAGCCGCTCCGCGGCATGTGGGATCTTCCCGGACTGGGTCATGAACCCGTGTCCCCTGTGTCGACAGGCGGACTCTCAACCACTGCGCCACCAGGGAAGCCCCCCATAAAACATTTTGCTACATAGGAAAACCTTCTAGATTCTGTGACCTTATACCATTTTTTCCCTGATGCTGTAATTCTCAGATCACTTATTGCAGTTACTTTTCTTTTGGATTTCAGGGAATGTATAAAGCTTGTAATAAAAAGAATAAACACTGTTTATCTTGATACAGCTTTCTTCAAGAAGTCCGGACATTTCAAGGGAAGGGTTATAAAAGATGAGATGAGAGCTGGACAGACAGCAGCTGAAGTCAGACGGAACTCCTAAGTGTTTGGAAGCCTATGTATCCACATCGATCTTATTTAAAAGATGGTCCATTATTGTGGCGTTAGGACAGAAGGTCAGAACTCCTCTGTGCTTCATTCAGCTCTCAGTGTCCTGGCCGTGAACAGGTCGAATGATGTCAACCATCAAATGAAGATAATTGTAACAAGAAGGCAAGATTAAGAGACGTGGAATAAGATTGTTTGCACCCAGAGCAAAATGTTATTTTTTGGTCTTTTTTGTCAATCAAAAGGAATTGCTTTAGGGCTTCCCTGGTGGCGTGGTGGTTAAGAGTCCGCCTGCCGATGCAGGGGACACGGGTTCGTGCCCCGGTCCGGGAAGATCCCACATGCCGTGGAGCGGCTGGGCCCGTGAGCCATGGCCGCTGAACCTGCGCGTCCGGAGCCTGTGCTCCGCAACGGGAGAGGCCACAACAGTGAGAGGCCCGCGTACCGCAAGAAACAAAAACTAAAACAAACAAAAGAAAAGGAATTGCTTTAGACCTTGACCATCATGGTTTATCCTCCCCCTGGAGTTTGGTGGCCTTGTAGTTCTGGCCTACCCAGACTTCTGCTCACAAAGCGCTCCCTAGTGTGATTTCTTTCTTTCTTTTTTTTTTAAATTGAAGTATAGTGGCTTTACCGTGTTGTATTAGTTTCAGGTACACAGCAAGGTGATTCATTTATACATATATCTATTCTTTTTCAGATTCTTTTCCATTATAGTTTATTACAAGATATTGACTATAGTTCCCTGGCTATACAGTAGGACCTTGTTGTTTATCCATTTTATATACACTTGTATGTATCTGTTAAACCTAAACTGATTTATCTCCCCCTTCCCCCTTAGTAACCATAAGTTTGTTTTCTATGTCTGTGAGTCTGTTTCTGTTTTGTAAATAAGTTCATTTGTATCATTTTTTAGATTCCACGTATAAGTGATATCATATGGTATTTGTCTTTCTCTGTGCTACTTACTTCACTTAGTATAATCATCTCTAAATCCATCCAGGTTGCTGCAAATGGCATTATTTCGTGCTTTTTCATGTCTGAAATATGATGCGATTTTTGAGTGCGGGAGCTCTGTCTGAGCCAAGATCATTTAGGTGGCGTTCGTTTCACCGTGCGGTAACCTGGAACCTTCCCTGCATCCTCGTCCCTACAGCCATAGTTCTCACCTGGGGTCACGTAGCAGCCTTAGGGTGACCGGCTGTCCCTGTTGGCCCGGGATAGCGGGTGGAGAGAGAGGTTCCTGGAATGCAGAGCTCCCAATGCTAAAATTGGGAAAGTCCTTGGCAAACCAGGATGGGTGGGTTCCCCTGAGCAGCATCCTACCTACCTCTCCTCGCATTCAGCTAGTTCCCCTCTCTGATCTGTTTTCCACAGAACAGCCAGAAAGATCAGCAAATCTGGTCATGTCACTCCCGTGCTGGACAGCCTTTGAATGGCCTCCTAGCACCATTAAAGCTAAGCCCTTTAACCCGGCATCCGAGGTCTTCTTTATGATTCTGCCCTGCTGTCTCCCTGGCTGCCTTGCTCATCACTGCTAGCATCCCCGCCCTGCCCTCCGGGCTCCAGTGAGCTGCACTGTCAGTTCAGCCACACCCGCTTCCATAGCCCCTGCGTGAGGTACACCTTTCCTCCCCGGACCTTCTTCACTCACGCTGGTCCCCCTAACCAACACTCTTCCCCACCTCTTTGATTTGTCTGCCAGCATCTTGCCTTTGATGTTACCTCCTCAGGGAAGTCTTCTCTGATTTACCCTATTTGAGTTAGATGCCTTTATCCTTAGGATGATTTTTGGCTACTCATCACAGAGGCCCGACTACTGTGGCTTAAGAGGGCAGAAGTTCGATTTCTCTCTCGTGTGACATGAATGTGGAGATAGACGGTCCAGGGCGGTTTGGCGGCTTTGCAGTCACCGGGGACACAGGCTCTTTTCTGTTCCCCCTGTGCTAGCACAGATCACCTCATGGTCCGGGCTGACTGCTCCAGGCATCGTGTCCACATTGCAGGCGAAGCATTTTAGATTTTATATTTGTCTAATTGACATCCATTAATCATAAAACAAAACTAACGGCCGAGGTTGTTTGCATCTCCCCTGTGACCCACTCTGACCCATTTCCTTTATCTCACTCTCACACACCAAGCCAACATTTCCTCTGCCCTAATCAACCCGGGGCCAGGTGCCAGACAATTAAGGACAGCCCTTAAGCCCCAAAGCCCACCGGAATTATTCAAGGAGCCAACATTAAGCTTGCCTTTCCCTCGGAAAACACAATAAAGGCTGCGGCCTGTGCTTTCCCCTTGCTCCTGCTTCTGCGTCCTGACTGAACCTGCTACTTCTCCACATGGCCCTGGTGGCATGTTGTGCCCCCGCCTCGTGGGAGGTGTGAGTAGTAAGTTCTTCTTCCAACGGCATTAGCCTCTCCACGTCATCACTCAGTATCCTTTATAAACTAAGACCCAGACACAAATCACATAGTAAGTCAGATCCCTTCAAGCAGCCTTCCCTGGCCTACATACCACTGCAGGGTACCAACTAGTCTGCTCCCCGCAACTAGCTCCAGAGGAGGCTGGGAGGGTGCAGTGCTGTCCCAAATAAATCAGGCTCTGTCATGGGGACGTGTGCTCTCCTGGCCTGAGCGCACATTTATCTTCTTCTCCCACCATTACCTGCTTACTGCTGTGATGTCTCTTTAAGGGCAAGTTGGTAAGATGAGGGATTGATTTGTGATGGTACCTTGTTGACTGCTGTATCCCTGCACCTAACATAGTGCCTTGAACATTGGAGGTGCTCAGTACTGCAAAAGGAAAGTAGAGCTGTTGACTGTTAAGTTGGGAACAGAGGCGACACAGGTCTGCATCGTTAGCTTAAGCATACCTTCTTGATACCATGGGCAACACATGTGACGTGGATCCCTTTATATATGTAGTCACTGAAAAAAGAATTTTGAGCACCTGAATCAGGCTGATTACTAGCTCTAGGTGCCAGAGATACAGCACTGAGCTAAACAGACACGGCTGTTTATTCAGTACTATGTTTAGAATAAATTCCTGGCAGCAGATCTGAGCGTTGGTGGGCTCACCTTCCTCTTTCCTTCAGAGTTTAATGCTATGCCATTTACAGTAAGTATTCAATAAATCTCAATCGAGCCGCTGGTTGAAACAAGAAGGATAAAGTGGGAGATTTTAAGTGTCCTATCATCCGAGTTTCCTCTTTAAAATGTTACTTGGTCATTCTTCCTTTTTAAGTTTTACAGCCCTAAAGAAATGAACAATTGGATAATAAGGGCTGGATATAAATTCTTTTTTTTAAATTAATTTATTTTTGGCTGCATTGGGTCTTCGTTGCTGCACGCAGGCTTTCTCTAGTTGCGGCAAGCAGGGGCTACTCTTCGTTGAGGTGTGTGGGCATCTCATTGTGGTGGCTTCTCTTTGTCGTGGAGCACGGGCTTTAGGCGTGCGGGCTTCAGTAGTTGTGGCTCTTGCGCTCTAGAGCGCAGGCTCAGTAGTTGTGGTGCTCGGGCTTCGCTGCTCCACGACATGTGGGATCTTCCTGGACCAGGGCTTGACCCCTTGTCTCCTGCATTGGCAGGTGGATTCTTAACTACTGCGCCACCAGGGAAGTCCCGAGCTGGATATAAATTCTAATTCTCTTTCCTGGAATGTATCTTTGTCACACTCTGTACTGTTTTCCTTTGAACTTTGGATATTGTAGAAATTTATGCAGAAGAGGTTTTTAGAGTGAGTTGAGCCATACAGCATCACACAGTATTTTCTCTCCTGGTCCCACAGCCTCAGGTTTAAGGTCTGGCATGGCATGAAAGCCCCCAGCCACCATCACCTCTCTGTACAGATTCTTTAAAGACATTTTTCCTAAGCCTGACACCTGAGAAAATAAGTACACCTCCAACTAGTTATTGGAATAAAAGTAATATTTTTCTATTTTTAATCATTTATATACATTTTTCAAAAATGTTTTTCTCTGCTCACCTGCCTTTCTTATGGTAATGGTGACAGAAGTGAATTAAGGCAGTATGTCCTAACTTGGGGGTCTCTCAGACAATATATTACCAGTTTAATGGTGTCAATGCAAATGGAGTATAAACATGAACTTGAAGGAATTCCCTGGCGGTCCAGTGGTTAGGGCTCCGAGCTTCCACCAAAGGGGTCGTGGGTTCGATCCCTGGTTGGGAAACTAAGTTGCCCGCGTGCCGCACTGTGCGACCAAGAAACAAACAAACAAAAAACATGAAATTGAGTCTCTCAAACAAGATACCGCCATTTTTATGCATTAGTGTCAGAGCAGTGGGATCTAAACACAGAATGGTTTCTTTTGTTCCATCCATGACTCCCTTCATCCATTTCCTGTTGAATCTTCCTTTCCTGTCCTTTAGAGACATCCCTGGAAGATCCATCATTTCACAGTCACTTTCAGAAATAAAAGTCCAGTCTCATTTATAGCTCCTGTTTCAACTTTACTTGGGAATTCCCTGGCGGTCCAGTGGTTAGGACTCCACCCTTTCACTGAGGAGGGCCTGGGTTCAATCCCTGGTCAGGGAACTAAGATCCTGCATGCGGCGAGGCATGGCAATAATAATGATGAAGAAGTTGGTGATGATGGTAAACTTTATCCCTTGTTCCCTCCACTTCCTCTCCCCACCCCCAAGCACTCACCAGGCTTATGGCTTGCGGGTGTGGAGCTTGCTCTGTGCTTTCACTTCTTTCCTCTCCCACCCGGAGTGGAGCGGGGGCGGGGGCGGGGGGCGGGGGTTGGCTTGCGATCTACCCTGGGGATTCCCTGCCCTTCCTACTCCAATTTCCATAATGTGTGAGGGTAGCCACCTGGGAGAGAGACAGGTTCTGAGTCTTTTTCTAACTGACTACGGATCCTCTCTTGGGGGCTGTGATGGTTAATTTTATGTGTCACCTCGGCTAGGCTATGGTGCCAGTTATTTGGTCAAACACAAGTCTAGATGTTGCTGGGAAGGCAACTTTTAGTTGTGATTAACATTTAAGTCAGTGCACTTTGAGTAAAGCAGATTACCCTCTGTAATGTGGATGGGCTTCATCCAATCATCTGAAGGTCTTAAGAGCAAAGACTGAGGTCCCCTCAAGAGGAAGGATTCTGCTTCCCAACTGCCTTTGGACGCAAGACTGCAAACTGACTTCTGCAGGATTTCCAGACTGCCAGCAGGCACTGCCAATTTCAGACTTGCCACCTCCCACAACTGCATGAGCCAACTCCTTAAAATAAATTTCTCTCTCTCTCAGAAATGAGCTATCAAGCCATGAAGAGATACAGGGGAACGTAAATGTATATTACTAATTGAAAGAAATTAATCAGAAAAGGCTACCTACTGTATGATTCTAACTCCATGATATCTGGAAAAGGCAAAACTATGGGGACAGTAAAAAGATGAGTAGTTGCCAGGGTTTGGGGGTGGGGGATGACTAGGCAGAGCACAGAGGATTTTTAGGGCAGTGAGAATACTCTGTATGATGCTGTAATGGTGGAGAAATGTCATGCGTGTCTCCAAACCCGTATAATGTATAACACCAGAGTGAACCCAAAGGGAAACTGTGGACTTTGGGTGATAATTAAGTATCCCTTGTCCTCCCCCTGAGTAAATGTGCCACTCTGGTGGGAGATGTTGATAATGGGGGAGTCTGTATGTGGGGGACAGGGAGTATATGGGAAATCTCTGTACTTTCTGCTCGATTGTGCTGTAAACGTAAAATGTCTCTAAAAAATGAAGTCTTTTAAAAAAATATTTATTTATTTATGTATTATTTATTTTGGCTGGGCCAGGTCTTAGTTGCAGCACATGGGCTCTCTTAGTTGCAGCATGCATGGGGGATCTAGTTGCCCAACCAGGGATGGAACCGGGGCCCCCTGCATTGGGAGCTCGGAGTCTTACCCACTGGACCACCAGGGAAGTCCCTAAAAAATGAAGTCCTCATTTAAAAAATTATTTTAGAAAGCTCATATACATATTTCCCCTAAAGGCCGTCAACCGATTGGATGAGGCCCTCCCACACAATTACACACACACACACACACACACACACTCTGCTGGTTCTGTTTCTCTAGAGAACACTGACAAGGGTTTTTCTCTGCTTTCTCTGCCATCACTGACTTGTTTGTGTCAATGGCCTCCTGGTGCAGTACAGGGACCCATATCTTCAGAAGAGTTTCTCTGGGAGCCCCTCTTCGTTTTGGCTGGGGTGGTGGTGAAGGACCTCCACCATCCACCTCACAAAGAGGGCGGGGAAGCCTGCTCTGAGCCAACAGCCTTCTACTCTTGTGACTCTTCCCAACTCCCCTCCCTGGTCTTCTTGGGTGGGCTTTGGGGATCGACTTGATGGGAGGGCAGAGACCAGAACAGTGCCCTGGTGATGGCCATTCTCTTTAGAACGCGTGGTACTTAATGCCCCTTGGTTCTCAGCTGGAGGCCTCAGTAGTCGATTCCTCAGTAGAAGTCAACTCAACAGCAATTACAGTAAGTTTCCAGGATGTGACCAGGAATTCCTTGAAAAAAAAAAAAAAATGAGTTCCAAGTCCAAACATAATTGGGGACAACTAAGTGAAACAGAGTTAAACACTTTTTTTAGATGCAACGTTTCTCTGAAACTCTAATATGCTGATATGAATGGCAGATTACAAAGGGAGGATACAGTATACTGGAATTCCTAAACTTTGACTCTGGAACACAATTTTGAGACTCAGCTAGTAACTCCCATACAGTGGTCACACAACACTGGCTTGAAAAATAATGAGTTAGCAAGATGCCTGAGATGCTGGTTCGAGTCCCTGAGCCCTCACAGCTGCACAGACTCTCTGGGATTTGAGACTATTACTTAAAGTTCCTTAAGTTAGCTTTTGTGAGCATCTGAGAGCAAACATAAAGCCCCTGCTATGAAATAGATGTTACATACATGACAGCTATGACTAGGGATAAGATCTGAGATTTGTGGACTTGGAATCAACTCATACTCCACCCTACCATCAGTAAGTATATTTTACTGATGGTGCTTTTGTTGTAAGAACAATCAAATGTGTGATGTGCTATTAAGTCCAAATTCTAAACTGTGTTTTAAAAACCTTTCTGCTATAATCATTCTTTACTGGGACTTCCCTGGTGGTGCAGTGGTTAAGACTCCGTGCTCCCAAGGCAGGGGACCCGGGTTCAATCCCTGGTCAGGGAACTAGATCCCACATGCATGCCGCAACTAAGGGTTCACGTACCACAACTAAGGAGCCAGTGAGCCGCAACTAAGGAGCCCACATGCTGCAAGTAAGACCCGGCACAACCAAATAAATAAATACATAATAAAATTATAATTAATTATAATTTTTCTTTCCATGATTCAAAATTGGTACGTGGATGAAATCTGGCACAATTTTCCTAACTCCAAGAAGATCTGAATAGCTTTTCTACTGGTCAAGTCGACTTTAAAGAGATTGGTGAAGGCAGGACTTCCCTGTTGGTGCGGTGGTTAAGAGTTCGCCTGCCAGTGCAGGGGATATGGGTTCGGGCCCTGGTCCGGGAGGATCCCACGTGCCATGGAGCAGCTGAGCTCATGTGCCACAACTACTGAGCCCGCATGCCACAACTGCTGAAGCCCATGTGCCTAGAGCCCGTGCTTTGTTAGGAGAGAGGCCACTGCAGTGAGAGGTCCGTGCACCGGGGTGAAGAGTGACCCCCCACTCTCCACAGCTGGAGAGGGCCCACGTGCAGCAATGAAGACCCAACGCAGTCAAAAATAACTAAATTAATTAATTTTAAAAAAAGAGAGATTGGTGAAGGCACAGAGAGTGAGTTAAATAGTAGAAAACTCAATTTCCTATTACAAACGTGCAATGAGTAAATACAATTTCCTAGAACAAACAAACAAGGAAAGCCCAGACCTGACAAGCCCTGAGATAAGAGGGACTGAAATCTAGTTAGATTGCTTCTCTCCTCTGTCCAGGCCCCATTCTCACTTGGCAAGAGGGGATAGTGAAGGCGAATTGTTTCCTTCTTCTGGGGGAGGTTGAAAAAGAACTGCCTTGTGATGATCATTTAACACCTACTCAGACCAGGGTTTGGCCAGATGTGATAAAATCCCTTTATCTTTACTTTTATGCCTTATAAGACAGTACAGATTGGCTGAAAAAAATAGTGTTTTTCGTTTTTTTGCAAAAACACCTTAGATTTATGTGATTTACGTGATGAAATATTTTGGGCTCCATCCCTACATTATGGCCAGATGTTTACTGCCTTACACAGCATTGATGAAAGCTATACAATACTTATTCATCAGAGTTCAAATTCTCAGAGAGAAAGCTTCTGGCAAATAAACTATTTAAATTTATGATGATAATAGACAGAGTGTGTATACACTTTCCAAGAAGGTCTTTGACCTGGAACTGACCACTGTTTATATTGGTGATGACTTCAAGCTCTCTGACTTGTAATATTCTCCAGCGCTTTGTCCTTACGTGAATAATAGAAGGGTAGGGTGTCAGTGCTTTCTCTTCACACACCTAACATCAGGCCTCAGAGATTCTCAGTCTCTCAAGGATGTTGCTGTTAGAAGTACGTGTTCTTGATTTTTTTTTTTTTGCGTTACGCGGGCCTCTCACTGTTGTGGCCTCTCCCGCTGCGGAGCACAGGCTCCGGACGCGCAGGCTCAGCGGCCATGGCTCACGGGCCTAGCCGCTCCGCGGCATGTGGGATCTTCCCGGACCGGGGCACGAACCCGTGCCCCCTGCAGTGAAAGCTCGGTGTCTTAACCACTGGACTGCCAGGGAAGTCCTTGTGTTCTTGATTTTCAAGACTCTGTCAAAGAAAGAGCTTTATTATTTATTTACTTATTAATTTCTGTGATAAGAACACAACATGAGGACTTCCCTGGCCGTCCAGTGGTTGAGACTCCGTGCTTCCACTGCAGGGGCCAGGGGTTCTGTCCCTGATGGGGGAACTAAAATCCCACATGCCATGTTGTGTGCCCCCTGCAAAAAATAACACAACATGAAATCTACCCTCTACTTTTGTTTTGTTTTAAATTGATTAATTTATTATTTGTGTTTTGGCTGCGTTGGGTCTTCGTTGCTGCACGTGGGCTTTCTCTAGTTGTGGCGAGCGGGGGCTACCTTTTGCGGTGCGCGGGCTTCTCATTGCGGTGGCTTCTCTTGTTGCGGAGCACAGGCTCTAGGAGCACCAGCTTCAGTAGTTGTGGCGCACGGGCTCTAGAGGGCAGTAGTTGTGGCGCACGGGCTTAGGTCCTCCGCAGCATGTGGGGTCTTCCCCGGCCAAGGCTCGAACCCGTGTCCCCTGCATTGGCAGGTGGATTCTTAACCACTACACCACCAGGGAAGTCCTGACATTTACCCTCTTAACAAAATTTTAAGTGCACAATACAGTTTTGCTGACCATAGGCACAGTGTTGTACAGCACATCTCTGGAACTTACTCGTTTTGCATAACTGAAACTTTATACCCATTGAGCAGCAACTCCCCATCTCCCCCTCTCTCAGCCCCTGGCACCCACCATTCTGCTCTCTGTTTCTCTGAGTTTGACTAGTTTAGATTTCTCATGTGAGTGGAATCATGCAGTATTTGTCCTTCTGTTACAAGTTTATAAAAATTTTTTTTTGGACTGAACTGTGCTTAACATTTCACCAGGAAAAATTATCTTGTTACTTTTTCTAATATCCCTAATGACCACTCTCAACCCAGAACTCACCAGCCTCACCACATTTTTTATCAGCTATCCATAGGGTGCAGAGGAGATGACTGTTCAGAACTTTACGTTCACTTCAGTTATTTCTAACATGATCAAGCTCTAGGTGATAACAAACCAAATCAACCGTCCCCAAGTGGATTTTCTGGTCTAGTATGCAGCAGCAGGATCTAATGGGGAGACCAGAGCTTACCTGGGTTAAAGCAAATTTTGTTTTTAAAATAACTGTGCTTAGGGTCTTATTTTTATTTCATTTATTTTATTTTACTCTTATTCACTCTTTTTTTTAAAAATAAATTTATTTATTTTATGTATTTATTTTTGGCTGCATTGGGTCTCCTTTGCTGTGCGCCGGCTTTCTCTAGTTGCGGCGAGCGGTGGCTACTCTTCGATGCGGTGCGCGGGCTTCTCACTGCGGTGGCTTCTCTTGTTGGCGAGCACGGGCTCTAGGCACGCGGGCTTCAGTAGTTGTGGCACGTGGGCTCAGTAGTTGTGGCTCGCGGGCTCTAGAGCGCAGGCTCAGTAGTTGTGGCGCACAGGCTCAGTTGCTCCGCGGCATGTGGGATCTTCCCGGACCAGGGCTTGAACCCGTGTCCCCTGCATTGGCAGGCAGATTCTTAACTACTGTGCCACAAGGGCGGTCCCAAAATAAAGCATTTTGAAAGTTTTAAAAATTGTATACAGTTAAATATGTCTATCTTCTCTTTTACAGCTTCTAGGTTTCCTATTCTTGGTTAAGAACATCTTCGCATATAAAGTGATATGTCAATTATTTCTCAATGAAACTGAAAAAAAGTTTTCCTTTATAAAAACAAAGAAGAAAAGAATATCTCCTCCACTCCTGAGTCGTACATGTAGTTTCCTGTATTGTCTTTTAAGGTTAAACAAAATTTTTTTTTCAGTCTTTAATCCAACTGGGATTTATTTTCATATAAGGTATGATGGGGCCCAGCTTTATTTTCTTCCAGTCAGATAAGTTGTGCCAGTACCATCTATTAAAGAAATCAACCTTTTGCCACGAAACTAAAACACCACCTAAATTGTATACAGAATTCCCATGAATATAGGAATGTATCTCTGGATTCCCCATCCTGTTCTTCCAACTTATTTGACTTTTTGCTGACAACTTATTAAACTGCATTGGTGTAATGCTCAATAAATTTTGAATATCCTTTATGCTTGGAGTTGCTCACACAGCCAAAATTCATTGTCTGGTATCCCTTGCTGCTTGACACACATGGATGTGACCTTGCCCCTGCCCAACACTAAGAAAGGAGGGAGGAAACAGGAGGCCTGGGCAGAACCCAGTTGTGGAGGCATGGCCTGCAGCAGCAGCTGAGTCAGGAGTTGCGGTCTGAGCATCCTCACGGGAGCTGGTGGGCGGGTTGTTTCTGCTCCAGCAGACTATGAGGCCAGGTGTTACTCCTGGTAGGTTAAGAGAATCTGGATCTCTTGTGCTTCCTTTTCAGCATAAACTAGCCAGAGGGGATTCTGGGTTTTACAACTAAGAACCCTGATGGATATAAGTCATTTAAAATTTTATTCTTATAACTGGTATTCATGAGGTGGGTCCCCCTGCCCTCTCTTGCAGCTGCTCGCTACTTTTTCTTACATCAGTTTTTTCAAATTATTTGTTTCCATAGTCTTTGAAGTACTTGAAAAATCTGTTTCAGTCTAACTGGAACTGAACTGAATTTATATATTTGGGAAATATTGATATTTTTGTTTTCCAAATAAAGAATGATGGTTTTTCATTTGTTAGATTATTCTGTCCTTCAAAAAGACTACAGTTTTCATTTGGTCTTGTATCTTTCTTTTTTTTTTTTGGTCTTGTATCTTTCTTGAAACATTTATTTCTAGATATGGTAGTTATGGAAATTCCCTGGTCGTCCAGTGGTCAGGGCTCGGCACGTTCACTGCTGGCGCCCTGGGTTTGATCCCTGGTCAGGGAACGAAGATTCCACAAGCCGTGAGGCGTGGGCAAAAAAAAAAAAAAAAAAAAAAAAAAAATCATAGGGCTTCCCTGGTGGCGCAGTGGTTGAGAGTCCGCCTGCCGATGCAGGGGACGCGGGTTCGTGCCCCGGTCCGTGAAGATCCAAGCCGCGGAGCGGCTGGGCCCGTGAGCCATGGCCGCTGAGCCTGCGCGTCCGGAGCCTGTGCTCTGCAATGGGAGAGGCCATAACAGTAAGAGGCCCGTGTACCGCAAAAAAAAAAAAAATCAGTTTTCATTGTGATGTAATTGGATTATTTTTTCCATTTCCTTTTCTAGGTGCTTATTCTAGTATATAAAATTCTATTGGTTTTGTGGATCTGCCACTTTAGTGTATTCTTTTCTTAGTGCTCATAAGCTTTTTATTAGAATCTCTTGGGTTTTCTAGGTATGCAAATAGGGAAAAATGATCTCTCTCTTCTTTGATGTTGTACCAATTTAAATATTTTTAAAAAAGAGATGGTTTCTATGTTTTCTTTTTTTTTAATATTTATTTGGCTGCGCCGGGTCTTGGTTGAGGCACGCAGGATCTTTTGTTGCGGCCTGCAGGATCTAGTTCTCTGACCAGGGATGGAACCCGTGGCCCCTGCATTGGGAGCACGGAGTCGTAACCACTGGACCACCAGGGAAGTCCCAATGTAAGCATTTTTTTAACTGTTCATACCTAAGACAATGTTGACTAGCAAGAAACCCTGCCTTGCTCTGACTCTAATGGATGTGACTTTAGTATTTCACCTACTTCAAGTTTTTAAAATCTAAATTTGGAATAGCTGTTGGATTATCATACTTCTTCAGCTTAGTGTCATGATCATGTACTTTTTCTGCTTTAATCTTGCGATTAAATGAAATGTTAGATTTCCTGATATTATACCTGTTTTATTTTCGATAAATTTCTGGATTTTGATTGCTAAAAATACAAATGTCCCCCGGTTTCTGGCATTTGGATGCCCCTTTCCTAGTTCCAGTGCTAAGGTAGGTTTCCTTCCATTGTTCATTACTGTGGTCATTTCAGTTTTGATGAGAAATGGAAATAGCTCCAAATTTTCCCGGCAATATATTTTTTAAATTATTGAAGACAGTTTAGAAGAGAAAGAAATTATTCATAATTCCAGGGTCTTTAAGTAGCTAACAGCTCTGGTTGTCCTGCCAATAAACACCCTGGTGGTGTTTTTCAGAATGTCTGCAGCCCCCTCAGCAAACTCCGCAAGGAACCCTCGCCCTAAGGACACAGGCTGCTCTTCTGAACCCTGGGGGAAGCTCCTGTCTAGAAAAGAGCCTCGCTATCCTCTTCCTCTGTGGAAAGGCTGCCATGTAAACCGTGCACTACACAACTCTGAGGGCACTATTCATGTTCAGATTCACTGTGCGTATGCATATTTATTACAACAATTTCCCAACAGATGTCAGTGGAGTGTCTCGAGGAAGCAGCAGCAGCGAGGCTGTCATGACAGCCTTCCAAGACCAGGTTATGTGTTACCTGGGACCCCTACTCAGTTGTGGCCCCGAAAAGGAGCTGTGCACAGCTGGGCGCCTCAGAGTAGCTATTTTCATCCATGCCTCCACAGCCCGCCCCTACACCCCGCCTCGGTCCTGTTACCTGACAACAACAAACAGCAAGCTCACCCCCAAGATCCCCCTACGGGTAATGTTCTATTTCTTAAGCAGAATGGTGGTTTCAGAGGTGTTCATTTTATTATGCTTTATAATTTATGTACATGTTACATATATTCATTTTGAATGCTTTGATACAATACATAAAAAAGGAAAGCACACATACAAAAAAGAATGCCATTATCAGGGGGATGACCTTGAATCTGCTTAAAATTTTCTTCAGATTAGCCTATTCATGAACCTCAGTATTGTTAATTAGGTAGGTAGCAAACATCTTACAATGCACCTCATATACCTTTCTTGATGCTAGGATTAGAAATCATTGTTAAAGTATTTAGAACAGTTAAAAGTGCGTTTTAATTTTTTAAAGATTACATTACGCACCAGGGTAGCTTCTACTGAAAATTGTTATAGTCTATACTTGCAGTGTAGCTGTGAGAGCAGGCTGCTCAGTTTTTTGAAGCCTCTGGGTCTCTAGGATTTCAAGCAGTCACTGAGTGGCAGAAATTTCTTCCACAATCTACTACATATAAGTTGAAACATTACTAGCTGCAACTCTGAGTAGCATCCAAGAGATTTAAAAATTTCCGCTCAATCGGAAAAGCTAAAACCTGACCTCAAAAGTGACTCTTGCCTACAGGATACACACAACATAGTCAACCCTGTGACAGAAGACCACTAGCTGTTCCTGATATCCACTTCTCTACTGCTTCCTCAGTAATGAATCCTGAAATGTTACTTTGGCCCATGACAGCCCAGGAGAAACACTATGACTTCCCATCCTCCTCGGTAGCTAGTAGGATCAACTGACTGAGTTTGGGTGGATAAGCCTGTGTGGTGTGAGTAACTTGAAGAAGCGTTCTTAAAGGAAGGGAGCAGAAATGCTGAGAGGAGGTTTCTAGCTAGTGCAGCTGCCTGCAACCGTGACACGAAAGCCACGTGTTGAGAATGTGGAAGGGCAACACAGAAGGACCTTGGATGCCTGGCCCTGCAGAGTGTCAGAGTAGCCCTGGCCTGCTTTCTCTTTTTTTTTTACATGCAAGAGAAATAAACTTCTATATTAAGTCACTATTGTTTAGGACACAGCCATACTAATACATAATGCCAAATTTGAGTTTAATTTCCTTAATTTAAAAGGTTGATACAAGTGATACACTACACCTGGTGGCAGTTACATCTACTGCTAAGATGATATAAGATGGAAGCTGTTTCCCATCGAGAACACTGTGTCACGAACAGGGACATTTCAAGAGATGCTTCACTCCAAATACTTGACTTGCCAGTGGTAAAGCCTGCAAGTACACCTATGGTTTCAGAGCATCAAGAACATTTGAAACATTTAGAATCTATAGTTTAGAAACATCAAGAACATCAAAAAGTCATTGCCTTTAGACTAGCTTAGGATGTGAAGTGCCCTCCCATAAGAGAACTGTAAAGAGCAACTTAAATCAAAAATGGTTTGTTTTATTTACAATACTCAATGCATTTTACAAATAACATATTTGCATTCCCTAAGTCTTTTGGAAAGTAATTCCAGTTTGTGCAATGAGCTTATAGGAACGTCTTAAGACATCTGTTAGACATCCTAAATTCTAAATTTTGAAAGATATTTCACACTCTATTAATAGAGAGGACTGTTTGTAATTAAGAAAAACTAAACTCTGTAGTTAAATATTGCCCTTCAATATCTTTAACCCAAGTACAAACTGGATTAGCCTATGAAATACCATTAGATTCAGATGAGTCATTCCCACTGCCCGCCCAATAAAATGCATGCACAAAGTAAACACGGTCAATTACATTAATGACATTTTATTTCAATACTTGTTTTTTGGACTCTCTCAACTATTGTTTTGCTCAATTCAGGATACAGAGAGGTAGGATTCCAGTCTGGGGAATTCCTAACCCACTACTCCCTGCTCCAGAACAGGGAAGGATTTTCATTCAGTTAAGTACGGGGAGACAGGTCAGGATGAGAGAGAGTTTTAAGTTGTTTCTCTAGGAGGCTTTGTTTGCTAATCAGAACAAGGGTCCCCTCCAGCCCTGACAAAGCCTGAAGGGATCACTTATCTCCCTACTAGTGGTTTGGGGAGCATCTAATCCAAGCCTCCAAAGGACAACAGGCTCCCCTCTCTCCCCTGAATCATTACCTTGATTTTATTGCCTTCTGAGTTTATGTTGGAAAACAGTTCCTCTGTTCAGACGCCAGAAACTGCTTTCATGTCACATAAACAACTTTATGGAACAAGTGAAGAGCGATGAACAATGATACTTTGTGCAAGAGTTTGCATCTCATTCATGTGTAAGAGAATGAACTTACTAATTTTATCACTCATAGCTGCCATCTCTTAAAAGATAAAAATCCATGCCCTAGTTCTTGAGCCAGAGAGAAGGGACAGGTATCTCCATCCTGGATCCACCCCAATTTAGCAGTGCACTTCTCCGTCTCCACACCGAATCTGCCCTCAAAAGATGGTGTTTCTAACACCTGGTGTTGGTGGTTGAATAAGAGATACTAAGCTGGAGAAATAAAGTCCGACATTCGACATAGCCAACACAATTCTAAAATAAAGAAATGGTGAGGTAGAGTTGAGAGAGTTCAATTAAATTTGTTGAGCATAGATCTTTTGGCACATTCTAAAATTACACAGACTCCCTATTCAATTCTCCTTTGTGATACCTTTACAAAGTGCTGCAATGTAGGAATCCTTGGATCTCTTTAGGCAGCATCTATATAAAGCGAACAGAGCACAGTCATTTGAAGAAATCCACTCCTGGCACTTTAGCTTATTTACCCCGATATTGAAGCAAATAAAAACAATGCTATCCATTTGCTGAATTTATTTAAACAAATCAATTTAGAAATATAGAATTAAACAAAACTTCTGACATGTAAACATACTGCCATGTTCCTGAAACAGATGTTAACACCTGATAAAAGTTAATAATCACTTGTTAGGAAAGCTGTCCATTAATAAGGCCAGTCTTCAGCAAAACTAAAAGCATTTTGTTTCTTTAGCTTTCCTAGTGTGACAATGCAATACTATCAAACCACAGTCAAATATAATAAAGACAAGATTGGATGGACAGATCAGTACCATTGGTTACGGCTGTTAAACAGTTTCATTCTTGGCGCCACAGGAAAACAATTAAGCCAATCACATCGAATAAATCATGGCTTTTTTTCTTTATCACAATTCACTAAGTGATGTTAATTATGGTCCTTGTCAAACACGTTTGGTAAAGGCTATTTACAGTGTACATGGCTGAGCATGCACTATTTATAGTTACAAAGATACCTGCCAGTTTATTACAATAGAATTACACAGTGCCTGAAAATGGTGAAACATCTCACACTTCATTTAAATCAATACAGTTTCAAGCAGGAAACGTTCCTTATTTGATCACAATTGCAATAATTACATGAAAATTCTTATAAAAACATGAATCCCCTTCAAGAAATTGATGCATATTCTACGCACTACAGGTTAAGGCAGTAGAAAAATGTATTCCTGATAACTGGAGGTCTTGACAATGTCAATTAAAGCTGTCTGACTTTAGTTTTTCATTCTCCATCATATAATCAAAGTTCTGTCTGTATAACTAGTTTGTGAAAGATTTCATTTTTAAAGTAAAAAAAGTATTAGTAATGAAGAAGAGTTGATGCTGGAAAAAAAAGTAATTGCTAGGGAAAGGAAAAAATGTAAGGTGGATTTTGCCTGAAAGTTTTCAAATCATCAACAAGAGCATTATTTGTGAGTCTGAACCTTAAAAGTATAAAACAAATATATAGTTTACCTTTCTTAACTTAAAATATACTGTACTTTGAACAATTCAAGTAAAGTAAGACTATCAAAAATAACTTCATAAGCCATACAAGTGTCAACTGCATTTTGAATGTTTTAAGAACTTTTTAAAAATTGTAAACTAAACCATGACAGTTTAGTTAAACAAACGATAAATGACTTTTTATTTGCACTTGTGATTTCTTTAATACAAATTGCTACCAACAAATATGTAAAGATATGGCAGATTATGCATTTGATCAAAGCACTTTGATTTAAGCATAAAACAGATTCAAATGGTTTAAGTTCCGTGCATAAGATCCAAGAAGATGCCTACGAATATGTAGGCAACCCTCTCTCTAATCAGAATCCTTTATTCCTCAGCTGCAGATGAGACAGGGCACAATCTGTTGTAAACAGGGCACTGTTGTAAAACCAGGATAATATTCTTAAATTAAGATCGTTCTTGTTAGATTGAAAAGACTTTCCCCAAGTGTCTTCCAATTCTGCTGACCTCTTATTTTCATAAATTAACTTTCCTTTGATTCCATTTTTATGGTGTTTGTGTTCACAGTTTTGTTTTAAAAATTGGTTTAAATTTATATAAAACTCTGTACATGTTCACAAATTATTGCATAAACAGCATAATCTTCAAGACAGTGTTTGCAAACACATGTCCAATTCAGGAAAAAAAAATATTCACGTTTCCCGTCTGGCTTTTTTCTTCTTTTTTATTTGTTTGGGAGATTCCCAACTAGTTTCAGACTTGGCTAAAAGGGGGGGGAAAAAAAGAGAGAGAGAAGTTAGGAGGACAGTAAACATTGTTCTGTTTCAAAAATATGAAAGTAGTATCAATAAAAACGTGCTCTGAAATCCACTAACGATGCCTCACATTTTATGTTTACATTTTCAAGTTCTAGTTACATGTTTTTAGGATATTCTCTGGCTGCCTTTCTCTTTTCCTTTCCTCTGTATTATTTGGTTTAACGATATGGATGATATTTCATCAGTTTTGACCTAGAAAAACCATTGTTTAAAAGACTCAATCTAAGTAATAAAAGTGAAAGTGGGTAAAATGGACACTAAAGGTAGCTAAAGGGAGAAAAAGAGGTGGAAAAAAAAGGGCACAGAACAATTTGCAGTCTCAAGAACATGTGCACAGAAAAAGGGAGGGACTGGGCAAGTTAAGGGCAGGCATAGCCCTCCTCTGTGTATGTCCTTGGCCACCTATTCTTGCCTGAAGTGACTTCAGCTCCCTGGCCCTCCCAACTGAGGTCCACAAGGGTCCAAGGAATCTTCACAAAGGAGGAAAGGGATGCTCTAATAAGTAATCCATTAGACTTTTAAGATAGTAACACTTATGGACAGTACAGAGAACACCAAAAGAACCAAAAATGAGAATTACTTACTCTGTGAAGGAGGCACACTATTTTGCTTAGTATTCGACTTGGATTTATCTGTTTCTTGTAGCATTGGTGGCACTTGGGAAGAGCTCTTGTCAGAATCACTTTTTGATAAAATAACAGATGGCTCGGTAGAAATAGCAGGTGGAAGAGTCTTGATAGGCTATTTTGAAATGAAATTATCTTAGATTTTCATTAAAAATTTCAAATAAAAATCATAGTAATACAAGAGGCTGTATAGCAGTAATATGAACATGGTTGCCAAATAATTTCTCAGAAGCGCTACAACTCATGCCTGCCCTCTAGTGACACATAACCAAATAAGTCTTTATTTACAATATCCACAAATACAGGTTGGGATAAAAATGGATAAATGTGTAAAATCACAAGATGTTTACTGAATTTCACATAAGAGTGAATAATTCCATTTTCATTAACTTTTACATTTTTCTTTTTCATTACAAGTAACAGGATTTTTTTATGTTTTGGTATTCAATGCTTCTGCCCACTTCCCACTAACTCTCACCTCCTCAAAACATTTTCATGTGAAGGCAAAAAGAAAATAGCAAATTTCTGAACTACCAGTAGGTGATACTCCCTTTTGTTCTTCTCAAGAGTTAGAGATATCTCAAACAGCAGCAGCAATAGGTTCAGTTTCCTCCCCAAGGAAAAAGATGGCCTCAGATACAGCAGACTATGGCTACTAGAGTCTTATCTATTAAAGCAACTAGTAAAACTCAGGTCCAAATCGGCAGAGTTTTATTGAGTCTGGTAGTGAAATCATAGTGCGTAGGGCCTGAACTCTTGAATCTTCCTTCTCCTCTGCAACCTCCGAGCAGAGAGGTAAACTAACTGATTTGCCTGAACGAGGCCTGACTGTTAATGAATGTTCAGGACAGGTAACAACAGAAACTCCAAAACCTACAGTGCCTTGAGGCTGTAATAGATGAGTAAGAGATCATCTCACCCTTTAGCTCTACCTGTGATGATTATTTTGAATACAGAAACAAGGGTAAGTCATGCTTCTCTTGCCCCTTGTTCTTCCAGGATCCATGGGTTCAAGAAAGCACAACGGGAAAGGAAACAAGAGGCAGGTGTGTACCCAGGTAACTACTAGAATTCCTTCTTCCTATCTCAGGTTTCTGAAACTGCATTTATGTTGCTTGGTTCAACTTTAATAATGTTTCCTGTATTTATTTCATACCCAAAAGTTCAGTACTCATTTTAAATCTCTTTCCCCCCCTATTCTCTCACTTACCTATATTAAATCACAGAAGGACTCAAATATCCTTTACAAGATGGCTTCTGAAAATGACTTATTAAGTAAAACATCAAAATGTCATGTGACCCTTTGCAGTCTTACTATTCAATTTATGTATTTTTTTAAAAATTAGTTTATTTATATATTTTTGGCCGCGTTGGGTCTTCGTTGCTGCACGTGGGCTTTCTCTAGTTGCGGTGAGCGGGGGCTACTCTTCCTTGTGGTGCGCAGGCTTCTCATTGCAGTGGCTTCTCTTGTTGTGGAGCACGGGCTCTAGGTACAGGAGCTCTAGGGCATAGGCTCAGTAGTTGTGGCTCACGGACTTAGTTGCTCTGCGGCATGTGGGATCTTCCCGGACTAGGGCTCAAACCCGTGTCCCCTGCATTGGCAGGCGGATTCTTAACCACTGCGCCACCAGGGAAGTCCTATGTATGTACTGAGACTGCATTCTTTTATGTCAAAATACTCTCAGGGAATTAAAAGCATCAAGTCCAAATAGGAAGTATGGTTAAGATTTTTAGTACCAGACTGTTACAAATTCTTTCTCTTAACAGTAATTCAGGTTCTTGTGTAAAGCTGTCTCATTAAATATGTAGCCTCCATAGAGGCAGAGATTTTTTTGTCTTTGTTCTTTGATGTGTCCCCAGAACCTTAACTAGTGTGTGGCACTGTGGTAGGTTCTCAATACATTTTTTGAATGAGTATATAAACGAACCATGCAGAATTTCATGGTCATTCATATTTCTTATATTTCTATATGATATAACTTACCAAATTAGAAATCAGACTTTTAAAGAGCTATGGTCTTTGTGTCACTGGTCTAGACCTTTTGTAAAATGGTCCCTTCTGACATATCAAAATTTTCCACAGAGGCACACAGTTCAAGACACTGTCAGCAAATTTTAAACAAATGCTACATTCTGAGAGGTCGGACCATAGTCACTTTATATTATGTGCATGCTTTTGGGAAAGTGGAACCAGTTACATTTTCTGTAAGCCATCTATCCCTTGTATGCCTAGATATTGAAGGAAAAAACACCGTCTAGTGGCTCCCTCTAGTTTTGCATCTGATAGTTATGGGACTTGGGCCAACTTATTCAACTTCTCTAAACTCATTTATATAATGGGTTGTACCTTGCTTGTGGGGTTGTTGTAAGGGCAATTTGGTGTATTTAAAATGTTTAGCATGGGCCTCCATAAAATATTACTATTAATACAATTCTCAAGTCATCAAAATTTTATTCCTTACATATCAGAAAGTTACCTGGCTATTTTTGATGAGCGCTTCAGCTGGATCACTAGTGCTTATGGTCTTCAAAGAAAAAGCTTTTTCCTGTTTTGGACGGACCTTAGAGGTATTCACTGGGAGCTCTTCTCTAATCTCTTTTTCTAATTCTTCTGTGTCCTACAGAGAAAAGTAGTGCATTAGATGATACAAATCACTCATTTTTTTACTAAATAAAATCTATTTGGTTTATAGTACTACTGTCCAGAAGATATTCCAAGAAGATAATTTTATTTCAGAAACTGCCCAAATGGCTTAAAAGAGCATAAAAAAAATAATTATTCAAAGAATTCTAACCATAGGTACATTTGGAATATACGTTCATCATCCCTGCTTTCCTCAGGGATTTAAATCAACTGTGAATTAAAAAACAACACACTCACATCCCCAAATGGGAACCATTTAATTTATTAAACCAAACAAGTATTTTTTTCCTTTTATAAAAAGTACATGGGGAATTAGGTGCTACTTTAAGACTTTAGAAATAGCATTTCACTTAATGATTTCTTCAAGAAATGAAATATTTATACATAAGTGCATTTTCTAGACAAATTAAGCTTACACAGTAGAAAGGACACAGATAGGAATTTCAGTTTTGGCCATGCCACAACCTAGCTAAGCCAAGGACAAATGCTTACGTCAAGGACAAATCTTTGATTTCCCCAAACTGCAGTTTCCTCAACTGTAAAATAAAATTTGTGTAGATAATTTTTATGGTCTTTTCCAAGTTTAAACATTTCCATTCTTAGGTCTTCAAACTTTTTAAAAGACATTACATGCTTAGGTATGTGAAATAAGTATGAATTAGAATATATTAAATAGGACTATCATTGTGAATGGTAAGAAAAAAAAATTCCAAAACGTAATCATTTATGCATAGGCTACTCTGTGCTATGTACTTTACACAGAACTTCAGGGATATCTCATTTAATTCTCAAAACAATCTATGCAGTTAAGGAACTTGTGCAAAATACAACAAACAAACAAAAAACAACTCAGTAAATGGCAGAACTAAAATGTGAATACAGATCTGACTCTAAAACCTGTATACTTATTCACTATATTTAAAAAACAGATCAAACATTTTTTAAAAAGGAATATCAGAATACCAAAGGAACTTTCACCATTTAATGACCTTTGCCAATTAATCTGAAATTTAAGGTATACATCTACCCCACAAAATTTCTTTTAAAAGGAACTCACCTAATCTACAAGTCAGAAAAGCAGTGTTAGTAAAGTCCATAGTATGAATCACAGAAATCCAGAAAAAGTTTGGCTTATTGGATTTCAGATAGTATTACTAAACAAAGTATGGCTATCAATAACACTTCTCATCAGCTAGTTCAGCTAACAAGAAAAGCACACCTACTATATAGTTTTTGTTTTTATGCCCATTGATCTTAGTTATGTTAACCTTAATGCCCATCTATTATTACTGAGAAAAAACTAATATTGATAATGGATTGGTATAATTTATGAAGGGTTGTGCTCCCCACAACAAAAAAGGACTGAACACATGCTTCTTTAAAAAGTCACGCTGAAATTTTTTCCAAATAGAGTAAATAGGAAAATTACTATGTAGCCTATCCTCTAGAAATTCTGGTTATCTCCTACATTTAAAGGAATGGAAACAATTAGCCACATGGTTGTAAGTAAGAAATAAGATTTTCATAAGTTGTAATGTAATAGTGATAATGCTTTCAAAAACAAATCCATGCGTATTTCCAGTAATCTAGTACATTTGAAATTAAAATCTTTGTTTTCATCTATATAATGATCTAAAAATACTTTCCCAGATAGGAAAAACCAAAGAAAAGAAAAGGAAAATGTAGGAGTGATATAAATAGAAAGTTTCTGTTAGAAGCCAAAAAATCAGGAAAGGATACCAAGTCGAACAGCCAGCAAACTCAGAGGCAAGGGAAAGACTCCACTTGTTATGTGCATGCTTTTTCCAAATGTGCTAAAATTCTAATTTGCTAAATTCCATTACTCAAAGAATTTCTGTATGTGTGAAATACTGTACCCCCTGTTCCATTTCATCATAATATAAACTAAAACGCATCTAATTTAGAATTTTAGTTGTTTGCTTTTGGTTTATACCTTTGATATTTTCTTTAGAGCAATAACATTTTTATTACAGTATGACACATAAAATGTTTAAAACATTCTATGACTTTTCAAATGCTTCTCAAGTAAATCTGATGTCTCACATGGTGTCTTTATAGCTCTACATTTTCTCAGCATCTGCAAATTATCTTTTCACAAGTCAGCAGTAGGTGCTTAATGAACGATGTCTGTTGTTTTATACTTTACCTGTGCAGGAGAGTTATCTTCACCTTGCTTCTTCTTTTTCTTTTTCTTCTTTTTAGATTTCCCTGTTGGAAGAGCTCCCTCTCCCTTTTCTTTATCATCATCTGAAAATTCTATGACTTTTCAAATGCTTCTCAAGTAAATCTGATGTCTCACATGGTGTCTTTATAGCTCTACATTTTCTCAGCATCTGCAAATTATCTTTTCACAAGTCAGCAGTAGGTGCTTAATGAACGATGTCTGTTGTTTTATACTTTACCTGTGCAGGAGAGTTATCTTCACCTTGCTTCTTCTTTTTCTTTTTCTTCTTTTTAGATTTCCCTGTTGGAAGAGCTCCCTCTCCCTTTTCTTTATCATCATCTGAAACCTGATGTTAAAAGCAAAAATACTGAAGTGAACCAACTGGTTAAGTTTTCATTATTCAGAAAATTATTATGAAATAATTCATTAGGTGCAGTCTTTTTCTCCCAAATTCTAAATAAGAATTAGTAACAATAAAACTGATCTGAAATCACATACTCAAAAAATAACAAAAGTGCATGGAACTTCACTCTTCTATTACGATAAACCTCTTTTTCTTACATCTTTCATCACTCACTACATGATCAATTAGACAGCTGTGTAAACCTTGGTTTTTAAAAACTCGTTTCTTAGGTAATTCATTTTATTTAAACACAGAACTATTTGCATTAAAACTGAACTTGACCCTGTTAAGAGAATGACAAGCTACAGAGTAGGAGAAAATATTTGTAAACCACATATCCAACAAAGGACTTGTATCTAGATTATATAAAAAAACACTCAAAATTCAACAATAAACAAATAAACAATCCAATCAGAAAGTGTGCAAAAGATACAACAGATATTTCACAAAAAGACATTAGAAATGTTCTGTATCTTGACCGTGTCAATGCCAATGTCCTGGTTTTGACACTGTACTACACTTTTGCAAGATGTTACCATTGGGGGACACTGGGTAAAGGGTACAAGGGATTTTTCTGTATTATTTCTTACAAGTACATGTGACTCTGGGACTTCCCTGGTGGTCCAGTGGGTAAGACTCCGTGCTCCCAATGCAGGGGCCCTGAGTTCGATCCCTGGTCGGGGAACTAAATCCCACATGCAGGCCACAACTAAGAGGTAGCATGCCGCAACCAAGAAGCCTGCATGCGGCAACTCTGAGCCCGCATGCCGCAATGAAGACCCAGCGCAGCCAAAATAAATAAATAAATAAATAAAATATTTTAAAAAGTACATGTGACTCTATAATTACCTCAAAAGAAAAGGCTTAATTAAAAAAATTGAATTTGAGAAGGAATGTCATTGAAAATAATATTCTGCATGACAAGAATAGCAAATTAGAATTGTTAAATTAGTATGAATGATATTTCTTCACACATACCATATAGCTGAGTTTTCTATGGAAAAGTGCTTTTAGATTATTCTGTACAGATGACAGCCAAGATTCTTAGACTCTACTTAAAGGGAGAGATGATATAGCTAACTTGCTATTTCTCTGCTCAGCACCATAGTCATTAGGATGATTTTGGAGGTCTCATGAACCATCAAATAGTTTACAGAAATTACTAGCAGATGGAAAAACAAAACCAAACCAAATCCTGCACAAATCCTGCTAAACTTAGCTAAGAGACTTTCAGTCCAAGTTGGCTGCTAGTTGTGGAGAAACTTCCACAGAAGTTTTTACCATAGGCTCACAATGATTAAAATGTCATATGAAAAGATGCATCCTCTGAAGGATATTCAGGTCACAAGAACTCTGGTCAGTCTGCTTCTCAGCCAATTTATAATCCATCCATACTGTCTATGGCTGCTTTTGCACTAATGCATGGCCCTTTAAATAAAAGTTTGCTGACCCCTGCACTAAAATCTCTCCTATCATTAAAATACAAACGACCCCAACAAAACCCTTCATCATACTACAGTTTGCTATTATCCACTACTTCTCCTCCATCCATACCCAAACTTGCTTAAGAAAAAAAATCTTAAAAAAAAAAAATTATTTATTTATTTGGCTGCACCAGGTCTTAGTTGCAGCATGAGGGATCTAGTTCCCTAAGCAGAGATTGAACCCGGGCCCCCTGCATAGGGAGCACGGAGTCTTACCCACTGGATCACCAGGGAAGTCCCAAGAAAAAAATACCGTATTATTTTTTAACCATCATTTTACTCAACTTACTCCGACTGGCTACTAGTCCAAGGTTTCTAATCAAACTGCTCTAAATTACCAGAGAGCAAATGTCTCAGCCTCTGTGTCCCAGAACTCTCCTCCCTCAGTTTCTTTCATGGGTTAAAAGTTGGGAGTTCCCCAGATTTCTATGCTCATTACATTGCTCTTTTCAACTCTATAAAATTTTCTACACATTTCACTCACCCTCAGTTTTAACAACCATATACTAATTACTTCCAAATACAAATCTTTTCCCAAAGCTTTAACCTGTTGCAACCAACTTTTCTTAGGCATATCTACAAAACACCTTACATCTAACACATCCCAAACTGAACCAACCATCTTCTCCCAATTAACTAGCTTTTGCTTTCTCTGTTGGGAGCACCACTTTCACCATCCCAGTTACCTAAGCTACAATTCTGGAAGTCATTTTTTTTGGTTTTTTTTAAGAACAATTTTTTTAAAAAATTAATTATTTATTTTTTGGCTGCATTGGGTCTTCATTGCTGTGCACGGCTTTCTCTAGTTGCGGTGAGCGGGGGCTACTCTTCATTGTGGTGCGCGGTCTTCTCTTTGTGGTGGCTTCTCTTGTTGCGGAGCATGGGCTCTAGGCGCACGGGCTCAGTGGTTGCAGTATGTGGGCTCTAGAGCGCGGGCTCAGTAGTTGTGGCAGATGGGCTTAGTTGCTCTGCGGCATGTGGGATCTTCCTGGACCAGGGCTCGAACCCGTGTCCCCTGCATTGGCAGGCAGGAAATCCAAGGTTTTAAACGTGACATTCAAGGGCTTGTAGAACCTGGTTTCTGCTTCCCTTTCCAGTCTCATTTCTGATCACTCTTTGCTACACATTCTGCTTTAACCTCTGGGATGCCTTTGCTAAAACGCCGAAGTGCTTCCATAATACCTAACACATTATAACATTACTTTTATCTTCCAATGTGCCTGTCTCCCTCCTCTCCTCCCTAACTAGACTGTAGGCTCCTTGAAGGCAGTAATTGTGTCTTGTTTCTCTACTAGCACAATACCTGACCCATGGCAGATGCAATTAATGTCTGTTGAATAATAATGGCCCTAGTATCTTCAGAGCCTCTTTGACTTTTCACCCTTCTTTCTATAACCAACCAGTAGAAAAGTTCGATCAGTAGCTTAATGTCTCTTGTAAATAACCACTTCCATTTATTTTTCAAAGCTATCAACTTAGTTCATTATCTCCTCCTGATTCATGAAATCAAAAT
Source organism: Delphinapterus leucas (assembly GCF_059928025.1). Classification (NCBI taxonomy): domain Eukaryota; kingdom Metazoa; phylum Chordata; class Mammalia; order Artiodactyla; family Monodontidae; genus Delphinapterus; species Delphinapterus leucas. The sequence goes on from NC_143145.1 coordinate 39,590,574, forward strand.
AGTATAAAATAGCCTCCCAAACCAGTCTTCTCATTTTTGCTATATCCAGCCTAATTTTTCTTTTTCAAAAAATTTATTTATTTAGGCTGTGCCAGGTCTTAGTTGTGGCACACAGGATCTTCGTTGCAGCACGCAGGATCTTTTTTAGTTGCGGCATGAGTGATCTTTTTATTCTTTTATTTATTTATTTGTCTGTTTGTTTGGCTGGCTGTGTTGGGTCTTAGTTGCGGCACGCGGGATCTTTGTTGCTGTGTGCGGGATCTTCGCTGTGGCACATGGGATCTTTTTTTAGTTGTGGCATGCGGGATCTTTAGTTGTGGCATTTGAACTCTTAGTTGCGGCATGTGGGATCTAGTTCCCTGACTAGGGATCGAACCTGGGCCCCTTGCATTGGGAGTGTGGAGTCTTAGCCATTGGACCACCAGGGAAGTCGCGGCATGCGGGATCTTTTAGTTGCAGCATGAGGGCTCTTAGCTGCAGCAAGCAAGCAGGATTCTAGTTCCCCAACCAGGGATCAAACCCGGGCCTCCGGCACTGGGAGCTTGGAGTTGTACCCACTGGACCACCAGGGAAGCTCCCAGCCTAATTTTTCTAACCCTAGCAATGATTAGGTTATCCCTAGTTTAAAAGCTGTCAGTAGGTTCTCATTACTTCTAGAATTCCATAAAAATGTGCCAAGATATATATATCACTCATTTCATCTATTTATTCATTTACTGAATGTGAATCATGTTTTGTAGCTCTAGTTCATAGAGCTACAAAAATAAAAACTTCACGGTCCCTTTCTTTAAGGAATGAAGCCTAGAAAGGGAAGACTGACGTACAAACAATTGATCCTACCACCAACTGATTCCACACGTGTATTATACCTCTCCACCAAACATGTCACTTTCCTGCCTTGGTCCCTTTTTCATAAGGTTCTCAGTCTTATCTTGCTATGAAGCTTTCCTTAATTTTTCATTGAGAACCAATCTACTCTTCTCTAAACACACTAAAAGCTGGTAGGCTGTTATAATAATTCTGATGAGGACAGGAATTGTGCGTCTTTTTTCTTATCAGTATATAATAGTGCTTTCCACATAGTAGAATCCTCAATAATTTGTGGAAAGAAGAAACAGTAATGGAGAGAATGCATGTGGACATAAGATGACTGAAGCAAATATGATTAGAATGTCTCTCTGAAGCAACTCTACCCCTGGATATATTTGTAATACAGAATGTAACCCTTAATAATTCCAATACAGTTGGTTGCACAGAGAAATAAACATACCCACTAATCCCTTTACTCACTTTTTGATCATCAGGAATTGGTTCCTGGGACTTTTGAAGTGAAGCTCTTTCTTCATCTACCCAATTTCCCCACTCTTCTGCTGGCGCATTCCAATCAGAGCTGGGATCAGCAGAAGACATACCATCTAAAATTTAACAGTGTCAATTAGGTATCTGTCACTTCTGCCAAAAACTAAATGCTAAACCCCAAATTCCTTATGTTGAACTAAGCTGTAATTTTAAACTACTGCTCTTCTTCCTCCCAAGTACATTTTAAGGGCTAGGAAAAATACCCAATAACATGACGGTAAAAACCTTTACGCAACTTCTGCTGGGCACATTATATGACTAGATGGAATGTCTAAGAAACTCCGGAAAACTTATGAATTAACCATTTATTCCACTCTCGCTACTTCCTTTATTATCAAAGGAAGTTTATCCCCTGAGTTTGCTTTCTTGTCACTGTTTATGTGTAACTTCATCTAGGACTTGGTCATTTTTTCTGATTTGTCCCCTCAGGGTGTAAAATGAGTCACTCTCTAACAGCAGTGCCGAAATCACGCTCTTCCCTCCTTATGAACTGTTTAACATTAGGTTCTTCTTCAAATTCACCAAGTGATGCACAATAGTCAACCTCTTCTTTTTCTCCTCTTTTTTAAAAAATACTTTACCTTCTTATATTTTTTCAGATTATTCAATGCTACTTTTATCTTTCCAAAATATATGAGTCATTTTCAGGGCTTCTACCACCCTCTTATCAAGAAAAAAAAAATTTTTTTTTTTGAAGAATAAATTTCTAATCTAGACTTCCAAATTCTTTCACGCTAGGAAGCACTGAATTTTTACCTCCTTTGGGAAGCTATCACTGGCTTATTCTAAAAGAGAAAAACAATCTTTGGCTTTACCCTGGTTAGATAAGTAGCTCTCAAAATTAATTCTTCCCTCCTCTCCCTGGACATCATACACATCCATATATACATCTATAATAACTACTTAATGTTAACATAACAGAACTTTATTTCTAAATGGTTAACAAGTCATTCTAACATTGCTCTTTATTGAAAAAAAATCCAACCTTTCCCCAATTAATGCCAAATGCTACTTTTATGAAATATTAAATTCTTAAATATACACTTCAGTCCGTTTCTGGAATTTCTGTTCCATTCATCTATTCCTGTCATACAAAATATAACTTGTAATACATTTTATTATCTAGAACAACAAATCTGCCTGCATTACTCTTATCTTCTTCACTATTCTTATTTTTCCACATGAATTCTATTACTTTTGTTTAGAGGGGAGGTATTATTATATGACCTCATGAAGACTTAAAAAAAATATCTATGTTTTGGATAAATATATTGTGATCTGGGAAAATGCTCATAGAATAAAAATCATAGACAAAACTGCCTGTGCAACATGATCCCAAATTTATAAGAAGAAGAGATAAAAGAAAAGAATACATTAATAATAGATACATCTTAACAATGGAGTTACAGGAATTTCATCTTATTAAGTACTACTAAATACTAGAACTTGAGCTAGACAGATAACAGAGGTACAAAAATGAGTATGAAATAATCCCTCCCCACATGGAGCTCGCAGTCTGTCTACTCAGGGATGAAGATAAGTAAGTACAACAATTAAGTACAGAGTGACAGATTCTGTCATGGGAAGTGCGAAAAGGGAGAAGAGGGACTAAACCAGTAGAGGATGGGGAGAGACTGAAAACATCATAAGCAAGAATTTATGATCCAGTAGAGGAAAAACATGGAGCAAGTGATTACAAGTGTGAAATGTGTTACAAAAAAGGAACTTCCTTCCTATATTTCTAAATTTACTACCATGAACAGGTATCCAGAGCCAGTATTACACAGTAACAGCATAGAGGTTAAGAGCATGGACCTCAGAGTCAAACAGACCTATATCTGAATATTGCTCTACCATTTAATAACTATGTGATTTTGGTCAAATGTCTCAATCTTAATTGGCTATGTACCAACTTCATAGGATTGTTGAAAGGATTATATTAGATACATGTAAAGCAGTTCATAGCAATGCAGTAAGTGCTCAATAAATGGTACCTACTGCTTTTAATGTATCACTGATGACATTAACGATAGAAAGACAGTTTCTAAGCTATCAGGCATACACAATTAAGAATTTATTTCTCCCAATCCTGATAAATCTCTCAATAAGATACACTTGGTTATGTTTTAATGCAGAAGTCATTTTTATAAGTAAATATGTATGTAGTATGGGACCTCCCGTACTAGTAGTATGGGACTTCCCTGGTGGTCCAGTGGGTAAGACTCTGTGCTCCCAATGCAGGGAGCCGAGGTTCGATCCTTGGTCGGGGAACTAGATCCCGCATGCATGCCGCAACTAAGAGTTCACATGCCACAATTAAGAAGTCCGCATCCTGCAATTAAAGATCCCACATGCCGCAAGGAAGATCCCGAGTGCTGCAACTAAGACCCAGCACAGACAAAAAAAAAAAAAAAGTATCTAGTAGGTGTCTGGAACCAATTGCTCATCTTACACCAAGCATTCATTAAAAATATTATTAGGAGATCTGAATGCCAAAGCTGTCAACTGTTTTGCTTAAACCTCACAAATAAGAAACCCAGATTTGGAAAATTGCTGTCCATAAGCCTGGTCTCTTAGGGCTTCCTGTCGGAAAAAAACCTTTATTTTGTCAAAAAAAAAAAAAAAGTTTAAGGAAGTGAATGGGCACTATTTAACATATAAACTCTTTTCTTAATAAATACGGTGGTGGTGGGGGGTGAGGGATAAAAATCTAGTAAAGTACTCGGTAAAATTATCTTTTTTTGTAAAAGGCTTAGACAGCCATAAAGTTTGAGGAGTAACTGTAGCCTATGTTTCAACTTCTATCAGAACATTAATAGAAGCATAAATCTCTACAGGCTTTATAAAGCTTTATGGTGATTTTTCCACGTTTATTGATTTCAGGTTGGTTTTTATATAATTTTTAAATTAACTGGGATCAAATAAAGCTACTCCCCCCCACCCTCCCACTGCCCCTCACCCCCGACCTGTGGGATTTTAGTTCCCCAACCAGGGATCTAACTGGGGCCCTCGGCAGTGAAAGTGCAGAGTCCTAACCAGGGAATTCCTCAAATAAAACTACTTTAAAACAACAGATCAATCAACTAAGCCTAAAAATTGTCACCAGGAGACAACGCATAATTCTCAAGGTTCATGGGCCTAATGAACCTTAGTTTATTAGCACCAAGTATACATATACTTGGTGCTAATAATCTTAGTTTCCTTGAAACTATGTAGTACAGTTTCATTCATAGCATAGTTCCCTCCATTTATAGAGTAATTTCTCATTTCTTAAAATTCTCCCATTAGTTTGCCAAAGTCTTTCCAAAGAGCTTTATATTAGCTGTCTTTTCAAAATGGTAAGGAATTTGTCTCTCTATTGAATTTGCTTGTGAAATGATGTTTTAGGTTTAAGCATCCCATAGCTATTTTCCTTTTTATCTCAGTAAGAAAATGGTTGTCAGCTGTTTCTGGTCAGAACTTAATTCAGCATTAACTTTAATAAAATAAAACAAATATGTTAGAAAGAATTTCTCTAGTGTTTAAACAGACAATTTACAAATTAACCCCACTGAGTAGACTAACTATGCTCCTAGAAGAATATCATCAACAGCATCACAGCACTTACTGAATATTTACCATGTATCAGGCAGTGTTCTAAGGACTTTATAAGTATTATGTCACTTAATCCTCTCAACAAGTCTGTGAGGGAAGAAATATTATATTTACAGATGATGAAACTGAAGCACAGAAGAACAATGAAGCTAAGATTCGAACCCAGGTAGTCTGTCCTCAAAGCCCATGCTCTCAACCCATTCACTATGCTGCCGTTAACTCTTTCACTCTGGTGTGCCAACAAAAACAAAATTCTATTCAACATCTGACTTTTTACAGGGGTTATGACGATATTGTTCCTTTATGATCAAGATAATTGAATGATTAACATCTGTCTTTAAAAAACATTACCTTCTGTACTTTAGCATTTTTAACTTTATTTAAAAATTTTTTTTGGTCTCAATGCGCGGCATTCGGGATCTTAGTTCCCCAACCAGGGATCAAACCTGTGCCACCTGTGCCCCCTCCAGTGGGAGCGCAGAGTCTTACCACTGGACTGCCAGGGAAGTTCCAGCATCTTAACTTTATATTCAAATGCTTGGGTAAATTCAATGCCTTTCTGCTAGATAATGATGTTTATGCCTCAAACCAGAGGGTCAATATATTAATCGTATCACATTGTTAAATGTAAAGATAGTATATATATACTTTGTGGATTAGTAATCTCAAATACTTCATGCATTCTATAAATTTAGAAGGAATAACTAAATTCACTGAGTACCAAAATTAGCGACATTAAAGAAGATAACACAAAAAATAAAATTCACAGAGAAAATGAGGTTAAAGAGTAACTTTTACAATCACTCCTCAATTCTATTTTGCACATAGCAGATCATTCTTCCCGAAGTACAGACTGTTTCCTCCCCCACCCCCCCACAAAACAGTGCTTTCACATCCTTGTAATACTTTGTATTTATCTGATACTTTATAATTTTCAAAGAGCTTTCATGTTCACTCCCTCATTAAAACCTCATAACACTCTATGGAAGTAGATATGAAAGATTATTTGCTCTGTTTCACAGGTCAATTAATCTAGATTCCAAGGTAAGTGACAAAGTCCAAGACATATGAGGTACTATGTTTTAAAGTCAGGACTAGAACTAGGATCTACCTTCTAAACTAGTACTCTGACCCTTGGCTCCCTAATATTTAGCCAGCAATTCAAGGCTTTTCACAATATGGTCCTTCCTAATATACCTTTCCAACCTCACCTCCCTCAACTGTGCTTCAACGAATCTAACAGAGACTAGTCTAAGACTAATCTTTGGATTGTGTTGCAAGCATACCTTCATGATCACAATCATCATCGAGGTTGTACCATGCAGTGGTTAAGAACATGAACTCTGGGGGCCAGACTACCAAAGTTTGATGCTAGCTCTTCCACTTAACTGTGTGGCTGGGGAAAATTAGATAACTTTTCTTTACCTCAGTTCCTTCAACTGGAAAGTGTGGGAAAAAAATAATACCTACCTCACAGAATTGTACTAAACAAGCTAATAATATGCATAAGACTTAAACCATCTAGATCAGTGCCTGGCACAGTCAGGTGTTTGCTTTTATTATTAGTACTATTGAACACCTGTGTATAAAACACTGCACTAGGTACTGAGGATAAGGAAAGTCCTGTTTCCAGAGGGTTTTAAATTCTAACATTTAAGGTTGTGGGGGGGAAAAAAAATCTGTTTTTTGTTTTTTTTTTTTTTAATGAAGATGGTATGAACTTTCTGAACATAAAAACCATATTCTTCTTTTTCCCTTCCTCTTTTTTTGTGACTCTTGCCTTTAACTTTCCTATGCTTCTACTGGAAATTAGACTAAGAAAATGGTTTTCTACCAATATAAAAACGTGCATACCTCATGAATTCAAAGCCATTCCTGTATATTCTATTTACTCTATTATATTAAAACTAGGAAAAGAAATAGAACATTCATTTAAAACAATTTAAAAACTAGACAAACTACAGAGCAATTATAAGAAAACTTCACGTTTAAATATTGCCTCAATCATGAAAAGTGAATTTAGTTTTAATTCTACAGGTATTCAATAGTCAGTTTACAAGTAGTACACATTTGGTATTAAACTATATTACTATGACCTAAAAGGTGAAAAATTAGGATTAAAATTAAAACATAAAGCATGAATTAGGGTGCTAGAAAGAAAATTCTGAAAACAAAAACAAAAACAAACTGATAATTTTTAAAAGGACATACTTAACCCAGACCATTCATCATCGATATATGGTTGATTACGGCTAACATCCCACTGATAATCAGAAGTGGTAGACTGAGAAACTGGCTCAGCAGTAGACCCTTAAATGAAAACGAATGCAATAAAATTAAAAATGGAATTTTCTAATGATGTTTCATAACAATAGTTCTATACTTTGCACACGAAGACTTAATTATTTTTTATTTCTCCTAAAAGGAAAACTGCAGACATCAGAAAAAGAGTTAAGATAAAGAAAAGCAGAATTGAGGGTAATTTTAGATTAAGCACGATAATCACTGGATTGAATTCACTGATCAGAAATATATTTTTTCCCTAGTACCAATCCATTAGATTTTGTCTTTTATAATATATACTTCAAACCAGGTATCTACAAATTTCAAGAAGTCAAAGAAAAATTGTTTTATTTTTCTTCTTCATGAAAAATAATAAAGCATAAAAGAAATACTGGAAATTTCAGAGTATGCCTATATCCTTAGAACCCTGAAGGACACAACTAGAAAATGTCTGAGCTTGCTAGAACCTTCTGCCTAAGAAAAAATAAAAGAAATAGATGACTAGCTAGAGAGGTGAGGCAGAAAGAAGCCAAAGAGAATAAGACAGTTGTGCTGGTGGTTTAGAGACCAAGGTAAGTTCAAGTGCACTTAAAAGCAAGAGAATATTATCTTCTAAATTTTTTCTGTTTTTACTTTTTTAGGAGGTGGGGAATAGGTGGGGTGAGTGGGGTCACACAGTCCTTTAGCAATATGATGAAAGCTGTGGTTGGACTACTGTCTAGGACTTACACAAAGTTTTGCATATAAATTAAAGGATGCCAGGTCAAAAATCCTTGGCTCTATAGCCATAAATTCGTTTTAGAATAGAAATGTAAAGCAGTGGTTTTCCATCAGGGATTTATATACCCCAGACCTTCTGAATCAGAATTTGCACATGTTTTGGAATCCTTCTTAGGTGACTGTGATATTCACTTTGCATTTAGAGCCACTGATAAAGAAAGGGTGAAGAAGAATACCTGTTAGTATAAAAGACACTTCCCCTCACAAAAGTCCTTACACACTTATAAATTTTCACTAGGTTATAGATGATCTCACTAGCCTTCCACTAATATGCTTGAAATATACTCAAAACAGTTATATATTTTAAATATAAATTTTGAGAAATGGAGTAACCCTATAAAATTCATATATAAATAGCACATTAGCTGCTTAGAAAGACTACAGTAACACTGTTGCTATTTCTTTAGCAGCTTTCTCTGAATATATGAATAGAATAGCATCTGTGTTGTACAAAGTCACCAAATGAAGGAAGAAATTAACTTGTACCTCTGGAACTAAAATGTAGCCTATGAGACCAAGGGTTGGCAAACTACAACTCATAGGCCAGATCTAACCATCCCTTTTTTGTATGGCCCATGAACCAAGAACAGTTTTTATATTTTTAAATGGTTGAAAAAAAAATCAAAAGAACAATATTTCAGAACCAGACACACTCATTTGGTTTATGTATTGCCTCTAGCTGCTTTACTGCTACAATGGCAGAATTAAGTAGTTGCAACAGAAGACGGTATGGCCCACAAAGCCTAAAATATTTGCTATTGGGCCCTTTACAGAAGAAGTTTGCTGACCTCTATTCTAGACTAGGTGACTCCAGACACTGTGGAACTACAAGATTAGTACTGGGTCCATGAATTCCAACGTGAACTAAACATTACAAAACTAAATGTGTCCCATGTTTATGTAGTATTTGTTAAGTATATATAGCATCTATATTATTAATAAAAGGCATATCCATGTAAGTAATGCTGAATTATAGTAGTTTAGTAGTAATAATGAATTTTCTAACTCAACAGATACTCAGAGGGTCCACATAACCCGAAAGCTATAAACTCATGATGAATAAGGGCAGATAGAAATAAAATGCCAAACTGCAAGTAGAATTATGGTAGGGGTAAACTAGTAACAGAAGAGTGTCATGGCCTTGAAGGGAAGGCCTTCTATTTGCATTCGTCTGTGTGCCAACACACTTTCAGTTAAGTTAGGCCACAAAATCTTCCAATCTCCACCACAAAAAGGAACTAAGCCACCTGCAGGTTAAGAATTTAGGTCTTTCTTTATTAAGGCCTCTGCTACTTTATACTGTATATCTATAATTTATGTGGATAGCAGTACTTGACTCTGATTATTTTTTTCAAATAGCAAGTGCTAAAATTAAACAGAAATTTTTTTTGTTAACTAAATGAAAGACTGTTTTCACATACCAGAAACAGCAGAGTTAAGTGTGAGAGATGCAAAAGAAGCAGAATTCTGTTCAGAGGTATTCATTCCCCTATCCACACTAGACCAAGCAGCTGTTAAAATAAAGAATGTCACTTGGAACCTTCAATTTGCAATGAAACTTGAAAGATACGTACAGATTTATAACTATGATAAAAATATTTAAAGATACCCTTAGAAATCAGAACCACCTAATATGGCAATAGCTACCATTTATTGAATGTCTATTATGTACTGGGCTCTTTACACCAACTACTTCGAGTCCTTAGGGCAGCCCTGCTAGGCAAAGTTTCAGAGCAGTTACGTGACCTGCTGACAGAAAACACCCAAGCCATGATTGGAACTTAAACCTACTTTCCAAGCCCATGTTCCTTCTCTGCTATAGCAAGCTACCCTATCATCTACCACAATTAAGCTACTAGTTTGGATCAGGCACTGTAACTTGGTACTTCACACTCATTATAGCCAATCCTTACAACTACTTGAATATGGGATTCACACAGGTTAGATAACTAGCCTAATATCCATAAAAGCTTGTATGTGGAAAAATAGGGATTCATACCAAATAGGTCTGTCTGAACTAGGAACAAGCTCATTCCACTACACCATGATATCTTCTCAACATTTTAAAGCAATTGCCTACTTACGTATGAGTATTTTAAGGAACATATATACATCCATGAGACAAGTCACATCTGTCTCTTCTCAGCAACTCACTGCAAACCTCATTTAATATAGTTCCCTTTCAATTTCAATAAAGGTCCTAATCCATCTAAGCAGGAACTCTAATCTGCTGCTTAAGTTTGTCTACAGCAACATTAAGCAAGTGCTACCAACTAATTTATGTACTAATTATGAAAATGCTACATAGGTTTTAAAAGTAAATTGCAAATATCTCAAAAGGTCATGGTTCTTAAGATTACTTGATAAAATTTAACCATTTCTTTTATTAAGTGTGAAAGGATGCTTTCTTAGCATAGAAATTTATGCTTTTATTACTGCTGAAAACGAGGCTAGGAATTTAGGGACTGTCTCTTCTTCCAAAAAAATTTTGGTATTTCTACACAATTTTTGGACATTGCAGGGGAAGAGGGGAGGACAAGCTGAAGAACAATATTAGCAAATGATATAGAGTCTGCTTCTTCGGGATGTTAGTCAACATGAGTTTTTCTAAGCTTACAAGTGATGGGAAAAGCAAGTAACATGCAAAGAAACAGTTCTTTCTACTTAAACACTAAAAACTCTGTAATGTCTATTGCTCCCCCAAACGAAAATAAACCAAGCAAAACATATCTGCAACAAGCACAACAGAAAAGATTATATGTTTAATGCACAAGGAATTACAACTTAAAGCACAAAAAACAGAGGCCATTACACAAATGGGCAAAGAACATGAACAGACAATTTACAAAAGAAACAGAAATGATCAACAAAGTCGTGAAAAACACTCAACCTCATTAGTGATTTTAAAAAGTTAACCAAAACAATTTATGTATTTTTTCCTTATCAAATTAGAAAAGATTAAAAAAATAAGAATACTCAACCTTGGTAAGCATACGATAAATGGCACTCATACTGATGCTGACAGGATAAATTAGAATTCTCCTAGAAAATACTTTGACAACATGTCGTAGAGTAAACATTCATATTTCCTTTAATCCAATAATATCACTTCCAAGAATCTATCCTAAAGAAATAACCCCCAAACAAATATATTCAATGCAACGTCATTTACATTTCTTTAAAAAAAGAAGTTATTTCTCCGATAATACGGGAATAGTGAAATAGTTTATGCTATGTTTACACAATGTATCACATGGTCATTAAATAAAATACAGAAAGTAAAGAAAATGTTTGAGGCACAATATTAAGTGAGGGAGGAGGAACACAAAAATGCATGTATGATTTGGATTGTGTAAAAAAACCAAAATGAAACCCACAGAATTGTACACAGGGAAAAAAAAAAAAAAGGACCATAAGGAAATATATGGTTGTCACTGGGTAATGTATAACAGTGGGTTTTTCCTTCTCTTTTTGCAGTTTTCCATATTAAATATGGATTTCTTTTCTATAACACATGCACACACAAACACACCTGAAATTAAGTTGCTTTTAACTCGATGGCTCTCAACAGAAATAAGCTTCTCACTACTAGTCTTTATCTTTAGAATCCAGGGGAAAAATTAATTACAAACAGGCATTTTGTAGACTGTAAAACAGTATATAAATTGATGCTATAAACTGTATCTCCATTTACTATTTTTATTTAAACTCAATAGTGGAACTGTTGAAATCAGTCAAAAAGTCTGCTTACACATTACTCTTATTACATCACTAAAAATACACAATTATATCAGTTAGCTAGACTGATAATCAAATGTGATAAAAGCAAGTGAAATAATTAAAGAGTAAATAATAAATGCTATTATTCACTTATTTAGTTCCCATTTTGCTCCATGTGAAGGATGTGAGATGAGTTAATCTATATTCTTTCTGTATAGCGTGACTAATTTTTCTACTAATGGATCTGTTTTTCATTCTTGGAAAATTTTAAATGTACCAGATAGGCATTTTAAACAAACTTAAAATTTTCTAACAGTTCTTACCAATGCCAGAAAATATTGATCGGTCACTCCAACTCCTTCCCCAGTCTTTTCCATTTGCATTAGCATCTCCACCGTCTTGACCCCAAGCAGATGGTTCAGTTTTCCTCTTGCCTGCAGAAGGAGGTGAAACAGAGTTCCACTTCTCCTCACCTGCACTGATCTGTGAGGAGAGTTTTACAGACTTTTCATTCCAGCCTCCTCCATTTACAGTGAGGTTTTCATTCAATCCTGAAGAAACTTAAAGAAAAGAAAATAAAGATTAAAAATGGATACACGACTCCCTGTTAAAACTGGGATATTTTCAAGTTTCTGTAATTGCTTGATTTATATTTTTATTTATCCTCTATATAGCTCAACCTTTAAAGATAAAATGAAGAATTTAAAAAGTGACATGACCACCATGGATGACTGCTAATTTAAAAACTATGAGTATGTTTGAACTTAATATATATACTAATTATGTTTTCAAAAGCAGACTGACTTGCTCAAAAGAAGTAAAACAGAGCAAAGAAGAAAACACATATTCTGGTATACTCAGAATACTCACCCACTAAGAACATAAAGACTTCTCCTTAGTTACATGCTCTTTCCTTAAATATTTATATATATATATATATATATATATATATATATGGTATAAGGCAGTGATTCTAAAACCTGGCTGCACATTAAAATCAAATGAAAAATTTCTTGGGCTTCCCTGGTGGTGCAGTGGTTGAGAGTGCCTGCTGATGTAGGGGACACGGGTTCGTGCCCTGGTCCGGGAAGATCCCACATGCTGCTGAGCGGCTAGGCCCATGAAAAAAAAAAAAAAGCCTTGAAACAAATGAAAAATTTCTTAAAAGTAGACACTGGAGCCTCAGCCCAAACCAATCAAAATCAGAATCTCTAGGGATAGAGTCCAGGCATCATTATGTTTGTGTGTATACATTTATATGCAGGTATATGTACACATGTGTATGTATTATCTGTGTTGTGTATATATATATACACACACACACAAATACACATAGGTGTGTGTATGTAAGTACATGTTTCTTTTTATATACGTGTGTGGTTTTCTAAGCTTCCTAGATGGCTGTAATGTGTAGCCAGGATTGAGAACCATGAGAATGAAGGAAGCTGACAGTGTTAAGAACAAGCCTGAAACGAGAAGGTGCTTCTTCATTTGTGAATTTACGTTTTACTACACTTTAGATTTTAGGAAAGGTATATCATTCTCTACTTAATTCAATCTTTATCATAAATTAGTAAATAAAATATATTTTCTATTTGTGAAGTACTGCATAACTCTATACTATAGTCCATTTATTATGAAATATTTGATACTGTTCAGGAAGCAGTTTAGAAGATTATAGGTATTAAGGCTTCTTATCTAATTTCAGGGGTAAAGTCTTTTATCCCATATATGCCTATATCAAACCCAAGTCCTGAAAAAAAAAATCTTTTTCTCTATTAGCTTAAACAATGCAAGCAAGAATCAAAATTGCATATAAACTATTAACTATTAATTGCATAACTATTAAAGAATGTTTTTACATATAGGGGAGAGGGAGAAACAACTAGAATATACCAAAGACTGTTAGAAGTGGGAGTGATTTTTCTGTTTATCTATTTTCTAAAATCTCTGAACTGTGATTATGTTACTTTAGTAATTAAAATCATTTCTAAGCCTTTTTTTTCTTTCTGTGTCATTCATGTGAGGAAAGAGACATACATATAAGTTTCTATCTTGATGGGCCTTCAATTTAAGTTACATGTAATTTCTCTCACCCTGAAGTGTAGAATCTCCTTTTCCAGACTTAAAGTTGCTAACTTGAACATTTAGATGAGAATCACCTGGTTGAAATAGAAATAAAATTTATTTAATACTAAATAGGCCACTATGCACATTAAGTAAGGAGTAACATACAAATTAATTTTTACTAATTATTTATCATAAATTGCTCCTTTAAGTACTAAAGTCTTACACTAGAAAAGAGCCACTTTTTACTCACAGCATATTTCACATGTTCTTAAGGAATTGAGCTCTTTAGTTATCATATTCTTAGTCAACTAAAATGCCAAAAAAGGACCTGGAAAATTGCCCAAGTATATATAGAGTCTCCTGTTCTATAATGGTTATCAAGATTCTTTAAAGTAGGAATTGGAGAACTGGGCTCTGTAATTGGATTCAACTTTGCCACCTCTCAGCAATACCAGCTAGGTGCCTTTTCAACAATCCTGGAAGCAAACACATCAACTTAGAAGAATTTTGCCAATATCTGGAGCAGGACTTAGGAAATATGGCAAGCGGTAAGACTACATGTTATGACAAAGATACTATTTCTCTGACGCTGAAAAGCATAATGATCACAATGTATCAAAAACCCAGCATGACACAGGATTGTGCTAGCAAGGAAGGCATGCACAAGACAGTGAAAAGGAGTCACCAACAGAAACACTACAGCATGGCTAACATGTGACAGTGAAAATGGATAAGCAGAAGTCACTGCTGTACCACAGCAATAAATTCCACCAAATCATCAAGCAAAAAAGTAAAAGACACCAAGGCTAAGACAGAGGTTTGGAGACAAGTGGGAGGTGCTGGCAATTAATGAAAAGGTGAAGTAAGAAAAGTCAAATGCCTGAAGCAAGATGAACAGCATCACTCTGTAGACTGATGTCTCCAGGGTAAAAGTGATGGCAATGTAAGAACTATCAAGAAGCCATCAGTATTGGATAGTATGAACATGTGAAATACTTGGGAAGAACATTAGCTCAATAATGTTTGCAGTTCCAGTCTAGCTTTATCAAACACCTACAGCATTCTCAAAAAGTTGGGGTGCTAAGAAATCCAGATAGAACCTGCATTATCCAGAACATGCTTGTTTCATCTTGGAATGAAAAGAATGGTGACAAGTCATTTCATTTAATGAATGTCCACTATAAAAAATGGAGATGTTAGGGAGTTGCGGCAAAGCAATACACGTGAGAAAAAAGCAGCAATCATTCTCTCATGTGACGAGGCAGAAAGGCAATTTTAATTTAACAGGCCATTCATTAGTCAGTATGTAACAAGTAACACTGCTGGTATCAGGTAAACCAACACGTGGTCCACAGTACTCTCACGAAGAAGGGTATATCAGCACAATGATGTAAGCAGTTTAAAATAGCCAGATTTTGACGTAATGATATTTTGTACATCTGATTAAAAGGAGTTGGATTTGATGTATCACTCTTATGTTCCACTAATATACCTTTATTCTTCTTGGAACCAACAGGAAATGATGCAGTTGTAACTTGCTCGGTGGTAACTGTGATGGTATTTTCTATCCCAGGGATAGTTGAATCCAATGAACCAGAATCAGACTGCACCTTATCACGTTTACGCTGCTGTCGTTTCTCTCTGTGACTAATTTTAGTTTCCCAGGCTCCTGACATAGCCCCAGAAAAAAAAACGTTATTCAGTAAGGGGAAGACAAAAAAGTTGTAGTTTTTGGGGGAAAACATGGTGGGGCATCTGAAGTATGATAAATTTAGATATTAAACTAAAAACCAAGAGTGCTGATTATACTAATTTATCCTGTGAATTTATGCTAATCTCGCTGTTCTAGGCAGCTAACTGCCATTATTTATTCTGGTAATTTTTATCAGATCTGTCATCTGTGGTTTAGAAAAAATTGATGTAAGTTATCTTGCATATTTTTTATCTTGTTGGATAGTACTAGTAGGGGAGTGTTATATACACTTACTAATAAATGGGTTTATTAGGTGAGGACAATAAATGGCTTACTTAAGAATTTCGTACCCAGCCTTCTAGGGATGGTATATTTAAGAACAATGGGAAAAAAATCAAACCACGTTTCTAGGAAACAAAGACAAAACGAACGGCTTTTAAATTGCTCAAGATATTGGGCTAGACCTTAAATTTCAAGGCAGTTCCCTTCAAGGAAAGCATTATTAGATACTTAAATAATTTAGGGGAAAAACGTGTCTCCTAACAATGTCACAGATGTGTACACTAAAATCTATAGTTATTAAAAAGAAGAGCCAGATAAAAGATTAAGCGAAACAAATGCAGCTTTTATATAATGCACCTTGGTAAAAAAGGATTAAAAATTTTTCTACAGTCCTTTCACTTGCTCAAGTACCTTCATCAACTTCCTTTCCATCATGGCGTGAACTGTTTTGCACTGCTTTAGCATCTGACTTTGATTTCTTCTTATTTTTCTTTGACTGAAAGTAAAATAGAATGTTACTTAATATTTCATTATGTTTTTGAAAAGGTAGGAGTCAGTAAAATACATAATGAAATGTATGATGCTGACAACCAAAAAAATTTAATGTTTGATTAAAAAACTTAACATATTAAATGGCAATAATAGTATGAGGTTACCATTTATTCAGTGGTTACTATATAAGTACGTTACATTCAATTCTTTATTCCTTAAAAAAAGCTCACTAGAAAGGTATTATTCCCATTTTAGAGATTAGGAAACAAAGACTTAGAGATGTTAAATATTAAATAGGCTGTCTGGGTTGCATTAAGTTAATAAATTAGGAAATAGGTCTATCTGGCTCCAAAGTCTGTGCCCTTAGACATCATGCTATCCTAACTTACATCATAAATAAGGTACTATAACATGATGTTTTCAGAGCAATAAAACGAAAACCTATTGCTAGTGGTCAGAAGGAAAATGATGTACTGATTATTGGTTTCTTGATTTCGTAAAGCAGATTGTTGGCATACTCTTCGTATAACAAATTAATGAGTCAACTGTACAAAATAGGTAATATTTTGTCAGTTTCCAAGCAGTGTGAAAATACCTAAGATTTGTATATGGTAGATGTGTAGTAATTCATTAAAGAAAAAACACCCACCCATATACAAGATATGGACATTTTTGGAATGGCTTTCCAATTCCCTTTGCTTTCTCCTCTCAAAAGGTTACTAAAAACTTCATGAAGCCATGATTTCTATATTTAGATAAGTGTTTCCAGAAGAGAACTAATATTTAGAAACATAGATTTTATTTATACTTCGTATTCACTCATTTAACTATTTACCGAGATTGGCTATGTATGTATTATTGTGCACTATCTTAAAGTTAAGTTTACAACTAAAAAGAAATAGGGTAAGCAGTAACTGACCGTTTGAGTAAGCAGTAAATGATAGCTAATTGCTTCTTATCAAGAAACTACTTGCAAATATTCTCAAGTGGCATGGGAATACATAAAAACTATTAAAATGTTTTCTTACGTTCCCCATAGTTGACATGCATCTGTTTCTTTGCATGTTCTCATTATCATTAACATGTATCATGTTTAAGGTACTGGTTTATTACCTCTACCAAACCAGGCTCATATCCACTTAAAAAAAATTGAGATATCTTTTTCAGTGTAGTTCAGTGTAGTTCAGCGGTTTTCAGTATCTTCGAAGTTGCACAACTATCACTGGTATCTAATTCCAGAACATTTTCATCATCCCTAAAAAGAAACCTGGGACCCATTAGCAGTCACTCCCTACTACCTTTTCCCCACTGGCACCCACCACTAATCTACTTTCTGTATCTCATATCCACTCTTAAGTAAAGATGTAACACACTGAGCATCTATCAGTTACAATCTAGAGCAAGGGTCAGCAACCTTTTTCTTTCTTTCTTTCTTTTTTTTTGGCCGTGTGGCTTGTGGGAATCTCAGTTCCCCAACCAGGGATTGAACCCACATCCTTGGCAGTGAAAGCGCAGAGTCCTAACTACTGAACCGCCAGGGAATTCCCAGCAAACTTTTTCTATAAAGGATAAAACAGTAAATATTTTAGGCTTTGCAGGCCGTATGGTTCTATATGTAGCAACCAAATAATTCTGCTGCTGTAACATGAAAGTAGCCATATACCATATATAATTAAATGGGTGTGACTGTGTTCCAGTAAAACTGCATTTCTAAAAATAGGAATCTGGCTGAATTTGGGGGTCAGAGTTTGCCAACCCCTGATCTAGAGTAGTACTGTCCAACAGAAATATAACACAAGCCACGTATGTAATTAAAATTTTTCTAGCAGATATTAAAAAGTTAAAATATGTAACATTAATTTTTATATTTCACCCAACGCATCCAAAATACTATCATTTCAAAATGTAATCAATATTAAAAACTATTAATAAGACAGTACGAAAAAGAATGCTAAATAGCCACATGTGGCAAACAGCTACTATATTGGACAGTCACACCTATAGAAACTAACTAAAGTAGGTACCCCCGCCTTACAGATAAGGAAACCTGAGGCCATAAAGAGATTATATAACTTGCCTAAGATATAGTGTTAAGTGTTGAAACCAAGACTAAAATCCAGTTCTGACTCCAGAGCCTTGCCTCACAAATACTTTCCTTTCTGACTCTCTACATATAATGCCAAATATAAATTCAATCATGTATTAGCTATGTGATTTAGGGTTGAATCACTCTAAACCCTTTTCCCCAACTGTCATATGGGACAAAAACTCCTACTAACTTCACATAAGGTTCTTTTAAGGATTAAATAAGATGTGAAAGCAGACTGCTGACTACAAAGCCACATGCATAAATCAGCTTTTTTTTTTTAAAAGAGGGAAGCTATGGAAAAAGGACAGGAATTACATTCACACTGAAATATACTGTGATTTGTCATTAAAATAAAATCTGCAGAAAAGTAAGGGAAATTATCTTGATTTAGGCTTCCATCTTGTTTGATTTTATACTATTACCTTTAAAAGTAACCTCACTTTAAAAGTAACCTCTCACTCAGATGAGACTTAGTAACATAATATACTATTAAAAGCTTTAACGTGGGCTTCCCTGTTGGCGTAGTGGTTGAGAGTCTGCCTGCCGATGCAGGGGATGTGGGTTCGTGCCCCAGTCCGGGAAGATCCCACATGCCACAGAGCGGCTGGGCCCGTGAGTCATGGCCGCTGAGCCTGCGCGTCTGGAGCCTGTGCTCCGCAACGGGAGAGGCCACAACAGTGAGAGGCCTGTGTACCGCAAAAAAAAAAAAAAAAAAAAGCTATATAAAGTAAATATGTATACACACTACTAATTGACCCAGCCATCCTACTGAGGTGAATGTCTTACTTCTGATCAGCTCCATTACAGCTAACAGTTGAAAGAAAACTGAGAACGTAAGTTCTGCCTTCCTGTTACCCATAGTCCTTCCCCCCATTGTTGTCAGGCTTCACTATGGAGCTGGGTGGATTATTAAACTAGCCTCTCTTGAATGGTCTTCATACAATCAAGATTTATTAAATACCTACTATGTGTCAGACACTGTTTTAGGAGCTCAGTATACAGAACTAAATAAAACTTTCTACTTATGGAAAGTGTACTATACTAATCTAATAGGAGAAACAGACATGTAAATGAGACATTAGGAGAAATTCTTATCTTCAAGGGCTTCCCTCCCATTGCTCATCTCCCAACATATCTATACCAGTCCAATTAATTTACATTCCCATTTAAAAACTCCCTATCATTTTCTACCATCTATAAAGTCTAATAACTTCCTCATATGATACAGGTCTTCCACAAATTAATCTCAACTGTATATTCTTTTATTCACATATACAATCATTTGGTTCCAACACGACTGTCATCTCTAAATATCCTTGTCTTTGCCCAAACGTTACTGACCATGAATTTTCTCTCAAAATAAAGTACGGTAGCCTGGGTGCTTAGGGTGACTTTCCTTGTACCCTTTACCATGTACCCCCTCCCTCCCTCTACTGATGTCCAATGCCTAAAATGATGTGCATTATTTTTTCTTAACCCAGCTCAAGTTCCACCCCATTTGCTTTATCTCTGTCATCTTCCTCTCCCCAATTAATTAATTAATACCTTTTAACATCCTAAATAAGGATGCCAATGACTATATATAAAACATGAGTAAAGCTTAATATTTTGATAAAAAATAGTATAAACAGAAAGCCTAATATTTTCTTCCTTCATCCCAATGGATCTTCTTATGTATTCCAATTTGGAGAGTACAGTCTTTAAAGCACATGCTAAAGTAGTTCTAAGACTATGAGTAATTTGCTCTCAAATTCACAGAACTTAAATATAAAAAAAAAAGGAACTGGTTATCAAAGAAAACACACAAAAATAACTTCCATAATCAAGCTCATCTTTTAATCTTAACATAAATGAACACTCCGTAATATTAGACAATACCCAAATAAGTGCTATCATTTATTAGAGTGGCAAAAGGTATACCTTGACAGCAAAAGCAGATCTATTCAAATGGCTAACTGCTCTCTTAACAGATACTGCTATTTTAAAGAACTGCAAAGTATACAGAAAGGCAGAACAGTGCCCAATTAATGCTGAAAAGATTAACTTAGGGAGTATAATCTAATATTTGCATTGCAACAAAACTATCAGAAGAGGAATACTGTACAAATTTTTAGTTAAATGATACTTTATTTTGCAATTAGCCATTTACACACAAGGTAAGTTGCCAGGTTCTGAATGTAATCCTTATTCAATTTATTAATTCTCTAATCTGGAAAGTACTAGTCCTTAAAATTTGGGGGAACTGACCTCTCTAATACTTACAGCTCTGTAATCATCTAAAGTCTCTGCTGGTAATGTCAGGAGTGATAAAGTAAACAGAGCATGAAAAAGAGGAATGCTGAGTATTTTCTAAAGGTTAGAAATGGATACTAGAGTGCTCTGGTCTGCTGACTAGTGGCTGGTGTATAAGGTTTTTCATTAACTCACGGCAAAATCTTTTTTCCGAGATTTTTGTTCTTCTTCCATTGTGTCAAAATTCCTTTCTTTTTTTGCAATGGTGGTTTTAAAAATGTACTTGTATAATATCGCTTATATGTGGAATCTAGAAAAATGGTACAGATGAACTTATTGGTAAAGCAGAGTCACAGATGTAGAGAACAAACTTACAGTTACCAAGGGGGGTGGGGGTGGGACAAACTGGGAGACTGGGATTCACATATACACACTACTATTGTATAAAATAGATAACTAATGAGAACCTACTGTTTAGCACAGGGAACCCTACTCAGTGATCTGTGGTGACCTAAATGGGAAGAAAATCTAAAAAAGAATGGATGTGTACATGTATACGTACACATACACATATACATATACATGTATGTATAACTGATTCACTTTGTTGTACAGCAGAAACTAAAACATTGTAAAGCAACCATACTCCAATAAAAATTAATTTTAAAAACATCAGCAAAAAAAAATCAACAAATTAAAAAAAAATGTACTTGATGGGATTTCCCTGGCAGTCCAGTGGTTAAGACTCTGCGCTTCCACTGCAGGGGGTGTGGGTTCGATCCCTGGTCAGGGAACTAAGATCCCACATGCCAGGAGGTGCAGCCAAGAAAATAAACAAAAATAAAAGTGTACTTGACAAAATTAAAAGTTGTCAGTGAAATTTATTTTGAGAAGTTTTAGCAATTGCCACTTGAAAAAGTCTGAAAACCATTGCTTTAGGATCAATTTCATCCACTTCCTGCCTAAATGTGGCAAGTCCCTAATTTTATACTGCTCCACATTTTGGCACTATTTATTTTTCTCACTTGTCTCTCACTTTTCTCATCTGTCTCATACAGATGAGTTGGGCATGGTTAAATGGCAAAGGATGAATGGTCCAAGAGGCATGCGAATTCCATTTCTCTACTCTGTCTGAACTAGCAGTTTACTTAATCTTAGTACCTTGGTGACACAATATCAGGATGAGATTAATTATGAAAAGTATTACAAACCTTTTAAAAAGTAGACAGGCTTGCAACTGATTTCCCCCATTTTGGGGAGGAGGTATGATTTAAACTAGACTCAGCATCTCTCCACTCACTACTACTCTGATACATTTTTTTTGAATGGAAGTAAGGAGTAGAGATGCAGGTGCAAGGAAGTGCCCACAATGAGCACTTTACCTCTTTCTCCTCACCTTGGTTAGTTATTTTCTTTCACAGCGTTTAACACCACCTGACTTTAGAGACTATACTTGCTTGTTTTTAGTTGTTTTCCCCACTAAACTTCATGAGAATAGTGACTCTTTAATCAATCATTTTATCCTGTTTTATCAACCATTATATTCTTTGTGTTTAGATAGTATATCCTGCATATAGAAGGTATTCCATTAATATTTCGTTAATTTTATCAACCATTTTATCCTGTTTTATCAACCATTATATTCCTTGTGTTTAGAATAGTATATCCTGCATATAGAAGGTATTCCATTAATATTTTGTTAATCAATGAAAGAGCCTAAAATTAGACTGCATCACATATAGCCCTGTCTTCCTAACTCTCACTGTCCCCCCAAATAAAATCTTTGAGCTATTACATTTGTATACTTGATTCATCATCCAAGCCGTTAAATTATTTAAATATGTTTGGTGTGAGCTCATAAGTTATGGAACACTGCATAAACAGCATGGTTATCAACTCATAATCTTAAAAAATTTACAAGAAACCTTTCTTAACAACTTCTTTTATCTAGCCCTGAACTCTTTCCCAGATTTGGTCCTCACATTTCCAACAGCCTAAACTAATTCCACTTGGAGATTCCACTTCCATTCTCACTTCAATCATAGCATTATAAAATACAAATTCACCATTTCACTTTTGATCCCCTCTTGCCACTATACAAGCAGGTATCATGGAAAAACGATGCGTTAAGGCAGAAGTCCTAGTTCTGGTCTCAGTTCCACTATTCATTAGGTGTTTAGACAGAAAAGTCTACGGGCAGAAATGAGGCTTCTCTGGTAAGATATTCCCACTTTTATTTAAAAAACCACTTGGTTTACCTTAAAGAAGTTCTTGAAAACTAATTCCTTGGGTGAAACGCAAGAAATCACAAAGCTACAGACTGCGGCACAAGGGAGCCTGGAAGGTCAAGAGTCCAAGACCTAGAGAATCAGATGATATTAAAGCACTCCAGATAATGAAACATTTTAATGAACCCAAAAGACTGTATCAGGAGTTTAAAACAGGGGTTCAGCAAAAAAAGGGACCAGATAGTAAATATTTTAGGCTTTGTAAACTATGAGGCCTCTCAACTTTGCTGTTGTATTGCAAAAGCAGCCACAGACAATAAACGAATAAGTGTGTCTGTGTTCCAATAAAACTTTCAACAATAGGCAGAGAACCTGATCATGGCTTGCCAATCCCTGGTTTGAAACTACAGTTTCTAAGATGTATTATGGAACATAAAACAAATGTACGTAAGCTCCCTGAGCATGCAGGTTTTTCTCTATTTTGCTAACTGCTAGAGTTTATGCCTGTATAAAATCTATGCTGCCTCAGAATAATTTTGTCTTTGGTCTTCTAAACACTAATCACTCAAACTTCTTGGTCATAGGATACTCTTTTCTACTCTTAAAAGGTATTGAGGGGACTTCCCTGGCGGTCCAGCGGTTAAGAATCTGCCTTCCAATGCAGGGGACGCAGGTTCGATCCCTGGTCGGGGAACTAAGATCCCACATGCCGCGAAACAACTAAGCATGTGCACCATAACTACTCAGCCTGCAAGCCACAACTACTGAGCCCATGTGCCACAACTACTGAGCCCATGTGCCACAACTACTGAAGCCTGCATGCCTAGAGCCTGTGCTCCGCAACAAGAGAAGCCACCGCAATGAGAAGCCCGTGCGCCACAACTAGAGAAAACCTGCAGGAAAAGACCCAACGCAGCCAAAAATAATAAAATAAATAAACTAAATTTTAAAAAAAAAGGAAAAGAAAGAAAACCAAAATGTCTGGAGCTTAGAGAAGGTAAGCGGTAAGAAAAGAGACTTGAGCCACAGTGCCATTGGATTATGTTCAAGATTGTCGAGTAATAACAACGGGAAATCATGAAGGATTTTAGGTTGAGGAAGGAAAAAATATTACATCAAAACTTGTCAAGTGGTAGTTTCTTAAAAATTGTTGCAATGTGGAATCTGAAATTACATCAATGAGCTTTCTATACTTTACTACATTAAAATCCATTGGTCTACCTTGCACCTTAAATGAATCTTTTATACTTGTCTACTTTTGTAACATGTAAGCATTGAGCATTTGGAAAATACTGATTCACTGAGTTACATACATCTTCCAAAAGGTTAAAAAACATTCTGGGGGGCTTCCCTGATGGCGCAGTGGTTAAGAATCTGCCTGCCAATGCAGGAGACAAGGGTTCGAGCCCTGGTCTGGGAAGATCCCACATGCCGTGGAGCAACTAAGCCCGTGCACCACAACTACTGAGCCTGCGCTCTAGAGCCCATGAACCACAACTACTGAGCCTGCTGCGCCACAACTACTGAAGCCTGCGCGCCTAGAGCATGTGCTCCGCAACAAAAGAAGCCACCTCAATGAGAAGCCTGCGCACCACAACGAAGAGTAGCCCCTGCTCGCCACAACTAGAGAAAGCCCGCGCGCAGCAAGGAAGATCCGACGCGGCCAATACATACATACATACATATATACATAAATAAATAAAATTTATAAAAAAACCCAAAAAACAGTCTGGGGACTTCCCTGGTGGTCTCCCAGTGGTTAAGAGTGTGCGCTCCCAATGCAGGGGGCCTGGGTTCGATCCTTGGTCAGGGAACTAGATCCCACATGCATGCCCCAACTAAGATTTCTCATGCCACAACTAAGGAGCCGGCGAGCTGCCACTAAGGAGCCCTTGAGCTGCAACTAAGGAGCCCGCCTGCTGCAACTAAGACCTGGTGCAACCAAATAGATAAAAACAAAGAAACAAAAAACCCCAATCCACTATATACAATATTAAAAAAAAACCCAACACATTTGTTAACATCACTGCTGATCTCATCAGAAATTCATTAAGTTCTGGGATGTTGTCAAGCTCATGGTGGTAGACACAAATTTTCCAAATTTCTAATTTTCACTTGGCAACAAATCATTTTATCATTTGCAACAGTACTATCAGTTGTTTTCCTTGAACTGTCTTATTTTTGAGAAAATGTCTACAAATACCCAACTCTAAATAACCATGGTCTATCAGTTGTTCTCTCAAGTAAAAATGGAGTAACAAGAAATAAGTGGCTAGTCCAGCTTGCAACTCAACTGCACAGGTGTTTTTCCTCAAGGCAACCACTGTTTTTCAGTATAGAGCATACTTTATGCATGCTTCCCATTTCATCATACAGAATAATTAAACGGCATGTATTCAGAAGTCAAGATTTAATAAAATGAATAATGATCATTTTTTCAGATTCATCAAGGATACTCTTAAGTGGAATTAGCTTTTTTATTTTTTTTTCCTTTTTTTTTTCCAAGTAAGTGGATTGCAGTAAAGAATTCAACTACAAGTAGCCTGGTGTCACTGCCTTTATTTGTACTAAGGCGTCAGTAGTTTTACTCACTACTGCTTTTGCACCATTAATGCAAATATTAACACAGTGGAAAAGACAAACAATGTCTTAATTACTCTGAAAACAGTTTTGTCTTCTGGGACCCAACAAAAAGGTCCCTGGAACGCCTTCACAGGGGTCCACGGACCATACTTTGAGAACTGCTACCTCAAAGAAACTGAGAGAGCATTACTTACTAGCTATGTGATCCTGGGCAATTCATTAAACCCTTTTCAATGAGCTGTATAAAAAAAATGATACTACCTTCCTCCCTGTGCATTAGGATTAAGAGATGTGAGAACATTTTGTACTCTGTGTAGCATCACGAAAATGTAAGAACTTGTTAATATTTATAATGAATGAGTATTTCAGTAGGACACCACTGACTTTGTCTGCAACAACCTGATGGTGACCAAATTTTATACATTTTTGCTTTTGCTATTTTTCTTACTAACCATCTTTACACTTCTATCTTAATTCAGACCTTTACAATCACAGATGCAATGCTGATTTGTTAATCACAAATGTTGCTGCCAGCTGAGGATATCTAAGTTTTTATCATACCCCACCCCACCCTGACCAGTCAAACCTGTCTAGGGCTTTCCCTTGAGTCTGAATATGTTGTTTTGTTTCAGCTGAACAATGACTGACTGTGTTCATTTGTTTCTCTCCCCTGCCAAAATTGGCCTCCCCACTTCTACTACTCACTGAAATACCATCCCCATCCTCAAGAGTCCAATTAAGTCAATCTTTTCTGGCTACCCAAATAGGATAATCTTACTTCTCTGAATACCTGGCAGTCAAGGCCGTATGTTACCTGGTATCTTATCCTATGCTTGCCTTTCCTTAACTAGACTGTAATCTCTCTGAGGGTAAGTACATCTTACATTTCTCCTTATTCTCTTCATCATTAAATAGCACAATGCATTCAGCCTGGCTAATGATCCAATGTATACTCTACTAGACACTAGCATCAATGAAGCATTAACCTTCATACCCAAATGGACCTGGTAGCTTAACTTGCTTTACAGAGCCAATATCTATAGCTCTTGTCATATACGGTTTTTAGACAGTTTTATCTATAAGGCTTACTCAAGTGACAGGACAAGGTATTCAATATCACTGCATATGGGCTTCCCTGGTGGCACAGTGGTTGAGAGTCCGCCTGCCGATGCAGGGGACACGGGTTCATGCCCCGGTCTGGGAGGATCCCACATGCCACGGAGCGGCTGGGCCCATGAGCCATGGCCGCTGAGCCTGCGCATCCGGAGCCTGTGCTCCGCAACGGGAGAGGCCACAACAGTGGGAGGCCTGCGTACCACAAAAAAAAAAAAAAATCACTGCATAGAGTGCAATTGCTTTACGGGCAAACCGTATTTCTTAAAGTGCCTAACGTGGCTCTGAGAGGAAAACAAATACATAATAATATATATTTAGGTGCATAAGTAGACGTAAGATGTTTATTTACGAAAAAAGACAGTAAGAAGTCTTAAAAAAAAAACACCACATATTTAAAACACACAAAAGCATACAGCACAATAGCATAAAAAGTTAACTGAAATGAGAGTCACCTGGACTGAACCAAGTTAAAAAGCATAAATTCAAGATGTAGGATTGCGAAAAGAAACATTAAGCGCCAGTGGTAGCATTTATTATTATGCAAAAAGTCAAATCAAATAGGTGACAAACCAAAGGTAGAAGCCTTGCACTAAAAAAGCAATGGCAACTGAAAGGAGGTGGTTCTGTCAAGTGATTAAACAGCGCATGGGCTTTGGCATCAGAATGAGCTGGGTTCAAATCCCAGTTCAGAAACTACGTATGAACTCAGAGAAATCACACAATCCCTCTATGCTTCAGAGCCCTTATCTGTAAATGGGACTAATGCTATTTGCCTGGAAGAGTTTTTGAAAGGATCAGAAATAATACAGAGCAGTAAAAAAGCACAGACTTTGGAGTCAGGTTAGGAGTCAGGTTTGGAGTCAGGTTAGTCTAGGTTAGAACTGACTGTACTTTTAAAAGCTTAGGTAACTTAAGCCTCACGTTTCTTATTTGTAAGATATGATACCACCTCCTCAGCATTCTTGCAAGGATAATTAAAGTAACATGTATAAATATTCTATAAAGTCTTAAAAGTACACCCAGTAAGTGCTCAATAAGTTGTCCCTACTATAAGTAAATATATTTACTTATAATTAAATAAGTAATTATGTACGATATATACACAGACCTCACCTTGCACAGTGCCTGCCATGTTTTAGATACTTAACAAATGTCAACCATTATAACTACTTTCTAGCATAAGAGATTTCAGAATGATTTAAAACTTTAAACTATGGTTTTACATCCTGATACATACAATCTATATATAATTAATCAATCAGAGATGAATGTTAGTTGATTAATTATTCCAACTACAGATTTTTCAGGGAGTGGAAGCAGGAGTTAAGTATAAAATGCTCACTAGTAGAGAGAAAGCCCAGGAACAAGGAAACACTAGATGGGAGAAGTATACATCTACTTTAAGCATATAAACTATTCACAGTGTAAATTCACAATCCCTAAATTGTATGCTTATTTGTTAATAAAAGTAATTTACTATTTATTTTTCTGCCAAAGGCAAAGTCAGACATATATTTAATTCTTTCCCACAACCATCCTTCATTTTAAGCCATCCTACCTGCAGCTGTTTTGGCCCTAGACCAATTTCACCGGGTTACAGGGCAGAATTGATCTCACCAGTTCTTCAGTGGTATTTTGAAATTATGAGCATTAAGAAATTGTACCAACCACTTCACACCACTACTCTACAGGGCTGGAGTTGTGGCACCTTGGTTCCTAGAAACCACTTACCTACCTGTGGTTGTTTTTTTGTTCATTTTCCCTGAAAAGGAGCTATGCATGCAAGGGTTAGAAAAAAAAGGGTGGGGGGAGGTTGCAATTTTTAATGTACCAAAAAGAATTAAATAAAAAGTCTCTCGCCCACAGCAGGAGGTACCACTGTTAACAGAGTCTTGTACATTTTTCCTACTTACAAACTAAATTAAGTCAAATAAAAACGGGATGGTTCTAACACTGGCAACTGGAAAATGAATAAAACCCCAGGAATGTACCATTAACGGGGTATAATAGATTGTCTTATTTGAAAACTTAAGAGTGCACATCCAAACCTTTTAATAATGACCTGAGTACAGAATTTTTCCTTTGTTAAACAAATTCAAATTGTATCTAATAAGTAGATGATTATGTCGCTGTCACAATAGAAATCTACATTAACACTTAATACCATAGAACAATTTTGCCAAGCTTTCCATGCCAAAAGTGCACTATTAACAAAGGTATCACAATTTTGTTTTCCAATAAGAGGTATGTTACATATCTGGAACCTTACTCATATAAAAGATGCTCAAGTCATGAATAAATTGTTCCTGGCAAAATGAAAACTTAATAATGTCACAGCAATGTTTAAAATACTTGGTGATACGTCCCTCCTTAAAAAACAAACAAACAAAACCAACTTACTTAAACCTCCACCACCCATCCATCGCTATGATAAATTCAGATTTTTAGTTTTCCTTAAATGGGGGTGTACATGTAACATTTTATATGTCACTCTCTTTATTAAGAGCCTTGCATATAATTTCACATGCTCCCAACTAACCTTTTCATTTTTCTTGTGTGTCTCTAATGGCTGCTTAGCTGCTGCACTCCGAGGAGTTCGGACGACCTCTTCCTCAGCCACTTCGATGGTCCGTCCGTTTGGCTGCACAGCAACAATAATGGATTCTGTTACCAAACTGCTTGGCAGAGCAAATCAAAGATTTGTACTCAGGACACAGAATATACAACAATCAAATTCTACCCCCGACCCAAATTAAAACGTTTTTTGTACAGCTGTGTTATCTAAGACTATTGTCCCTAGGAACTACATCTTGTAATATAATAAAGAATGAACTTATAAGCAAAACTGTACCACAAATTTATTTTCTGATTTCACCCAGGCATCAGTACCTCCAACAAAAAATAGTGGAATGGAAGCAGGAAAAAGAACTAAATTGTCTTTGCACTCTGACCACCAACTGGCTGTGTAATCTCAGAGTATTTCACTCGTTATCTTTGAGTTTTTTTCTACATCTATAAAAGTGATAGGTCTGATCTATTCAAAAGTCCACAGACTTTTTTTGGTAAAGGGCCAGACAGAAATTATTTTAGGCTTTGTGAGCTATGGAGTCTCTGTCGCAACTACAAAACTCTGCTACTGTAGCACAAAAGCAGCCATAGATGATGCATAAAGGAATGAGTACCTCTGTGTTACAAAAAACTTTACAAACACAGGTGGAGGGCCAGATTTGGTCCATGGACCACAGTTTGTTGGTCTCTGTGTTAGATAATCGCTAATGTCCCCTGTAATCTTACAATCTAATAGCTCTACTATTCTAGGATTAAGAAGCTTTACTAACCCACTGCCACATAAAAAGGCTACCTCAGTTTTCCTAACAACCCCAAAATAAAATGACAGCACTTAGGGGTGTTCATGAGTAGAATTAAGACTCTGAACACCAATTCTGGCTTTTAATCAGAATCACCAGTTGGGGTTTTTTTTTTTTTTAAATGAAGCATTTCTGAGCCCCATCACCAGAAATATACTTAGATTCAGAACTTTGAAGAAAAGGGCCCAGGTATCTCCCAGGTATCTGTATTTCTAACCTCTTCTTTCTGGATCTTACTACTACTTTTCACTTGCCCATTCTTCTCATATTCAACACAGTAAGTTAGTAAATCAATACACTAGTTTAAATTGCTTTATTTCTACTTCTTGCAGAACAGATTTCCACCAGATTACTTATTACAGCGGAGCTATAGTAACAAAAACAATATGAATGTTCAAAGTTTTTCTAATGTGACATTACCTGCATTTGTGCAAAATTATCAGGGATATGCAGTTGGAAAGAGAAACCATTAATATTCCAAAACCCAATCTGTAGGCTTCCCAAAGATTTATGGCAGAAAAATCCAAACAAAAGCTGTCTTTTAGCTGATTAAATTCCTAATTAACTCAAATTTAATATGCTGAGTCTTAAGCAACTTGTTAAAGTCAGACAGCTAATGTTGAAACCAAGCGTCCTCACTCTCGGTTTGGTTTTCTTTCCTCTGGGCTGTTTTACCACTTTAACTCTGTCTCTTCTCATTTCTCTGTGTTTATGTATATGCGGGGGCAGGGAGGGGTGGAGGAGACAATGCATTGAGAAAGGTCAGAAACCCCAGAAAGGAATTTGGGCTTAGAGCCATATCCACACCAGGAATATAAAACTTCATTTAATTCTACTTTCCCGTATCACCATCTTACTTGTCAGTTCTCGTATGCCATTTCTTATTTCAGGCTAGTCAAACTTACTTTTTCTGATTTTCTGGGGTCGTCCTCACCTTTCCATGTAAGCTTTACTCCAACTGACCAATCTTACAGCTCTAAGTCCACAGTTTCCCTCTCTTCACGTGGCAGCTCACAAGCCTCACATCTATGAAACTTCATTTAACTAATCCCTTCAGCAAACTATCATAGTCACTTATATGATACCTCCATTTTACTCATGTAAATGACTAAATTGGGTCATTTTAATTTATATACTAACTGTAAAAAGGTGAAATTAAGTGGTTAAAAACTATCTTAAAAACCGCTAAAAAGTTCAATGCAATTCCTTTGAGACAACTGCAAACAATGCTGATAGAGCCTCCCAAATGAAAGATGAAAAAATCTTTCCTTCTGGACAAATACAAAGTCTGAAGTCCTCAATCAATGACCAGCATAGGAACACTCAGTCTCCATTTCATAGGCTCTGCAATGATCAGCAAGCCAAAGGTGGTCCCACATTCCAACCTGTGCCAATTTTACTTCCTTCTTTGCAACAACTTATGTAGCGGCTAGAACTGCAGTTCTGGCCTATGCAGATTTCCCAATTTTCCACTAACTTTTGGGCTTTATATAGGTCTCATAACTATTGGGGTTCCGTAAGTCACCAACAGCTCCCCACAAATGCCTGACACCATGAAATAATAAGCCCCCTATCCCAAGGGAAAAGTCAACAGCATTCTCAGGTAGCAGGAAAAGAGGATACACTTTGATGGTTGTGCCTCTCCTACCTATCAACAGCACTAATCTGATCTCTACTAGCTGGTCAAGGAAGCCTTGTCCTGGTAAAGCATTAACCACATTTAAATTAGCAAATCCCTAAATGGAAGCATATTACGTAGATCTGCTCACATGAAAAGAACTAATCGCAAACTAACACTTCAAATCCAATATGACTTCCATGCTGGGTTTTACATGAAAGTATCTTCTCTGATCATAGAGACTTTATAATATATATGGTGCTGTTTCTACAGGTTAGAATTACATGGGCCTCTTGCTGTACCCCGGTTTAAAATTCTCTGGAAAATTCTGAGGTGTTCCCCTCCAGGGCCAACCAAAGTTAATTTTATATATAGCATGCAATCTATATTTTAAATTAGACCACCCCAAAATGTCCTTCAAATTTGGTGAAAATCAACCAGTAACAGAAAAATGATATAATCATTCCTTACATGGATAAACTTGTAGATAATGCCATGTCAGCCTTGTTATTAAACATTGCCTCAACTCCCATCCCAGATCCTTTTAAAAAATACATTCACAAAAGAACGTGTGTGTGTGTTGGGAGGGTGATAAGGCAGAATGAAGACACCTAGCTGACAATCAGGAAAATAAAATGGAGGAGGGGGCCACACAGCAGGGGAACAGGGTCTTATTTGATAACTACTCAAGGAAATAAAATTCTTCACGTTAGTCAATCTCCAATTTACTAATTCCATAAACATTTATTAATTAATTAAGTACAAGGCACCACATAGGGACCTCAGGGACAAGGACATATGAAAGGAATCTGCCCTCTGAGAGTTTTAAGGTTCAGAATAATAAGATATGCTTAATAATAGACTTCTACTCCATTTGAGTGGCCTTTATATATCTGTTAAACTGATTCTAAATTACAGAAGAATCTATAGCTAAGGTAAGCATATACAAGGTTTAACATTTGACACTTCTAAAATGAAAGCATTTAGAATCCTATTTCCACTTAGTTATATAAATTTTATTTTTAGCCACGAAATGTAAAAACCATGACTTCAAATTACTTGGAAACGTCTTAAGTTTATTTATTTATTTTCTAATTTTTAAAAAAAATTTTATTTTAGGGGCTTCCCTGGTGGCGCAGTGGTTGAGAGTCCACCTGCTGACGCAGGGGACACGGGTTCGTGTCCCGGTCTGGGAGGATCCCACATGCTGCGGAGCGGCTGGGCCCGTGAGCCATGGCCACTGAGCCTGCGTGTCCGGAGCCTGTGCTCCGCAATGGTAGAGGCCACAGCGGTGAGGGGCCCGCGTACCGCAAAAAAAAAAAAAAAAAATTATTTTATTTAGTTTTGGCTGTATTGGGTCTTCATTGCTGCGCGTGGGCTTTCTCTAGTTGCAGCAAGTGGGGGCTACTCTTTGTTGCAGTGTGTGGGCTTCTCACTGCAGTGGCTTCTCTTGTTGCGGAGCATGGGCTCTAGGCGCCTGGGCTTCAGCAGTTGTGGCACATGGGCTCAGTATTTGTGGCTCACGGGCTCAGCAGTTGTGGCTTGCGGGCTCAGCAGTTGTGGCTCGTGGGCTCAACAGTTGTGGCCTGTGAGCTCTAGAGCGCAGGCTCAGTAGTTGTGGCATATGAGCTTAGTTGCTCTGCGAAATGTGGGATCTTCCCGAACCCATGTTCCCTGCACTAGCAGGTGGATTCTTAACCACCGCACCACCAGGGAAGTCCACTTCTTAAGTTTAGAAACTAGAAGGGCAGTCTACTAACTACCAAAAAAATAAGTGAAATATGAAAAGACTACGGGCTTTGGAATGGACAAGCTGGGATTAAGGCCCAACTTCCATATTTAATCACTGTGACTTTAAGCATTTTCCTTGACTTAACCCTCAACTTCATCATCTGTAAATATGAAGAAAATACGTAACTTGTCTTATGTAACTTGTTAAAGTGACAGTAAATGAGAAAACATGTGAAAGCATACTTTACTTGCTCAAGAAACAGTTTCTTTCCTTCAATATCCTTTCCTCTCCAAAGCTATGATGGCCCATAACCTCATCCCATGTTCCAGCACTCAAGTCATTTTTCATACTAGCAAGCTCAAAATAAACGTTAAGTCCTGGTGGTCAAGAGAGCTAACAAACTGTACATGTATCCAATGGGCCCAATGCTCCAGACACAAATTCTTTTGGGAAGTTAACAGAATACAAATGATGAGTAAATGTATCCTCTCAGAGGCTAAAAATAGTCCAGGCTTGCTCTAGAGACATGTCATACTATCTTTCTTTTTTAAAAAGCTGCTTACAGTTTCACTGTTTTCTAAAAAAATTACACAATAATCATTCATGTTCATTCACTCAATATCCAGTAAGTGAACTCAGTAGAGTAATATGCAGAACCCTTAAAACCTTGAAACAAAGACAAGTGAGGCACAATTCCTGCCCTTGAGAAGCTTCGACCAAAGCAAAGGAAGAACACAGGTATACAATAGCGCACACTAAAATAACAGACAGGGCTTCCCTGGTGGCACAGCGGTTGACAGTCCGCCTGCCGATGCAAGGGACACGGGTTCGTGCCCCAGTCCGGGAGGATCCCACATGCCGCGGAGCGGCTGGGCCCGTGAGCCATGGCCGCTGAGCCTGCGTGTCCGGAGCCTGTGCTCAGCAACGGGAGAGGCCACAACAGTGAGGGGCCCGCGTATGGCAAAAAAAAAAAAAAAAAAAAAAGGTCCACATAAAATAACAGACAAAAGATGTACTCTGCCTCCACCCGCCCCGCCCTCCACCCGGCCCTATTCCCCAGCCTCTTTAAGGAGAAGAGTATGAGTTTTGAAGGCAAGCTGAGACCACGATCGAATCCCAAATGTCTATCACCCTGGACAAGTTACTACTTCACTGGAGTCTTAATTTACTTAGCTGGAAATTATACTGAGCATACAGGAAGCATAAGACTACATATTATGTCCATGATAAAAAAAAAATAAAGGCAAGGCATCATGGAAATTCAAGAGATATCATCTTTAGCTGATAGATCTAATAATTTCCAAGTATTTGCCATGTGCTAAGCACATGCATTATCTCATTTAATGGACAAGACTAAGTCTTTGTCAGTTTCTTAGTTTTAGTTGTGAAGAGTGCTGATACATATTCAAGATAGAATAATTTCTTGTCATTTATTTGAAAACACAAATTGTGTGTTTTTTCCTGCCAAATGTTGTGCACATATCAATTACGTAAACTAAACATACACAGAAACTACAGCTTCAGTCACAGTAATTTACCAACTTATTTTTAAATTCACCCCCAATTTTAAACTCCTAAAAACTAAGAGGATAATCTTACAAATATGGCCTATAAATCAAATTTGCAAAATCTTCCTATATATCCTGAGTTATTTCCTTTAGGGTAAAGATCCTTGTGCCTTCTCAACAGCTAGCCAAAACTAAATCCTCTGCAGGGATTTCAAAACATCTCTTTGTTGACTGCATCAGGGATGCTCAGGGCTACTTTTATAGGTTAGAGAGATGACATTCAATACCTATCACATGGCCAAATTATTCTAAAGATGATTTCTGAAACGGTAAATACAGCTTTGGTTTTCAAGGCTTTATGTCAGATGGGTACTGAGATAAGGATTACAGGTGATACAGCAGACACATATCCATGTAATTCTTTCTCAGATCCTGATGGATGCCTTCTGGAATACTGGCATTCTGTGGAACAGTTTGAAAACCACTAGCATAGCTGGAGAGAAAACAGAGTAAATTTAAAAACTGGAGAGGAATTCCCAGGTGATCCAGTGGTTAGGACTCGGCGCTTTCACTGCCAAGGGCCGGGTTCAATCCCTGGTCGGGGAACTAGGATCCCACAAGCCGTGCAGCGCGGCCAAATAAAACTGGTCAGATAACACCAACTCCTCACAGAGATCCTATGATTTTGTTTGAATGGTAATAATAGTAATAATCATTTAAAAATGTTTTCAAGGCTCTCACAACCTTGAGAAGTAGTACATTCCTCAATAAAGCCAAAGTGCAACAAAAACAAGTGTTCGGAGGGTTTATTGCTGCTCTTGGTATTTAAGATGAGCACGACTATTTAAGGTCTTTTCTGTCAGAACTATTGAAGGTCTTTTCTGCAAGGCCTCTAGCAGAAGAAAATGACAGGATAAAAAAGTCCTGTCATGTAACCAAACAAATAGAGTCAAAATTCTGGAGATTCTGTAAAGGTCATTATAATTTTCAGCAGAAACTTCTGATTCTAAAAGTAAAATTTAAAAGCAATAAAGTTGTAATTCACTGAGAAAATTAGATTTGTTCTCTGAATGCAATATCCTGGAACATGCTATCAAAATGAGAGGTTAAAAAAAAAATCAAAGAGGTATAATGGAAATAACAGTGAGTTCTTAGACTAGAAATCAGGATATTGTTTTGTCTTTGAAATGCCTTTGCTCTACGACCTTGAATAAGTCACTTAATCTCTCTGAAACTCAAGATTCCTTTCGGTAAAATGAGGAATGTTTGTTTTACCTATCACTGAAGATTTTTAAATCAAATGAGTATTCTTC
The DNA here is from genome assembly GCF_059928025.1 of Delphinapterus leucas. Lineage (NCBI taxonomy): Eukaryota > Metazoa > Chordata > Mammalia > Artiodactyla > Monodontidae > Delphinapterus > Delphinapterus leucas. The sequence goes on from NC_143145.1 coordinate 39,626,634, forward strand.
TAAGACTTGAAACTAAGGGGACTAGTGACTTAAAGGGAAAAAGAAAACCCTGTAGATGACACGTAACTTTAGTAATACCTGGGATGACATGGCAAAACTACCACCTATGAATAAAAGATATAATTCTATTGAGAATATCTTAAAAGACAAATTTATTTAGCCCCGTAACAGTTTAGATTATTCAACTAAACAGTGAGATGTCATTTTAGATACTTCATTTAGCATTTAGTTTAACAAATAATTATCAAAGGCTGTTATATGCCAGTCACTGCTTGCTATCCCATATCAAGGCTTATAATCTAGTGGAGAGAAAAGACCCTGAGCAAAAGTAAATGAGTAAGTTACTAGACAATTTACAAACTACAATAAAGGAAACACATATAAGAGGTTAAGACAGAAAATAAAAGGGGATGCCTATTTCAAATAGGGTGATCAGGAAAGCATTTTCTGGGAAGGTGAGTTTTAAAAGTGAGATCTAAAGGCTGATTAGAACAGTGGGGTCAAGATGGTTCCAGAAGTGTTAATAACAGCTCATGTAAAGGTACTGGGTTGTGAGAGTTTGAAGAACTGAAAAAGATTACTATAGGTGAAGGTAGCAAATGAGAGGAAACCAACTCAAAACTGCTTAGGAAAAAAAGCAGGTGTTGGGCCATATAGGAAAGAAGTTTAGATTTTAAATGCAAAAGCTACTGAAATGTTCGTTTTAGGCAAGATTGTGGTTTTTTTTTTTTAGCGGTACACGGGCCTCTCACTGTTGTGGCCTCTCCCGTTGTGGAGAACAGGCTCTGGATGCGCAGGTTCAGAGGCCATGGCTCACGGGCCCAGCCGCTCCGCAGCATGTGGGCTCTTCCCGGACCGGGGCACGAACCCGTGTCCCCTGCATCGGCAGGCGGACTCTCAACCACTGCGCCACGAGGGAAGCCCCTGTGGCTTGTTTTTAAAAAGACTCCTTACTAGGGTGTCGAGGAAGCACTGGGGGCAGCCAACAGAAGCTACTGCTGTACAGGTGAGTTAAGGTGATAATAGTTGGACTAAATATATGTTTTGGAGATAAAACTGATGGTACTTGCTGAAGGATTAGGATATGAGGTGAAGATGAGGAGGTAAGGAAAAGAGAAGAACCAAGAACAATTCTTAGATTTTTGGCTTGTATGACTGAAGGAATGGCAGAGTCATTTACCATTTATAGAAATGGGGAAGACTGGAAGAGGGCAGGGAATTATAAGCCCTGTTTTGGCGATGTTAAAGTTTTTGAGACAAACATCAGGTTTCTAATTGAAGAAATTCAGTGTACATCTAGACATGAGGTTTTGGAGATGAGAGGAATAGTCACAGGCAAATAAACAGTTGATCACCACTATTTGAAGATTCCATATTGGAAATTTGCTTACTCACTAAAATTTATTTCTAACCCCAAAATCAATACTTGTCATTCCTGGGCATGCACAGAACTGTGAAAAGATCTGAGTCATCCTACAAGCACATTCCCAGGCAATGCTCTGCCTTCTTGTTTCAGCTCTCATAAAAAATATAAAATAAATATAAAAAAAGAGAGACTAACTCCAGCTGGAGAGCTAGAGAAGGCTTTATAGTAACGGCAGCAATGTAGCTGGGCCTTGAAGGATAGGTAGAAATTGGTAGACATACAGAAAAAATAGGCCTTTTAGAAAAAATAATATGAATAGAAAAAGATAATATGTATAAAGAGACACTGACGTCTAGCTAATGGTAATGTCTTAGGGCTAATGGTATGAGATAAATCTAAGATGGGGTTAGATCATGAAAAGGCTTGAGTGCCATGTCACTGGATCTTATTCAACAGGTGCTGAGGAACTACTGAAAAGATGTGAACTTGAAAGTCACTTGATCAGAGCTGGGCTTTAAAAGATTTAGCTGGTATGAGTGCGTAGAAAGGATTGGCAACAAAGGGACTGGAAACAGGAAAACCAGTTAGGATGCTTAGGACAGCCTAAGCAAAAGGTAATAAAGTCCAAAAGCAGGGCAGTGGCAGTGAAACTGGAAAAGAAGTAATGACTACAAAAGACACAGCATACTATTAGAATGATTTATTGGCTGTAGAAAGATGGACCTTACAAAATTTTAGCCAGATGAGGCAAACACAGCCATTTTCCACTGTAAAAATAAAAAGGTGGCTCACATGGAATTTACTAGGCATGAAAAATAGGAGTATGTTGCATAAATACTTTGGTGGGACATCTTACTATATTATGCATTCAATAATTACTTATTGACTGCCAGCACCGTGCAAGGTTATACAGTAGCAAACAAGACAAAACACTACTCTTTTATTTACTGAGCTTATAGATATTAACAATCGCACTATGGCAAATCTTTATGAAAATTCCTAAACTAATATGAAAAAAACTTGTCCACTAAAATGAGTTTTCTTTGACGATGATCTTGGTTACCTGCTTCCAGCTGAAATTCAAAGCAACAATTGTTAAAGACCAGTTATCTGAGATCTTACATCCGTCCATATCACTGCACAGATTAAGTCAAGCAAAAAATATTTACTGAGTGCCTATTTAACACTCACAATGAACTAGATGTCATGAAAAATACATGTATGAAAACAATGATTTCCAAAAATGCCAAGAGCTAAGCCCAGTGAAAAGTGCTGCCCCCTTCATGACTCCCTTCACTTTTAACAGGGGAACGAACTGCAATTCATGCCCCCCAAAACTTATGGCAAGAAATTAGGGGATAAAAAGCAAACTGATATAAGAATTAAAAAAAAATGCTTATGAATAGATTTTAAAAAGCTAAACGACATCTATTCTACAAATAAAAGGCGGCAACTAGAAACAAATTTTGAAAATTCGAGTTGTAAAATTTGGAATGATTTAAGAGAAGACTAAAAAGGATGGACTGAAAGGACGAAAATAAAGTATTTAAACAAATATGAAATGTCCTTTTAAAAAACTGCAGTAGTTGACATCACTGATTCCACTTGAATCAGAATTAAGTATATCTTAAAATGTTTATCAGAATGATGTAGTAATAAAAGATGGATCATAAGATTAAACATGACTCCATTTAGAAATCTCTCTTATACTATGGATCTTACGGCCCTATTGCAGGGAATGATTTTCAAACTCATAGGCAAGGGAGCTTGTTAAAAATGCAGATTCCCTGAACCCAGTTCCACAGATTCTGAATTTACAAGATATGTAGTAGGACTCAGGAATCTACACCATTTAACAAGCATTCAAAGTAACTCTATTGCAGGGACTTCCCTGGTGCTCCAGTGGTTAAGCCTCCATGCTTTGAATGCAGGGGACGCTGGTTGGATCCCTGGTCAGGGAACTAGGATCCCACAGGCCATGTGGCACGACCAAAAAAAAACCCCAAAGTAAGTCTATTGCAAGTAGTTAGGGTTAACACGCTGAGGAATCCTGCAGTGTTTTAACTCAACTAAGATCTTCAATTTATAAACAAGATAAGCTAATCGGAGCATGGTTAAATGCCTTACTCAAATTTAGAGGTCCTAATTCCTGCCAGGCTGACAGAGTTAAGTCTTCCTCCCCTGAGCCATTGCTGTTTCTTCAGTCTCTCCCACTATCCTGCTCCTCCCCACTTTCAAAGTCAAATTCGGTGATAAGGTTTTTCCTGGCCACCTGGGCCCACACTAGGGTTTTCTGATATCTTTTTCCACAACTGGAATAAGCAGCTCCCTGGGGAAAAACTAAGCTTTTACTTTTGTATTTCCTTCACTGTGAGACATATGAATATTGTTTTCCTTTTTACTGCCTTCAATTTGCAAGCAGTATCCTGCTTTTCCCCAAGTAAATATTTAGCACAGTGCAAACCATATGAGTACTAACTAAATAAATGGAAGCTTATATTTCTTAACCCTATAAAGCAGTGTTTTTCTAACTGTGGGTCACGCCTCATAATCAAATATGAAACCAATTTAGTGGGTCACAAATATCATTAAAGAAAAACAAATAGAATAGTTTGATATATGTGTGGGGGGTATTGCAATGTAAAATGTTTTCACTGTAGGTTGCAAAAACATTTGAAAGCCAGTTTTGTGCTGATGAACTTCTCCAACACAACTTTACCATTAGGTAGGCAAATACGTTTTCTCACGTGATTAACATTCAACCACTCCGTTAGTCTTCCCATTCTCCACTCCCCAAAGATAATACTGGATTTATTTATTCATCCCCCTTTCCTTAACTCAAATGAAAAGGAGAAGGAATAAGTACTAAGTTTGATGAGCATATTTCACAGCGCAAGTTCCACAGGAGCCTGTCTGTGTTCCTTCTTCAGATGGGTCATCCAAGTGTTGTGATGCACTTCGTGTGGGCTCTTGGAGCACCTGTCTCTTGACCCAAGTCTATCTGAAATTCCAGACGTCCCAAACAGGGCTTTGAAATTTTCACATCCTGCTTCATCCACACTGGTCCTAGGCTTATTAATGTATGTGTTTTTTTCAAGATCACCTTCTTTCCTGTCTTGGAGCCAGGTTCTTTATTTCCATCATAACATTACTTTCTGGTAATCCCTGATACGCTCTACAAGTTTAAATATAATTACCTATGTTCCAAGTCACTTGTATTTTCTCTTTTCCTAACCTAAGGTGGTATTCACACTGACAAAGTTGTATCCTTTTCCAGGTCTTGCATGTATCTTGCATCCTCTTAATCAGCAAGTCTAATCTAGACCTAATAATGCAGTAACTGTGACCTGTCACATCTCTACTACAACCTTATCCTTTGTACTGTTACCAACCATACTCTCATTACTTTAGCTTCAACTTAGATCTCACTTCCTCCAATAACTTGCCTAAATGCCTCCAATGCAAATAGTCTCCCACTCTCCAACCCTCATTTATACTGCTCACACCTCTACAGCACCTGTCAGTCTACAAAATTTTAGAATTATTTTTGAATCTGTCTCCTGTATTAGTTTCCATGCCTGACTTTAACTCTCACGTGTATACTTCTCAGTATCCAGCAAAAATCAGAGCGCAGGTCACACAGTATTGTACTTTATCGTACTGAAAAGGGGAAGAGCTAAATCCAGTGGCTATAAAAATAGGTTAGGAGCTGCTTCTCATTTTGCACACCCTCCATACCCTGTTCAACTGCACGGTACTTTTTTTTTAAATGAATAAAACCATGAACGTTCCAATGGGAGAACCGTGGGGAAATGGCCATAAAGGCCGCAGAAATGAAACGCGAAGGCATGCTAAAACGGCTGTGATGCTCTCTGCATTTCCACACGTGGCCCGGTAAATCGGTGCCGGAACGCCTCGCGCAGCCTGCGCCTTTCTGCTCTGTCATCCCTTTACTCTATTTCAAAACGCCCACACCGCTCCGCCGAACTTGCCTGAGCGCTCTCTCGGGGGGCCCCGGAGCCCCGAGTACCCGAGAAAACAGACCCCCCTCTTGCCTTGCTCCAGGTCCGGCCTCCACTTGCCACAGGCACCTTGGAATGAGAGGGGGCCACCGTCTCCCTTCAACAGTCCCAACTAAAATGGAAGCGCGTCCAGACCTGGGTACCTTTAAGCCTCAAGTCAGCCCCGGAGTCTGCAGGCCGCCGTATCTCCTCATCTCAGTGTGACCTGAGCCAGGCTCTGCCTCCCCGGCGCAGTCTTGCCACAACTTCCCCACCGTCAGGTCCCATCAGCCTCCGCACACACATGCAGCCGACCCAGCAGGCCTCGGGGACGTTGGCATGTCGTTCCGGCGGTCAAGGTTCCCGAAAATGACCTGACCGCCGGGCGCTTCTATTTAAACATACCCCACACTGTCTAACTTCCTTCCTCTACACTCATCTTCCCCACCGGTCCCATGCTTCCTGAGTTTCCACCGTTCTCCAAGAAACGTGTCCACCGATCACCTCCTCCGCCTGGGGAGACTGCGTCCCGGCTCTCGACTAACCTCACTCTTTTCCTTTTCCATTCCCGGCTGGGGCGGCTCGCGTTTGGCCTCCCGCAAGCTCGAGGAGCTCCCCGCTGGCCCCTCGCCCCAACTCTCCCGCCACTCCTCCCCTACTCACTTTGGGCTTCTCCGGCAATTTCTTCCGGTTCTTTTTCTTCTGCTCCTCGCTCCTGAGATTCTTCAGCACGCCTAGGTCGTCAGCGGCCGGGCCCGGCGCGGCCGCCGCCTCCTCCCGCTTGCGAGGCGGGCTCCTCCGCTTCTTGCGGGCGCCGGCGCAAGCCGCGGCCCAGCCGTAGCCGAGCAGGAAGAGCAGCAGGAGCCCGAGCGCGCCCATGCCCACCAGGATCACCCAGCCCGGGTACCGTTTCGGCTCCAGCCCCAGGTCGAGGCCCAACTCGGTGCGCAGAAAGCCTAGGCCGACCGAGAGCATTTCCTGCAGCCGGGCTGAGCCCTCCTCGGCCTGCTGGGCCAGCTCGTCCAGCCAGCTCCGTGTAGCCATCTTCCCTCCCGTCAGGGGCACTCGCAGAATGACGCCGGGGCGCAGAGACGCCGTGGAACAGTCAAAGGAAGCAAGGTAAGGCCAGGCCGGACCGCCTCAGGCCGAGCGCATTGCGGCCGCCCCTCGCGCTGGAGCCGGGGATCGGCCGCTGCCGCCGCCAGGAGGACAGGGGGCTCCCAGTGCCCCCCGTCAGCTTCACTCCGCCGCCGCCAGGAGGAGGGGGGCGGCGGGAGGGAGTGTCTCCAGCGGCGGCCGCTAAGCGGCGTCTCCGCGCCAGGGCCAGGCCCCGCTGTCCTCCCTCGGCGGAACAATGGCGGCTCCAGCCGCGATCCACGCAGCGAGCGTAGACTAGGAGCAGGGCAGCGGGTCACGTGGACGCCGATGGGCGGGGCGTGGGGTGTCACGTGGGCGCGGGCGAGGCCGGGCGGGGCTGGAGCCGTTGGAGCTAGCGCGCCGCGGCTGCAGTTGGCGGTGACCCTTTCGGGCCTGGTGGCGGCGCCGAGCCTTGGGGATCGGTGACTCTGGGCGGGTGGCTGGGAGGGGTTAACCGGAGGAAGTCTTTGTGGGATGGCTGGTGGCCCGGAGCTAGGAGACGTGGCGCTTTGAATGAGTCCAGGGGAGGGGCTCTCGGCGAAGCCTGGGGGTTGCGGGGTGTGGAAGAGGGCGAAGAGCGAGGAACCGGGTCACGGGGTCTGGGTCAAAATTGCCCTAGTAGCTGTCTCTTTTCTCCATTCTTTTTCTGGTAGTGGTGTCGGGGTGGAAGCGGCTTTTTCTCCCTGGGTCACCGGAAGCTAGATGCTTCCAGGTGGGCTCAGCCGAGTCTGAAACCGGTCACTCTTCTTTGAGCGCATAGGTTTAGTTCACAAATTGGGTTTGTCTCTTCACGGCCAACTTACCCACATTGCGTGTCTACCATTTGCCTGCCTGGCTAGGGCGCTTTTGTGTGGTTTCTCTCCTTCGCTCTTGCTCTCGCTGTTATTAGTCGCCGGAATACAAAAGTTGGAAAGCCCGTGGGCAGTATTCTTTTCCTACTCGTTTGTAGCTTTAATAAGAAATAAGAGGCATACTGGATTGTGTTTTACATGTAGACGTAGATTCCTTGTTGCGTTTTATTTTAAGCTTTTGGGCAAGATCACAAAAGGAGTTTGCAAAATTCTGGGGTTTTTTTGCAGTGTTGACCATATCTGGGTAGCGTTAGTAAGAAATGAATTTTCAGATCTCAGTTACAAAGATGGTATTCGGGGCTGCCGTAGGGTTTTCAAGTTACATTTCCCTGTAAGGAAACTGGTGTTTTATCATTAAATGATAATTAGCATGTAAGCAAGTGTCTTAAGTGAACTAAAAACAGGCTTTCTCAAACAATAGAAAGTAAATAATAAATGGTAATTATTTAATTGGTAAATAATAAAAATAAACTGCTACTCTTGCGAAGCTTTATACAGACTTATAATTGAAGGTTGTGTAAATTACAAGGCCAAAACTTAGAAGATGTCATTGGAACTACTTCATCTCTAAAAGGTTCCAAATTCCACTTATATTTATGAAAGTAGATTTATCATTCTACATTTATGTTTTGGTTCCACAGACATGAAGGATGATGACTTTCCTAAGAAGTTCCACTGCCCATTCTAGGTTAGCACCTGTGGATTTATGAATTAAGCTATTATACAATAATAGTAGCTGGGTTTGCCTGTTCTTTTGGCAGCCTGCAAGTATTGATTATGTAAAATCCTGTCATCTTTCTTTTTCCGTGACTCTCCTTTGATCTTAAAAAGAAAATGTTTATTTTGGTAATACAGGTATAATCATTTTTCATATATAACTTTGTAGTCATCTTTTTAAGTTTTTATTTTAAGAACAAAAATGGAGTTATACACTGTTTACTGTTTTGCATTTGATGTGGTCATGAACATTCATGTCACTTGATAAAGCCCACCTGATGAAGCTCACCAGGAACATACCAGTAGCCCCACAAAGTTAGGTTTATTAACTTGCAGCAGAATGAAGTTTAGGTAAAATTTAAAGGAAGGAATGCTTTGAAAGACAAAGCAAGCTGTGTCTAAAAGAGTTACTATCAGGCCTGGCCTAAGTAAACTCAGAATCCTAATTCCTTGGACATGGCAAAGTTAAGAGAAATATAAAACGTCATTTCTGAAACCTCTTTCCTGGAGGCAACTGGGTTGGGAATGAAGACTGCTTATTCTGAGAGTCAGAGTGACCCATACAATGGAATACCACTCAGACATAAATACATGCAGCAACATAGGTGAATCTCAACATAATTACGCTGAGTGAAAGAAGGTGAAAGAAGCCAGGGAAAAAAGAGTATGTACTGTATGACTCCATTTGTATAAAACTAGAAAGTGCAAACTAATTTATAGTGACAGCAAATCAGTGGTGACTTGGGGAGGGGAGTGGGACCAAGGAGCAGTGGGAGGGAGGGGTTTAAAAGGGGCACAAGGAAACTTTGGGGAGTGATGGCTATGCTATCTTTATTATTATGGTTTTATGGGTCTGTGGGTTTTATGGGTTTATGTATGTCAAAACTTACCAAATTGTATACTTTAGATATTGTAGTTTATGTCAAATATACCTCAATAAAATAGTTCACAGAAGTTTTTTGAAAAATGACCCATGTGGAACAGCTGTGTATAGGGGTGGCATGCTCCATGCTCGCAGATAGGATTTTTTGTAATCGTATTTATTTATTTATTATTTGGTCGCACCTCGCGACTTGTGGGATCTTAGTTCCCTGAAACCAGGGATCGAACCCTCGCCCTCGGCAATGAAAGTACGGAGTCTTAACAACTGGACTGCCGGGGAATTCCCACTGATAGGATTTTTAACAAAGTTTTTACCAATCTATGATTTTAAGGTTTCTCAGCACTATATCCATTTATTTATTTATTTATTTTTGGCTGCATTGAGTCTTCGTTGCTGCGTGCGGGCTTTCTCTAGTTGCGACGAGCGGGGGCTACTCTTTGTTGCGGTGCGTGGGCTTCTCATTGCGGTGGCTTCTCTTGTTGCGGAGCATAGGCTCTAGGCACACGGGCTTCAGTAGTTGTGGCTTGCGGGCTCTAGAACACAGGCTCAGTATTTGTGGAGCACGGGTTTAATTGCTCTGCAGCATGTGGGATCTTCCTGGACCAGGGCTTGAACCTGTGTCCCCTGCATTGTCAGTCGGATTCTTAACCACTGCATCACCAGGGAAGTCCTCAGCACTATATCCTTGATGTTAATTATCAAAAAAGTTTTCTTTTTTACAGGTTTGCATAATAAATATTCACTTATTCTATGATCTGGTTCTACTGTAATTTATTTAACATACTTTATTGTTGGATAGTTAGGTTATTTACAAGTTTTTTTTGTTTTTTTGCCATTAAGTGCAATTCTGTCATGAATATGCTTGTAACTAAATAGCTTTGTGAATATCCATAGTAACTTTTTAAAATCAGTTTTATTTTATTTTTTAAAGAATTAAATAATTAATTAATTAATTTGGCTGTGCGGGTCTTAGTTGCAGCATGTGGGATCTTTCCTTGCAGTGCATGGGCTTCTCTCTAGTTGTGGCGCTCAGACCCCAGAGCACATGGGTTCAGTAGTTGCCCCACGGCATGGAGGATCTTAGTTCCCCAACCAGGGATTGAACCTGTGTCCCATGCATTGGAAGCCGGGTTCTTAACCACCAGACAGCCAGGGAAGTCCTCATGATAAGTTCTTGAGGGTAAAATCCTGGCACTGTCATTGCCTGAGGCATAGCCCACGGTATGTGATTTAACGCTTAGTTGGGAAGTTTTAAGAGACCTGAAGAAGTTCTACCTAAGGCCTCTCACTTCATAGAAGAGAAAAAGGAAGCTTCAAAGGGTTAGGGCTCGTACCACAGTGTCAGGGTGGCTGAGCTCATAGTAGAACCCAGTCTTCCCTGTTCTTGACCCCTTGGTTGCTCCTCTTCTTCATATACTCTGTGATCAATTCTTGGGATTAGTGTGTGTTTGTTTTCTCCGACTGCTGTAACAACATTCCATAGACTAGGTAGCTTAAACAACTGAAATGTAGTTTGTCACAGTTCTAGAGGCTGGAAGTTCAAGATTGGGGGCCAGCATGGTTGGGTTGTGGTAAGGGCTCTCTTCCTGGCTTGCAGATGGCCACTATCTTGCTGTGTCCTCACATGGTGGAGAGAGAGCCAGTGAGCTCTCTAGTGTCTCTTATAAAGATGCTAATCCTCTCAGATCAGGGCCTCACCCTTACGACTTCATTTAACCTTAATTGCTTCCTTAAAGACCCTATCTGCAAATATAATCATGTTGGGGTTACGGCTTCAACATATGAATTTAGAGGCGGGGGGGGGGGGGGGGGGGAGACAAACTTTCAGTCCATAACAATGCAGGAAGCTTCCATTCAAGTAGCTTATCTTTCAGGGCTGATGAAAGAAAAATGCTGATTTGGGTCTTTAAAATGGAGGCTATTGACATTATGAACTCCTGGGTCACAGGATTATATACCTAGGAGGAGGATTTTTTTTAAAAAAAATTATTTTATTTTTGGCTGTGTTGGGTCTTTCTTGCTGCACGCGGGCTTTCTCTAGTTGCGGCGAGCCGGGGCTACTCTTCATTGGAGCGCACGGGCTCTAGGCACATAGGCTTCAGTAGTTGTGGTGCGCAGGTTCAGTACTTGTGGCGCATGGGCTTAGTTGCTCTGCAGCATGTGGGATCTTCCCAGACCAGGGCTCGAACCCGTGTCCCCTGCATTGGCAGGTGGCTTCTTAACAACTGCCCCACCAGGGAAGTCCTAGGAGGAGGATTTTACAGTAAAGCAGGGAATACAGTTGAGTGTGCCAAGAATTTGGAGATATGGTCAGGAAAGGGTTACCCTCAGAATAAATTTTGTAAGAATTAGTAAATAATAAAGTTCTCTGCAGATGTATGCTAAGCTGAAAGATAGTTTATGAGTGTGTTGCTGAAAGGGCCAGGATACTTCCAAGCCTCTTTAAAAGATTGGAGAATTTGCTAAGAACCTGGGTGGAACTAAAAACTGGTTGGGGCATGAGGGCAGGGGCCAGGGGAAGCAGAAAAGACAGTGAATATGGTAACAAATATGAAAGTTGTGGTGTATTCATTCAGTGGAATGCTGTGCAGCAATGAACATGTCCAAGGACACTCATTGCGATACCATGTATGTAAAGTTTAAAAAATAGGTTTATAGGGCTTCCCTGGTGGCGCAGTGGTTGAGGGTCCGCCTGCTGATGCAGGGGACGTGGGTTTGTGCCCCGGTCCCGGAAGATCCCACATGCCGCGGAGTGGCTGGGCCCGTGAGCCGTGGCTGCTGGGCCTGCGCGTCCGGAGCCTGTGCTCCGCAGCAGGAGAGGCCACGGCAGTGAGAGGCCTGCGTACCGCAAAAAAAAAAAAAAAAAAGAAATAATGGCATTCTTTATTAAAACAGTCAGGAATATTGATGATGAGTAGTAACATGGTTAGAGGTTTAAAACAGAAAAGAAGATGTGTGTCTTTGGAGAATTTTGCTTCCCTGGAGCTGAGGGCTAGTATTAGAGAATAGTGCCTGTCTGGTGAGAATAAGAGTAATAGGATTTCTTAGTCAGCTTGGGCTGCTATGTAACAGAAGACCACAGACTGGATGGCTTAATCAACAGAAATTTATTTTCTCATAGATCTTGTGACTGGAAGTCTAAGATCAAGGTGCCCTCAGGGTTGGTTTCTCCTGTCTACTTGTCTGGTAGACAGCTTCCTTCTCACTGTGTGTTCACATGGCCTTTCATCTGTGTGTGTGCAGGGGGAGAGAGAAATCTTTGGTGTCTCTTCCTCTTCTTATAAGGACACTAGTCCTATTGGATTAGGGCTCCACCCTTATGACCTCACTTAACCCCAATTACCTCCTTAAAGGCAGTATCTCCAAATGCAGTCACATTGGGGGTTAGGGCTTCAATTTAGGAGTTTTAGAGGGGACACAATTCGGTCTATAACACAGGATAAGACCTGGGATTGTTCTATAGAGCAGGGGTCCCCAATCCCTGGGCCATGGGCTGGTACCGGTCCACGGCCTGTTAGGAAGTGGACCACACAGCAGGAGGTGAGCAGCGGGCAAGTGAGCAAAGCTTCATCTGCTGCTCCCCATTGCTCATGTTACCGCCTGAACCATCATCCCTCCCCTCCCTCCACCCCCCTCCCGTGGAAAAATTGTCTTCCATGAAACCGGTCCCTAGTGCCAAAAAGGTTGGGGACCACTGGGGTAGAGTCTTTAAGGGCAAGAGTACCATAAAATTGATTTGCTGGTATCCCTGGCTAGAACATAAGCTCCATGGGGGCAGGAAGGGCATCTTACTTGTGTACTGTGGTACCCCTAACACTTACTGCACTGCCTATTAATATTAATATTTGATCAACTGATGAATTAACAAATGTGGTGATTGGAGAGTGGGGTGGAATGGAGGTTGTTGCAGTGGTCTGGGGTGTGAGGGACCAAGTGCCTAAACCCAGTGGAAATGAAGTGAAAGTGTGACAGTGAGTGACAGTAAGAAGGTGAGATAAAGGGGAGGGAAGAATCATGGATGACTGGCATTCTTTTTTTGCACGACATGATGATCACTGTTCCATTAGTGGAAAAAAGAGAAGTTGAGAGAAGTTAATTTATTAGCACGAATCCTCATTTTGCAATGAGATACCTCTTAAGACTTATTCATAGTTTGTAAAACTGAAAGTCCTCGTAGTTTCTTCCAGATATTCCTTACGGCTTCTTTGAACTCTATGTGATTTCTTTCTCATCCATCAACATTTAGGGCTTCTATTTTCTGACTTACCTCTCTCACCCAATTTTGGTAGCCCAAAAAAGAATTAGAAAGACTAGAAACACACATTTCTTCTCCTCTTCTAATAACACTACTTCTATCTTCACTGTCTTTTATTTGTGGTAGCCATAGTAGAAACAGAAATTATGGTCTTATTGGGCATAGAAGTGAAATAAAACTTCTAGCACTAGTGCTCTTTATTTCAAAATTATTTCTCTTTTTCTGACTGCTTCCTTATCTTTATAATAATCAAAACTTTCTCACTTAGTTCTCTAACTTATTTATGAGTGCAAATTTGTGTCTCATAGCAATCTACTTTCTGAAATTGCTTGTAGTTACAACAATCTCAGTTTATATCAGAGACTTTTTGAACATGTCCATTATCTCTTCTGAACAAACTATTCTTAGCTAACTTTAAAACCGAAACTGAAAAGGTTGTTAAATATAGATTTAGAGTAATTTGTTTGTACCTCCTAAGAGGATTTAGCAACAGGAAATCATTTATCTTGAATGACTGGAATGCTTTCTTCTAGTTTGTGCCTTAGTTGTTCCAACAAGAATGAAGTTCAATATTTAGGTGCACTTTCCCTAACAGACTATGTTAATGGTTCTTTGCAAGTAGACAGCACTGTGCATAATCTTGAGAATAGGGTTTGTTCCCTGAATTTGGAATTTATAATTGGCTGATAAAATGACCATTTTGAACTATCATATGATGTTAACATCTATGAATTTTAGCAAAGTTACCATCCCTCTTTGTACAGAAATATGTATAGTTCTTTGAATGTTTTGTTGCTCCTTGATTGAAATACTCTGCAACAGCTAGAGAAAATGAAAGTGCAATTAGTAACCAAAAGCATAAATTCTAAATGTAATACAAGTGGAATTGTAAAGTGTTTCAATTAGGATACACGGAGCTGCTTTAACAAAGACTTACAGGGGTTTATACAGTATAGAACAATATAGAATTTAAGTCTGATTAATTTCTCACATAATATTGATATGTTGGCTCCTTCCATCCTGCAGTTCCACCAGTGGCCCTAAAATATTAACCTCATCTGCTTGGTCCTAGATGGCTTGTCAACACATCTAACTTTTAGGCACTAAGATGGGAGAAGAAGGAGTAGGATGAAAAGACACATCTTCCATTTAAGGGGCGCAACCAGAAATTGTGTATGTCACTTCTGCTCGTATTCTGTTGGCCAGAACTTAGTCATATGGCCAAACATAGCTACAAGTTTTACAAGCTAAAACTCAGGGTTTTACTTCTTAAGGGAACGTGAGAAGATGGATACGGCATGCCAAAAGTTGTGACACTTCGGTCAGATGAGCGCTCATTGGACTAAGCTGGTTGACTGTGGATTCAACTGTGAAGGAAAAAAGAAAAACAAAATTATATATCATAAGCAAAATGTAGACAATATGTCAAAAACCGAGTCTAGAAGATGAAGTTTAAGTAGCTATTTTATATATCTTGTGGGTCTCAGCAATGGAAATGCTCCTTCTAACTTGCAAGTCTATGTTTGACTTTCAAATCTTTGGACTTTGAATTTATTTAGAGTAACACACTTTGTATGAAAACAATGAACAACCTATGTGTATGGAAATTTCTGGCTCTCCTTTGTTCTGAAATATTATGGTTGAATCAGTGTTACTGAGTAAGCCAAATGCTTTGAGTAGCCAAGTTTCAGTTAAGAGTATAGTGTGGTGGGTTTCACTAGCTGGAGTTTCTCTGTTGAACCTTAGAAAATGCCTTGACTTTGTGCACAGGGAAGACTGTCGTCAGGCGTCGTCAGCGTCCACCTTAACCACAGCTGCTCTGGAGGAAAGCAGCATTCTCTGGTCTCCTGGCCAGTGCTCTGCTGTGGTTCTGTGAGCCTGTCCGGGAAGAGGGAGAAGAGAGCAGCCTGAGAGCAAGTGAAGTGCCAGGAAGGCATGGGGCTACTTCCCAAGTAGACCAGAGAAAAAGATGATTAGAGAGGTCAGGGGTCCCACCTCAGTAGGGAGAAGAGTCACATGATGCTTCCCTGCTCTGGTTCCATTTGAGAGCATCAGAAGCTCAGCAGGTGGTGAGGGAATGACCAGTGTTGGCCACCTCCTGAAACACCAGAGTCACGATGGCTTGAGAGGTTTGATACCAGACCAGGACTAAGTAGCCATATGCTTGGGCTTCTTTGAGGATTCCTCCAAGTTTTACCTGGACGTATTTCACTTAGTGTCTACGACAGCCCTTGGGGGCCTCTGAAAGTTTGAGATGCCATAACTTCCTTCTGGCTCCCGTGGCATGAGTTTTCTACCACTGAAGGCATTCCTTCAGGTTAAGCCATAGAGGTGAAGATGTGGTCTGTGAAAGCCACAGTCTCTTACATCTTCTGGGAGGGCAAGGAAGCGGGATGTTGTACCTCTGGCCTTCTTTAGCTCATAACCAGTTATAACTGACCTGTTTATCTCATTAACTGGTTGCACACTGGGAGTAAGAGAAGTTTGAGTAAGTACGTTGGCAACAATACAGTCTGATTGATGACCATGGGCTGTTTTGAGGGCATTAAGCTAAGGAGGGCAGGGCCTGGGTGCTGCGTTGTATAAAGGTGAGTACCTGGTGGCTGTGCATCAGAAAAGTAGGAATGTCACACAAGTTTCATCCAGTGAAACATACTCTCCAAGGCTGCTCCTGCTCTGGCTTCTTCTAGGCTTAGAATGTCTGGGCTGGAAATAACATACATTATTATGGTAGCCTGAGTCATGGTGGCTTAATATATTAAATATTTTTCCTCTAAGGATTCGTAATTTCTTTTAACTAGTTATGTCACTGCATTTTTGGTACCATATTCTTTAAAAAGATATATTGTGATAATTATGAATTTGGGTAAGACTTTTATATTATAGTGTGGGTGGCCAAGAGCAAGCCTTTGATGAGCTTAGTGTATCTCTATGAGAGACCTATGAACAGTATAGAGCTTCAATGGTATGTCTCTATCCAAACTAAACAAGTTAAAAAAAACTCTACATTTATTTATGTATAAATACTTTTATAAACCTTCATGGGATTAGAGATGGTTCCTTTAATAATGTAAGCGAAGCTGTCAGTCAATGGAAAGTTCACTGGACCTAGATTCCGAGTTCCTAGGTTGTTGTCACAGGTGTTGCTGAAATGATTTTGTTGTGTTTTTAATGGATTGTTTACATGGTTAATAATTTACAATGAGAAATACACCTTCAGAGCATTCATATCTATTGACCAAGAGCCTAATCAGGGTATTTGGGAATAGGCATAATATTATTTCTGATGTAGTTTCTCGTGATCTTAACTCATTTTTTGTAATATTAGAGGTTTGGATAAACCTTTAAGGCTCCTTTCAATTCTAAAAATTCCTATTGTATGTTCTGCATTATAGAAAGGAGAAGCCCCACATAGAACTTAGAAGGTAGATGGTTCAGTGTCAGGCACTGTGATAAGCACTTAATGTGCATTGTTTCATTTAATCCTTGCAATTTATGAAGTAGGTATTATTATCATCCCCTTTTTACAGATAAAGAAGCTGAAACCTTACAGGCTTTACATAACTTGTTCAGTGTCCCACAGCTAGTGAGTGGTAGAGTCAAGATTTTGAACACAGGCCTGTGGGACTCCAGAACTCGGGGACTGCAGTGTTCACCTCTTAACTATCATACAGTAGCAGGTATTAAGGAATGTTTAACTACCCAAGAGCAATAAACATTCTGACCAAGACTTTTTACTTTTTAACAAATTATGCACCAGCAATATTTCTCTAGATATTTTCTGTTCATACGTTATTATAAGTTCCTAAGATTTGAAAATAGGGGAAATTGACCTCTGAATACAATGGCAAGATAAATCCAGATTAAACACCCTTCCTCCAAGTCTAATGAAATGAACAGAAATAGTGAAAGAAAAAAAAAAAAAGCCAACAATTTATGAATGGCATCCAAACAAAGGAGAATAATTTTACATCCTAAGCTTCAAAAAGTGATGGCTAAGGAGAGTGTGAGAGGTTTGGGGGTAGCTCTTTTCTTCACACCCACTCCACAGGAGTAGTATTGAGAAGTCTGATAATTTTTATAAATGCCCATCAAATGGACGTAAGCAGTCTGAGGGAGTGAGTAGGGAACCCTGGGAAAGGTAAAGGAAAACGCTTCAAGTGTAGCCAACCCTACTTACATCTTTGGGGCCTTGACAGGGGCAGGAAAGGCCTCCATGGCATCTGAACTTCCAGGTCTCTGTGGGGAGCTGGATGAATGAGAGAAATATACCCACAGCTGGGTGGGGTGGGCACTGGTACAGGATGTTTAACTGGGCTTCACAGGAGAAATCAGAGGCTCCTCCTGACCCAGTGTGGGTCACCCCTCACATATTACCCACCATGACCTCAGGCTAGAGATAAGTGGATTGAGAGCAACTCCAGTACATTAAATTATCTCCAAATGGGGCACACTGACTGATCCTAATTAGGACAGAGCTATCTAATGAAAAATGAAAAGAAATGGAATGGCAAGTAAGCAAACTCATTAGAGCAGGAAAAAGAAGGAAGAAAAGAATGAAAAGCAAAAGAACAGAACATGGTATTAAAAAGACAGGCGTTTTAAGGGGGAGAATGGGTTTTTAAATAGAAAAATATACCCTCTCCAAACAAACAAAACAGATTTCTTGGGAGTGCTTTAAGGTATAGAATAACTTTATAATACTATTTTATCATTTTTTTTAAATTTTTTTTATTTTATCATTTTAAAATTTATTTTTGACTGTGTTGGGTCTTCGTTGCTGCCCACGGGCTTTCTCTAGTTGCAGCGAGCGGGGCCTACTCTTCCTTGCGGTGTGCAGGCTTCTCATTGCAGTGGCTTCTCTTGCTGTGGAGCACGGGCTCTAGGTGTGCAGGCTTCAGTAGTTGTGGCACACAGCCTCAGTAGTTGTGGCTCGCGGGCTCTAGAGCACAGGCTCAGTAGTTGTGGTGCACAGGCTTAGTTGCTCCGCGGCATGTGGGATCTTCCTGGACCAGGGCTCGAACCTGTGTACCCTGCATTGGCAGGTGGATTCTTAACCACTGCGCCACCGGGGACGTCCTGAGAATAACTTTATAATACTATTATTTTATAAAACTAAGTCCCCCAAATGAGGTAATAAAAAAACAGAATGAAATAAATATGGAAATTTCTGTGCTAAGGAAACTGAGACCCTACAGAGCACCATAATATAGTTAATATATAATTTAGGAAGAGCAAGGAACAGGATGGACAGTGGATGAAAATAAAATTAGTGACGTGGAGGAAATGCTTGCAATAATCAGTGAATGCAGAGAAAAAAGACAAAGATTAAAATATGTAAAAGACAATATGGAGGACAGAGACCCTCCAATATAGACAACAAATGGAATAGGAAAAGTAGCTAGATACTTAAGAAATAAACTTTCTCTGAAATTAACAAACTGACTCCTTAGATCTGAGGGCACACTGTATGCTAGAAAAAATTGGTACAGCATCATAAACATCAAGACATACTTTGGTTAAGTCATTGACATTCAAGGATAAGAAAAATTTTTAGCTGTTCAGGAAGACAAAGTAAGTCACGTATAATGAAAATTAGGCTTGCCTTAGACTTCTCAGCCATATTCAAGGGCAGAATACGATGGCACAATATTTATAAACTTCTGAAGAAAAGAAAGTGTGACCCAGCCGAACAACTGGATATAAAGTCAGCAAGTAGGTTTTCTCAAACATGAAAAAGCACAGGGAAAATAGTGTTTAGAATCTAGTGTGTAAGAGATATAAAACCTGCGAGTCCTCAAACAAACAAACAAAAAAACCACTTGACATTGAAATTCAGCCAAAGAAATGAATGAAGAACAAGAATTTAAAATTGGGGGATCTTCCCTAGTGGTCCAGTGGTTAAGAATCCACCTTCCAATGCAGGGGGACATGGGTTCGATCCCTGGTCAGGGAACTAAGATCCCACATGCTGCGGGGCAACTAAGCCTGTGTGCTCTAGAGACCATGCGCCACAAATAGAGAGCCCACGTGCCGCAACTACAGAGCCTGCGTGCTCTGGATCCCCTGCACCACAACTAGAGAAAAGCCCTTGAACCGCAAGTAAGAGCCTGCGCGCCACAATTAAGACCCGACGCAGCCAAATAAATATTTTTTAAAAAAGAATTTAAAATTGGTACAAGAACTAGAAATGAGCACTGGATCCATTTTTAAAAAGAACAAAGACTGAATAACTAGGAGTACCACTGTTACAGAACACAATGTTAAACCTGGCAAAGTAAAATGTCTCATAAGCATTGAAAAATGGAAAGAGGGAAAGTGTAGGTAGGAGAAAAAACAGGAGTGTATCATTTCATCTTTCACAGCACAGAGTCATGCTATCTAAAATTTAACCTCGTAGTTAAAAAAGCGTTTCCAAACCTTTGATGACTTTTATAATCTCTTTGCTTAACCTGAGAGCCAGCAAGACAAGCCGGCATGTGTGTGCCAGAATCGCCCGCAGCGGTACTTTGGTTTTGTAAAGGGTGGTTCAGTGTTTTTAAATATTTTAAGATTTGAATATCTTTAGGAGGGGACAAACTTACCAGTCAACCCTTATTTTCCACCTTCTTATTTCACACATTTAGGGGGCTGCATGGCCCTGCTGTTGGAGGAGTCTTTAGGAGCTAAAATTTCCTGTAGTGAAGAATCATTTATCTGAAGTTCAGTAATTCCTAGAGTAAGATAAAATAATAATCGACCAATAGATACATTCTTCTCACTTGTTTTGTAAAACATCTTTTTCTCTGGCATAACAAATGGTATTTTCCCTACTCTATAATGACAGAAATCTGTCTCCTGGCAAACAGAAGCACTACTGCCCCACTTTTTTCTTATCTGGACTGCAACCAAGCCTTTGACTCCAGTGCAATCGTGAGTGATACACAGGGAGTGATCACTGTGTAGGAACGCTCCAAGGAAACTTCTTATGTGGTGTCTCACTCTATTTAAAGCCAAGTGGGCTTAGCTGCTGTCACCTCCTAGCTATTTCTTTGGCTCGGTTTTAAATTTCAGCCCTTTAAATAGTGTACAGATTGAGACTGAAACAGCCAGAAGAAACAGCTGATTGGCTGTGAAGGCCCCCTTGGGAGCTTCTGGAGCTGGCCTTAGAGGCTGAGTTGGTCATTCTAAGAAAAACTGTGTGGACAGCCCTAGGGTCTACTCTGATGGCTTTAGGAGGGGCATCTGATGGACGTTGGAAGGACTGGTACTCCAGCAGGAGACCATAGATTAGGCACTGAAAAAGAACTGCAGAATTCGTAAGTTAGAATTTCCATATACAGGTACTGTAGTAGTTCTTCAGCAATCTGCTGAAGACAAAAGACATTACCTTCGAAAAGCAAAACTAACCTTTTATTTAAATTAAATCCTGCAGTAATCAAGAGGGAGATGCCTGCCTCTCATAGAGTTTTGAACTTCTAAATATTTCCATATTTTGAAGATATTTCATGGGAAAGAGGGAAGGCTGGACTGAATAATAGTGGCAGTGAGAATTGGCGTTGGGGGGTAGGGAGTGGGGCAGGAGGGGGTAGGTATGAGCCCCACTCCATTCTCACTGCCATTATCATACAGTCATAACATGTGAAAAGAAGAACCAAAGGCTCATACCATGTGAAAGCCTCCATTCTATATCAAAGGAAGAACCAAAGTTTGGTTCCTGATTGGATATGGGAACAGAGAAGGAATCAAGCTTGATCACTTGAAAGGCGGGTAACATTAACCATGAGCAAGTTGAGGGTTTTAACACAATGTGTTCTCACTTGCCCACTTACTGCTTTTGCAGGTAATACCATTATAGAGCATTTCCTCTGATGAGATGAATTTCCTCTGTCTCAGCAGTGCTTACAATGACAGGTCTCTTAGGATAAAAGCACCGTCTCTGAAAGCACCATGACAAGTTACCCAGTGCAGATGGGCTTCCTGTGCTTAACAATTTTGTTATGGAAAAAAAGTTCATGAATTTGTGTAAAGCTGACCACACTTCACCTATTGATTAACTTAAAAGTTCAGCTTTTAAAAGTTCAGCTTTTTAAAATTGCTTACAATGCTTCAAGCATATCTATGGGATGATATATTTTTCAACTGTTTGGAAACTGAGAAGAAATCTCAACGGAAATTTTTCCCTCATTCTGTGTGCCATCTATGACATCCTTTCAGTTTATACCTGAGTGCTATCATGCATGGAAAGTACTATCCACATTTGCTTGTATTTAAATAATGTCCAATTTATTATAAATTGGGAAAATTCATTTTTCTTAAGCTTCTAAATCCAATTTGTTATTTTGTTAATAAATCTTGTGAATGTTTATAAAAGTTAGGAAAAATCGCTTTCGCTTGCTTTTTAAATAGATGTTCCACTAAATTACAAATTCAACAGATTAAATTCCCCTAAATAAAACTAGTGTATTGAGCTTCCTGAGACATTTCAAATTACTATTACAAGTTTAATACCATCAGATCTATGATGCCATCAATTGTGAGATGCACCATTATTTCATGTAGTATCATGAAAGGAAAAGTACTGCCAATGCTATCTTACCACACTGATTGTAAGTCACACTCAGGTTGCAGATTTGTTAAAATGAGAAAAAAAGTGCATCTTGGAATTGATAAACTATTGTATATCTGAATATCTTGAATAGTACAAATGCAGGGCATTTCACTTGTTAGGTTTGAAACAAACAAAATCTTTTTTTAAGGATTTAAGCAACTCTCGTAAATCTTGTAAATACATTAAATTAATATACATGCTATGGCCTGAATATTTGTTGCCTCCTTCTCCCCACAATATTCATATGTTGAAATCCTAACCCCCAAGGTGATGGTATTAGGAGGTGGGCTTTTAGGAGGTGATTAGGACATGAAGGCAGAGCCCTCATGAATGGGATTAGTGCCCTTGTAAAGGGGGCCCAAGAGTCCCCTTACCCCTTCCACCTGTGAGGACTCAGCAAAAAGTTGGCCATTTACAAACCAGGAAGTAGTCTCTCACCAGACACCTAATTTGCTGGCACCTTGATCTTGGACTTCCTGACCTCCAGAACTGTGAGAAATAAATGTCTGTTGTTTATAAGCTACCCAGTCTGTGGTATTTTTGTTATAGTAGCTTGAACAGACTAAGCACAGATTTCTAAATGTAGTATATCGTAAGTGTTTAAATACTGTTTATAAATGTAAACAAATTCTGTTATGCTTTCTAAAATAAGTAAAAAAAGACAGATGGAGGGACTTCCTTGGTGGCCCAGTGGTAAAGAATCCGCCTTACAGCCGAGGGGACACGGGTTCGATCCCTGGTCAGGGAACTAAGATCCCACATGCCCCGGGGCAGTGAAGCCTGCGTGCCACAACTACTGAGCTCGTTGCATGCCTCAACTAGAGCCCGTGTGCCCTGGAGCCTACGCGCCACAACTAGAGAAGAGAAAACCCCGCATGCCACAGCTAGATAGAACCCCGCACACCACGACGAAGATCCCTCATGCTGCTACCAAGACCTGATGTAGACAAAAATAAATGAAATAAATAGGTAAATAATAAATAAATCTTAAAAAAAAGATGGAAAATTTCAGTAACTCATAGGGCTAATATGTCAGTTTCTGTAATATGTTGGATTCTCTTAAACATTTCAAACACATTAAATGGCAAATACACCAAGATTTTCTTGATGTTTAAAATCTGATTCCTAAACTTAACACAAAAGAATTAATAATGGTTTGGTTACTTCACATCATTCTTCTTATTTCAGTCCCTTCATAATATTATCAAATCACTTATCCAGTGAGCATATTTACCATCTCATTTGCATGGGTTACTGGTTCTCAAAACACCCCAACTGGATTATAAATTAGATCCAGTGGTTCTCAAACTTTTTGGTGTCAGGACCTTTTTATACTCTTAAAATTTATTGAGAACCCCAAAGAGATTTTGTTTATGTGGTTATAACTATCAATATTCACTATCATAGAAATTAAATGTGAGAAAAAATTTTAAATGTTACTGATTCACTTAAAAATAACAGTAATAATCCCATTACATGTTAGTGTAAATAATACATTATGGGGAAAACTATTTTTTCAAAGCATAAAAAATTCTTTAAAAAATTAGAAAAGTGGTATTGTTTTACATTTTTATAAATATTTTAAATGTCTGCCTTAATTAAAGAAAATTGGATTCTCATATCTGCTTCTGCAGTGATATCACAGGTCATGTAGCCTCTGGAATACTTTACTGTGTACTAGTAAGAGAATGAGAGAGACAAACGCAAGAACTTATTAGTTTTATTATAAAGACAGTTTTGACCTTAAATCCCCCTGAAAGTGTCTCAGACACCCCTGGACCACACTTTGAGAACCACTGAGTTAGATAATAATGAGTTAAATAATCAGGCCAGGACTTGGGTGCTACATACCAGGATAATTCTACCGAAGCCACAGGTTAACAGGCTGAGCTTCCTCTCACAGTAGATTTGTCTGCTGTGTCAATGGGGGTAAGTCTGTGTCTTTCATCATGTGTCCCCTAGGCATCTTTCAGTTTTCATCCCTCCTTAATTTTTTTCAACTTTTCATCAGCTGATTTAGGAAGTTGGAAATCATTTTGCTGCATGATTAGAACTCACCGACCCCTGAACTCTCTCATCTAGATTGTAATACTCTCCTTTGCTGTCTAGTTGGACTGTTGACCATAATTCTGTAGTCAATTTATTGCTAGGGCCTAAAGTGCTATTCTCTTACAGCTAATATCAAGCATCCAAACACCACTACGTTGTGTGAATTCAGCAGAAGCTGGATGACCATGTGTTAGAGAAGCTGTAGAAGTAACTCCTTCATTAGGCAGGAAATTGGACTAGACCAATGATCTCAAAGATTCTGTGCTACTGTTCCTTCTCCTATCAACCCTGAAAAACTGCAGGCTGCTCTAAGGACCACTAGAGAGCAAGCTGTCTGTTCTCTTCCCTGGTATTCAGTCTCTCCTTTTCCCTTTGTAACAGAAACTCAGTTGTGTTAGATCCTTACTGTGTCCAGTTAAAAAGAAAAAATTCCCTGGATCCTTTGCAACTAGGGGTGGCTTCATGACCTAATTCTGTCCGATGAGATGTAAGCAGAAGTGCATGGGTGAGGGCTCTGGGAAAGTGAGTATTTCCGTTATAAAAAAAGAACACACTTAGAAAATTTGTGTCTTTTTACTTCTTCCTTTCCAAAAGGTAGATGTAATACCTGGGGATGGGGTAGCCCTTGTATGACCATGAGGAAGAAAGCCACATGCTAAAGACTGAGCAAGGAAGCTAAAGGAGATGGAAGCCTTGATGATCTCCTTGAGTCAACGCATGAGGCCTGGTCTACGTCCTTTTGGACCTCTTTAAGAAGAAGAGTCCTTCTTTAAGACACTGTAATTGAGTTTCCGTTACATGCAGGCTAAATGTGCTCTTATTTGTCTAATCCATTTGCTACTCGCTAGTTGTGGCAGCTGGTGCTTTAGCCTGTCATCTCACTACTTGAGTGTCCTTGAAGGGGTTAATATCATGGTCCAGGGCAAAGAGTAGCTTCGGCATCTAGCAGAAGAATCCTGGCTCTGTATCAGCGGCCATGTGACCTCGGGCAAGTTACCTAATGCCTTTGAGTCTAAGTCTTCTTATCCATTGAAGTGAGACTGAGATTTAATATCTCCTGGTTTTTGTGAGGATTAAATGAGGGAACAAACAAAATCCCCAGCACAGTGCCTTATGGGCCAAGGTAGGTACTCAAAATGCGCAGGCTCCAACTCTCTCTTCCAGTTACGGTAGTAAATCAGTTCCATTCATAATATTCCAGACCTATCTCCTACTAGTTTGAAGTTGAATAACAAAAATAGAGCAGAATTTTGATATACTAATACTTAGGCAAATATTTGTACAGTAAGTCAGATGGGGGGACCTGCCTGTGACAACTGGCAGGGTGTGCAGATGGCAAAGGTGGTGTCCTGATGATCTGTGACAACACTGAATGGTGACCCTTCAAGGGTAGGAGATTAATAAAGATGATGATAGTAGCTAATATTTCTTAAGCACCTACTAAGTGCTAGTCACTGTGGTAAGTGTTTTACATGCATTATCTCATTTTTAACACTCAAGAACTATAAAGTAGCTGCTGTTATTATCTCCGTTTATGGAAAAAGAATTGGAAGCTTAGAGAGGTTAAATAATGTGTCCAAAGTCACCCAGTAGTAGAGTTGGGTCTAGACTTCAGCTCTGTCCAACTCCAAGGTCATACTGTTATCCACAGCCAACTGATGAGATGTAAATCAGTGGTGAGGGGAAGTTGGTAGTGAGAGCATATCATGCACATCTCTTCTCAAATCTGTGTTCAGTGAAGTCACATTGGTAGCTTGAAATCAGCCACGGTGAGTGTATTTATACCACAGAAATTGGTAAATGCTACAAATCAGGGTTTTCCTCAACTTCCCTGCCCTAAGAGCTGGTTGTTACGCATTTACCAGCACATGACTGGATGGAATATAGCTGTTTTTAAAAATCTGTGATTGGGAAACAGTGAAACTGGTGAATAGCAGACATCACAGCATCAAATAATTGAGGGCAGGGAAGCCTCTTGTACATTTGTCCTGAGTTGTTTGCCGGGTGAGATAGATTCCTGTGAACAGGGGAATGGGAGAATGAATGATCCTTGGAGCTACAGAGAGAAAGGAGTCAAGCTGGAGTGAGGGTCTGAGGATCTCAAACAAAAGTATGCAATGTACATTTCCCCACTTGATCCTCTTTTTGAGTGCTGGTACTTCTTATGTGTCACATATAGGAACATAAATAAAATAGAATCCCTTTTCTTGTGAAGCAAACATGTACACAAATAATTACAATATAATGTGAGAAAAAGTAATAAAAAGCTGTGCACATCAGTTTTTAGTGAGGTGGGAATTTATTTGTCAAAACTACTGCAAGTAACTTTCTTAGTGCTTCACGGATCTTCTGAGGCTCCTTTATTATGATGGGTTATGTTAAAAAAATAAAGCCCCAGGTTATACAGACGTTGTTGTGTTCTCAAGCCATGATTGTTAACGTGAACAGCAGTAGAGACCAAGGTACACCATTAACATATGTTTGTCCAAGTAAGTTGGTGAAGACGGCCAATTTTAGCTTTCTGAGGGTAACTTTCTTCTCCCTTTCAGTAGCCTTCATGTTGTCTTCAGGTTGTCAACTGGGAAATTATCTCGTATGTCGTTCTTAATGTTTATTGACAGACTGCTTGCCTATCCCTACTGTGTACCATTTCTGTCACTGTGTTGTTTAAACACACTTTTAGTCTTTTAACTTCAACTTTTGAATAAAAGGATTTTTCTGCTGCTAAAGGGACTTCAGCAAACTGTAATAAGCCATAATGGAAAAGAATATATATTTCAAGAGTTTTGTGAGATAATTGTTAAACACAGCTATTATTAAAAACTTAATTATACTCATGTATAATTAAATTATATTAAAACAAAGATAATAAATATTCAAAGTTCCTTGCTCCCTAGGTTTTTTTTTTTTTTGAATCTTCTGAAAATATTGAAAATATAGCTACCTGAAGGCCTGTTCTGCAAGTTTGTCCCAGAGCACAGAGTGCCTCATTCCTTTATTTATTTATTTCTTTGATGTGGACCATTTTTTTTTTCCACACACACACACTGTATTTTATTTTTACAAGAGATAAATAAACTGACACCAAGCATTGTAAATGGATGACCACAACAAAAGCAACAATGTTTGCAATTACCAAACACGAAACACACTCATACTATGTCATAATATTGACATTCAGTCCAGGAATCCTCCACTGTAACAGCTCCTTTACTTTGCAGTGAAAATTGATTTGTATACTTTTTGCCTCTGAGTCCTTGTGGGATTTTTTTTTTTACTCAAACTGAAAGTCACAAAAATTATAATCATCCTCATCAGTTCACTCAGTCCCATGTGATTAATTTTTTTTTATCTTGATCTTTCGTTAGCACTTTTATGAATTCATCAGTTTTCCATTAGAGTTCTGAAAATGCTTATTCATTCAGTTCAGCAGTATAGTCCGTTACGCGAAACCTGTACTTGTCAGAGGATGTGGACCATTTTTTTAAGTCTTTATTGAATTTATTACAATATTACTTCTGATTTATATTTTGGTTTTTTAGCCCAGAGGCATGTGTGATTTTAGTTCCCCGACCAGGGATCCAACCAGCACCACCTGCATTGGACGGCGAAGTTTTAACCACTGGAGTGCCAGGGAAGTCCTGCTCCCTAGTTATTTTACTACATTATACTATTATTTATGCTCCTGAGCTTATTTATGTCTCTATGGTGAAGAATTAGATTAACAGTGTGCTACTACTGCACATCTTTCTCCAACCCAACTCTGTTCTCTGTGTACCAGGATGTCACACTGGTAGCTTGAAATTGGGCGTGGCGCTCTTGTGGAAATTTAGACTACAAATCTGCAAGTGCTACAAATCAGAGCCTGACTTATTGTTTTGTTGATTGTTTTTTAAGCATAATTTCTGTGAGGATATGGCCGAGGAAGAATAGGCATGTTGTAGTAATGAATGAACCTCAAAATCTCAGTGGCTTAGCACAATGAAGTTAATCTCTTGCTCACAGAAACCTTGATGAAATTGGTGATTTTCCAGGGTACTGTCCTCCTTGTCGTGATCTGCCACTCCAGGCTGCTCTCTCTTGTGGAACTTCATCTCAACACATGACCCCCATGACCATCACGGCAGGGGAGGAAAGAGCTGGAAGGCGGCGCTCTCTCTAATATGCTTCCTCCTAGAAGTGACACATTTCTCCTCTCAGCCCATTGGCCAGAACCAATCACATGATCCTGTCTAATTGAAAGGTCGGGTGGAAAATTTGGGAGACAACATGGATATTCTATCAATACTAAATATCTCAGTGAGTTTTCTGGTAAAATAAATACCCAAATTTAGCTTCCACTTTTATATTCTCTCATAGCACCCTATACTTTCCTTTTTAGGAGTTATCAGAATTGTCATTACATTAGTTCCTAATATCATATTATGGTCTAATTGTCTGTTTAGTAACTTGTCTCTCCCAAAGCTTCATGTAGGCAGGGGTCATCTGTCTTATTCATAGTTGTATTCCCAGTGCCTAGCACAGTGCTTGCCATATAATATTTTGGTTTGTCAAGTTTACTGCTATATTTTTTAGGTGAATGAATAAATATGTAATCTACATTGCTATAGAAAATGTACATAATCTACATTTCCTATAGTAGGGAAGAAAGTTATGTAAGTGAGTGATACATAAGTGCTTTTAAAAATTGAAAATAAAGATGACAGCACTTATATTATCAGTAATCCCACAGAGTGATGGTGGAGTTGATTTGCTGTTATAGTTCTTTTAACAATTCAATGTGTATTATTCCTCTGATTGCGTACAAAATATTGACACATTCTCTTTAGTGGAAAACACTGATCAAATAGAAGATCTACTACAGCAATTTAAGATGTTCTAATTTACCTACATTTATGCTACTGTATGTTTTCTCAGTTTTCATTAAAAAATTTTTTAACCCCTTTGGGTACTATTAGAGCATCTTTGTGGGGTGTTTTCCCTCTAAGTTTTTTATTTTTATTTTATTATTTTTTATTTTTTATTTTTATTAAGCACCATGCGGTGCTTATGGGATCTTAGTTCCCTGACCGGGGATTGAACCTGTGCCCTCAGCAGTGAAAGCGCTGAGTCCTAACCACTGGACCGACAGGGAATTCCCTAAGGTTTTTACTTTTTACAAAGAGTATTTGAATCAAACAGTGATTGATTCTGAGTTTACTCTTTTAATTTTTTACCTTTTATTACCATGTGACAGACTTGAAATTCAGTAAAACCATGATAAAACAACTCTAGTTTTTTATCTTTCACAATGGGGAAAGGGCTATTGAAAATCTATACCGCACACACTTTCTCCATGAATCTAACAAGATTTAAAAATCACCTTTTTGGAATGAAATTGAGTTATTTGTAATGAGGTGGATGGACCTAGAGTCTGTCATACAGAGTGAAGTAAGTCAGAAAGAGAAAAACAAATACCGTATGCTAACGCACATATATGGAATTAAAAAAAAATGGTACTGATGAACCTAGTGGCAGGGCAGGAATGAAGATGCAGATGTAGAGAACAGACTTGAGGACACGGGGTTGGGGGGAAGGGTAAGCTGGGACGAAGTGAGAGAGTGGCATTGACATATATACACTACCAAATGTAAAATAGCTAGCTAGTGGGAAGCAGCCGCATAGCACAGGGAAATCAGATCGATACTTTGTGACCGCCTAGAGGGGTGGGATAGGGAGGGTGGAAGGGAGACGCAGGAGGGAGGGGATATGGGGATATATGTAAGTATATGTACAGCTGATTCACTTTGTTATACAGCAGAAACTAACACACCATTGTAAAGCAATTATACTCCAATAAAATGAATAAATAAATAAATAATCACCTTTTTATGATCAAATATCTTACCTCTGGTGTCTGAGGAGTCCTTGTGATTATTGTAACTTTGTTTCTTAGAAAAGAGTAAAGAATTAGGCTGGTTTCTTACTGTATAAAAAGCTATTTCCTCCCAAAACAGAATGTTTAGGAGAGAGAAGAGTTTTCAACCTCAAACCTGTATATTTATGTCAGAGACTTAATGTCTGGGTCGTTAAATACAAGCAGAATCATAAAGATAGCTTTTCCAAGTTACATTCAGGAGAAAAGATAATATTGCCCCTAAATTAGACAAGGGATAAACTCCAGACCAATTTTTAAAAGCTTGGTAATAAGTCATTCTAAGCTTGATTTACTCTGTTTCTGAAAAGCCTTTCTTAATATCTCGACAAGACACTTTAATTCCCTTGAGGTCGTGGGTGATTTGGAGTTGATGTTAACTCTTTAACCTTACTAGTAGTTCCACAAGTACTATAAAAATGGACAAACAATCCAGTGCTAGTGTCAGCCTGATCAATGTGTGGCCGACACTTTTTTTTCTTCCAGATGGTCTCACAGGCCGGCCAGCTGGGCCACTGCCAGCATCTTCTGGTTGCTATTGGAAATGGACCAAACTTTATACATCAGGGGATCTAAGAAGCAGACTGTTCTCCATTGTTCACATTCTTCTATTCAAATTCATATTCCCTTAAGGACTATATGTCCTTTTGCCTGTCTACAACTATTATGCCTGCTTTTTCACTCCCTGAAAGGCTCAGTAATACTTTTGGGGGGATAATGTGTTGGCCTAAATAGGCTTTTTATTGAGAATAGAAGTAGTGATACATTTTCCTTGACATGGCTTGGACATGCTATTGTTTTCCCAGTTATTTTTGTTATGTATTTTGGAGATTTTAAATTTTTTTAAATGACTGAAACCCACATGCTTACTCTCCCCAAGGACTACTTCTGTTCTCATTTCATGCAAACCCAGACACACAACTCAGCAGCATTATACGGTCTTTAGAAAACCCACTATAGGATGGTGGTTAATAGGGTGAATTCAATCTTTATTCTGGCTGTGGGACCTTCAATATGTTGATTACCCTCTCTAAGCCTCAGTTTCCTTATCGCTAAAATAGAGATGATGGTAATAGTACTCACAAAGTTGTTGTCAACATAAAATTTAAAAATTCATGTTAAGTGTTCAATAAATTGTGGCTATTTATTAGTGGACAGTATAAAGTTTAGAAATATTTTTTATTAAAGAATAATTGAAACGTATAAAAATAGAGAGAAAAGTACAGTGTACCCACATGTACTCATTTCCTAGTTTCAGTGATGATTATTTTGTGGTCAGTCTGATTTCATCTTATTTCCCATTCCTTTCCCCAGTATTCATTTGAAGCAGATCTCAGGTTTCATATCTTTTTACCCCTAAATACTTTAGTATATGTTTCTAAAATATAAAGAGAAGCCTCATGTCTTTAAATATTATCAGTAACCTCATAAAGTGATGATGGGCTTGATTTGCAGCTATAGTTCTTTTCCTTTACCAATTCGACATCTATTATTCCTCTGATTGTGTACAAAATATTGACACTTTCTCTTCAGTGGAAAAATTGATAAATAGAAAACCTATTTTCTATTTAATATAAAACCATAATAACATTATTAATATTGGTTAAAATTAATTAAATTTATAAAATTTTAACAAATTCCATTAAATTAATAAAATTAATACAAAATTTAATATCATCAACCATCAATCCACTGTTCAAGTTATTAATTTGAACTCATAATTTAAAAAATATCGGTTTATTTGTTTGTATCTGGATCCAATTAAGGTCTACACATTGTTATTGTTGATACTGCTCCTAAGTCTTTTTAATCCATGGTTTTCTTATCCTCCCTTTGCTTTTCCCCTTGCAGTTTAACTGTTGAAGAAACTGGTCATCTGAATTTTGCTAATTGCTAACGCCTAGTGTGTAGCATGTTCCTTTGTCTCTTATGATCCTTGTGAACTGGTTGTTAAACCTTTTTTTCTTTTTTCTTTTTTTTGAATTGAAATATAGTTGATGTACCTTATTATTTAGTTCCAGGTGCACTACATAGTGATTTGACATTGGCATACATTATGAAATGATCACCACGATACGTCTAGTAACCATCTGTCCCCACACAATGTTATTACAATATTATTGGCCATATTCCTTATGCTGTATATTATATCCCCATGGCTTATTTATTGTATAACTGGGAGCTTGTGCCTTGTAATCCCCTTTACCTATTTCACCCCACCCCTACCTCCTCCCCTCTGGCAACCACCTGTTTGTCCTCTGTATCTATTTTCTTTGTTTTTGTTTTTTTAATATTTATTATTTATTTAATTTTATTTTTTTGGCTGCATCTGGTCTTAGGTGCGGCAGGCGGGATCGTCCATTGTGGTGCTCAGGCTCCTCGTTGCTCTGGTAGGCTTCTCTCTAGTTGTGGCCTGCAGGCTCCAGAGCGTGCAGGCTCCAGAGCACGTGGGCTCTGTAGTTGTGGCATGGGGGGTCTCTAGTTGTGGCCCGCGTGCTCAGTAGTTATGGTGCGTGGGCTTAGTTGCCTTGCAGCATGTGGTATCCTAGTTCCCTGACCAGGGATCGAACCCACATCCCCTGCATTGGAAGGAGGATTCTTAAACACTGGACCACCAGGGAAGTCCCAATTTTCTTTGTTTTTAATTTAAAATTTTTAAATTTTATTTTATTTTTTGTAAAATAACAGTTTTTTAAATAAAAAATTCTTATTGAAATATAGTTGATTTACAATGTTCTGTTAGTTTCTGGTGTACGGCAAAGTGATTCAGTTTTATACGTATGTATATATATATATACACACACATACATACATATGAATATATATATTCATATTCTTTTCCATTATGGTTTATTGCAGGATATCGAATATAGTTCCCTGTGCTATACAGTGGGACCTTGTTGTTTATCTATTTTATATACAGTAGTTTGTATCTGCTAATCTGAAACTCCTATTTATCCCTCCCCCCTTTCCCCTTTGGTAACCATAAGTTTGTTTTCTATGTCTATGAGTCTGTTTCTGCCTTGTAAATAAGATCATTCATATTATATTTTAGATTTCTTACATAAGTGATATCGTGATATTTGTCTTTCTCTTTCTGACTTACTTTGCTTAGTATGATAATCTCTAGGTCCTTGCATGTTGCTGCAAATCTTTGTTTTTTAGATTCCACATATAAGTGAGATCATATGGTATTTGTCATTCTCTGTCTGACTTATTTCACTTAGCATAATACCCACTAGATCCATCCATGTTGTCACAAATGGCAAGATTTCTTTTTTTAATGACTGAGTAATAATATTGCATTGTGTATATATACCATATCTTCTTTATCTGTTCATCTATTAATGGATACTTTGGTTGCTTCTGTATCTTGGCTATTATAAACAATATTGTAATAAACATTTGAGTGCATAAATCTTTTTGAATGTGTTTTGGGTTTTTTTGAGTAAATACCCAGAAGTAAATTTGCTGGATCACATGGCAGTTTTATTTTTAATTTTTGAGGAAACTCCATACTGGTTTCCATAATAACTGCACTAATTTACAATCCCAACAACAGTGCACAAATGTTCCATTTTCTCCACATCCTCGGCAATACTTGTTATTTGTTGTCTTTTTGATAATAGCTGTTCTGACAGGTGTGAGGTGATATTTCATTGTGGTTTTGATTTGCATTTTCCTGATGATGAGTGATGATGAGCATCTTTTCATGTGCCCGTTGGCCATGAAAAAATGTCTTTGGAAAAGTGTCTTTGGAAAAATGTCTATTCAGGTCTTCTGCCCATTTTAAAATCAAGTTGTTTTTTTATTTGATGTTGAGTTGTATGAGTTCTTTGTATGTTTTGGGTAATAACCCCTTATTGGATATATCATATGCAAATATCTTCTCCAGCTGCATTTTAAAAATTTTATTTATTTATTTATTTGGCTGCGCCATGTCTTAGTTGTGGCGTGTGGGGTCTTCGTTGTGGCATGTGGGATCTAGTTCCCTGACCAGGAATCGAACCTGGGACCCCTGCATTGGGAGCATGGAGTCTTAGCCACTGGACCACCAGGGAAGTCCCTGCATTTTTTTTTTTAAATTTATTTTTGGCTGCGTTGGGTCTTCGTTTCTGCGCACAGGCTTTCTCTAGTTGCGGTGAGAGGGGGCTACTCTTTGTTGTAGTGCACAGGCTTCTCATTGTGGTGGCTTCTCTTGTTGCAGAGCATGGGCTCTAGGCGTACGGGCTTCAGTAGTTGTGGTGTGCAGGCTCAGTAGTTGTGGCTCGCGAGCTCTAGAGCGCAGGCTTAGTAGTTGTGGCACAAGGGCTTAGTTGCTCCATGACATGTGGGATCTTCCCTGGCCAGGGATTGAACCTGTGTCATCTGCATTGGCAGGTGGATTCTTAACCACTTCGCCACCAGGGAAGTCACTCCAGCTACATTTTTGCTTTGTTGATAGTTTCCTTCACTGTGAAAAAGCTAAAAAGTTTGATGTAGTGTTATTTGTTTATTTTATTTTTTGTTGTTTCCCTTGCCCAGGAAGACATAGCCAAAAAAATATTGCTAAGACTGATGTTGAAGAGTGCACTGCCTATGTTGTCTTCTAGGAGTTTTATGGTTTGGGTCTTACACTTAAGTCCCTAATCCATTTTGAGTTTATTTTTGTAGGTGGTTTGAAAAAGTAGTCCAGTTTGATTCTTTTGCATGTAGCTGTCCAGTTTTTCCAAGGTGATTTATTGAAGGGGCTGTCTTTTCCCTGTTGTATATTCTTTCCTCTTTTATCATAGATTAATTGACCAGATAAGTGTGGGTTTATTTTTGGGCTCTCTATTCTGATCCATTGACCTATGTGTCTGTTTTTCTGCCAGCACCACACTGTTTTGATGACTGTAGCTTTGTAGTTTAGTTTGAAATTGGGGCACATGATACCTCCAGCTTTGTTCTTCTTTCTCAAGATTGCTTTGGCTATTTGGGGTTTTTCATGTTTTAGTACAAATTTTAGAATTATTGTTTTCTGTGAAAAATACCTTTGGTAGTTTCATAAGGATTACATTGAATCTGTAGATTGACTTGGGTAGTATGGTCATTTTTTTTTTTTATTTTTTAAATATTTATTTATTTAATTTATTTATTTGGCTGTACCGGGTCTTAGTTGCAGCATGCGGGATCTTCATTGCCACATGTGAGATCTTCATTGTGGCATGTGGGATCAGTTTTTTTTTTTTTAGCCGTGGCATGCATGCTCTTAGTTGTGGCATGTGGGATCTAGTTCCCTGACCAGAGGTCGAACCCAGGCCTCTTGCATTGGGAGCATGGAGTCTTAACCACTGGACCACAAGGGAAGTCCCTTCATTTTAAAAATATTAATTCTTCCAGTCTATGAGCATGGTAGATCTTTCCATTTGTTTATCTCATCTTCAATTTCTTTCATCAGTGTCTTATAGTTTTTTAAAAATTTAAGTTAATTTTTAATTTTTTTGGCCATATCACACAGCTTGTGGGATCGAACCCAGGTCCCCTGCAGTGGAAGTGCAGAGTCCTAACCACTTGACTTCCAAGGAATTCCTCTGTCTTATAGTTTTCAGAGTACAAGTCTTTTTCCTTTTTGGTTAGATTTATTCGTAGGTATTTTATTCTTTTTGATGAAATTGTAAATGGGATTGTTTTCTTAACTTCTCTTTCTGATAGTTCATTGTTAGTGTATAGAAATGCAACAGATTTCTGTATATTGATTTTGTAACCTGCAACTTTATGGAATTCATTAATTAGCTTTAATAGTTTTTTTATGGGGTTGTTAGGATTTTCTATATATAGTATCATGTCATCTGCAAACAGTGTCAGCTTTACTTCTTCCTTTCCAATTTGAACTCCTTTTATTTCTTTTTCTTGTCTGATGTCTGTGGCTAGAACTTCTGATACTATGTTGAATAGTTGAGAGTGGGCATCCTTTTGTTCCTGATCTTAGAGGAAATGCTTTCAGCTTTTCACCATTGAATATGATGTTGACTGTAGGTTTCTCATATATGGTCTTTATTGTGTTGAGTCACGTTCCCTCTCTACCTACTTTGTTGAGTGTTTTATCATTAATAGATGTTGAATTTTGTCAAAAGCTTTTTCTGTGTCTATTGGGATGATCATATGATTTTTATTCTTCATTTTGTTAATGTGGTGTATCCTGTTGATTGATTTATATGTATTGAACCATCCTTGCATTCCTGGAATAAATCGCACTTGATCATGGTGTGTATGTTTGCTTCCTTCCCCAGGTTAGGAAAGTTTCAACTATTATTTCTTCAAATAAGTTCTCTGCCTCTTTCTCTCTTTTCCTTCTGGGTCCCCTGTAATGTGAATGTTAGTACACTTGATGTTGTCTCAGAGGTCTCTTAAACTATCCTCACTTTTAAAAATTGTTTTTTCTTTTTTCTGTTCAGTTTGGGTGATTTCTACTACTCTGTCTTCCAGATGGGTTGCTCCTTTCCTCTGTATCATATAATCTACTTTTGATTCCTTCTAGGATATTTTTAATTTCAGTTATTGTACTCTTCATGCCTGTTTCTTCTTTTTATTTTCTCTTTGTTGAAAGTCTTCATGTGTTCATCCATTCTTCTCCCATGTTCAGTGAACATCTTTATGATCAGTACCTTGAACTCTTTATTGGGTAGGTTGCTTTTCTCCACTTAACTTAGTTTTTCTGGGGCTTTGTCTTGTTTCTTTGTTTGGAACATACTCCTCTGTCTCCTCATTTTGCCCAATTCCCTGTGTTTCTTTCTCTCTTTTTTTTTTCTAAAATGCTTAATGTGACGGAAACCACAAGGGTTTCTCATTATTCTTATTTATTTATAAATTTATGTATTTATTTATGGTTGTGTTGGGTCTTCATTGCTGTGCATGGGCTTTCTCTAGTTGCGGCGAGTGGAGGTTACTCTCCGTTGTGCTGCACGGGCTTTTTGTTGCAGTGGCTTCTCTTGTTGTGGAGCATAGGCTCTAAGCATGCGGGCTTCAGTAGTGGTGGCACACGGGGTTCAGTAGTCGTGGCTCATGGGCTCTAGAGAGCAGGCTCAGTAATTGTGGGGCAGAGGCTTAGTTGCTCCGTGGCATGTGGGATCTTCCTGGACCAGGGCTCAAACCTGTATCCCCTGCATTGGCAGGCGGATTCTTAACCACTGTGCCACCAGGGAAGCCCCCCCCCCGTGTTTATTTCTATGTGTTACTTTTAGTTACATTTCCCAATCATGGAGATGTGGCCTTATGTAGGAGAAGTCCTATGGGGCCCAGAAGCATGTTCCCCTGTGATCACCAGAGCTATATGCTCTAGGGGTGCCCTCTATGTGAGCTGCATGCACACTTCTATTGTGGTGGGACCAACTACTGTGGGTGCACTGGTAGGTGGGGCTGGCCCCCCGCCTGGTTGGCTGTGAAGTTGTGCCTTGTGCAGTGGCTGCAGGCCCACTGGTGGGCAGGGTAGTCTTCCTGCATGGTTGGCAGCACAGCCGTAGTTCCAGGGTGGGGCACAGGACTGCTCCTGGCCTGCTGGTGGGCAGGGTGGGGTCCTGAGCAGCTATCTTTGTGGGCCTGGGAGGGCTTGGGGCTAGTGTTGACCTGTTGGAGGGCAGGCCTGTGTCCTTGCATGGCTATATGCAGAGCTGAGGGGGCTTTGGGCTGGTGCCAGCCTGCTGGACAGAGGAGCTGGGTTCCTGCATGGTTGTCTGTGCAGCCTGGGAGGCTCAGTGGTAATTAGATTTTGAGGCTTTGTCAGATTCAGGTTGGAGTTTTCAGCAGGACCACTTCATAGATCACACGGTCCCTCTTACCAGAGGTACCTGATGTCTGGTTGTCTCTTTGGGATGACATTGATGGTTAGTGCCTAGATCCATTAATTCACTTTGAGTTGCAGAATGGTGGTATTCTAATTCTGTCATTCATTCTTCCTTTCTTAGCTGGAATACTGTTTGGTTACACAGTGGTACGGTTTACATAGGAAAGTCAGGATAAATGCTTGATTGTCTGTCTTTATCAATGTTCAAAATAATAAGCCAGTTCACTAGTATCCTCCAGTAGTGACCAATATGTTTTATTTTGCTTTAATATCTTTACAAACTCATGAAGTCAACATATTTGTTGTATTTAAACCCTTTTCCATTATTTTTTGTAATGATGCTCAGTGGTTCCATCTTTGGTCAAGTTGATGCCTGACATGACTCTATAGTCTTTGACAACTTCTCTGTTGTCTGACAAGATGTTCCAAGCTCATCCTTTATTTCTCTGCCCCTAGAATTAGTCCTTTCTAAGGAGCCCTTATTTCTTTCAGTGAAAATAGTATTTCAAGTTCACAACTGGGGCACTAGGGTGCTTATTTCTACTTTTTTTGGTCTTTGTTTCTAGAACTTCTCATCAGACAGAGCTGGGAAATACAGTTTTTGTTTTAAAGATAAAATGAATCATTTGTTCATACTGATACTTCATATTAGATTCAGGACTACAGGATTTTTACTTAATCTCTTCTGTTTAATTTATTTATTTTCTGTTCATGCTAAGATCCCCAGTTCTCAATAATGCTGGATATGAGAGAATTTGAACATCACATATTTACTCTCATTTGCTTTATCCCAAGTTATACACACAACAGCCTCAGACACTGACAGTTCATACTCTAAAACTTTGAAGATTTTCTTATTAGTTTTTGTTCTTAACAGTCCCTTCTATCCCTAGGGTGTATCCCACAGGGGATGTCAGTCAAATTACTGTGTTTTTAAGTCATTTAGAATAGTCCCTCTCTGGTGGTTATGCCACCATCTGGATATACAGTTATGTTCATTTTTTCCTTTCATTTTTTGTTAAGGATTGCTTTTTCTCAATTTAAGTATCAATTATTTAAATATTTACATGATCCCAAAGTTAAATCTACCAAAGTGCATCTAAAGAAGTCTAGTTTGTGTTTGTTTGTTCTCTACCTCATTTCCTCCTTCCTTCATAGGAAGGAGGTATTATTATTTTTATTTTATGATTATCCTTTTGTTGTTTTAAAATATAATCATATATGTTTAAAAAATATAAGCAAATATATTTTTTATGCTGTGTTTCCTTATAAGCCTAGCGTACTATTCTTCACTTAATATATCCCACAGCTTATGATAGACTTCTAGAAACAGGGCCGCTAGATATAGGAAAGATAGATTTGAAAGCAGTAGGGCAGAGGAAGGTACTGGGAGAGGAGAAAAACCTCCGGTAGGAGCACTCTGGGATCTAAATTCCTAAGGTTAGGGTTAGGGTTAGGGTTAGGGCTCCAGGCTCCCCGTCTCTACTTGCTCTTTTTATTATGCAGAGCTCTTTAGGGCTCACTCCCTCCTCCCTCCAAAGCTCCTGACTCCCCCATCCAGCAAAGACTCAGATATCAGGACCCTACCATTGGAAGCCACTGGGAAAATAAATCCATAAGTAAACAAACAAATACATATATATATTTCAACTGGATGTATTATATATTTTAAACACATTTTTGATCTTTAAAATGTATAACAGCAAAACTCAAATTGTAATGCCAACGTAAATAACCAGTAGAGATAAACACCTCTACAATTTAAAACTCCTGTGTCTAAACCATTGAAATCTGTGGTCTTGGCTTATAGAGAGAAAAATTATTTTTTAAAAATGTCTAATTGATTGGGAGGTAGGAATAGTGCCCTTTAAGCAAACTCCATAGAAAGAAATCAAGTTAAGAGTGATCACTCACATCATCAGTTTTCAGCTTTCTTGTCCCTCTCGAAAGTCTTCCTCCGGCTAAACTACTTTGGTTGCCATCCTAACCAGGAGTTACTTGCTCATCTCGATTTCAGTGCCATGGACACTCGCTTCCCACATTTGGAAAGTCTTCTGTTTCCATCCACCGCTTTCATCAGCAGTTGGCTTAAAACTCACGTTCTCCAGGAAGCTTATCTGACCCAATCCACGCTATTAGGATCCTTTCTGTATCCCACATGCCTCAAATTTAGAGTTGTCAGATTTAGAAAGTAATAATGCAGGATGCCCAGTTAACTTGAATTTCAGATAAAGGGCAAATACTTTTTTCCTCTTCCTTTTAGCATGGGACATGCTTATACTAAAAATTCTTTGTTATTTATAGAATTAAAATTTTAACTAGGGGTCTTGCACTTTATCCGGCGCCTCAAGTTTAAAGGTCTTAAAAAACAAATAATCTCCAAATATTGTTACACTTGATTATTATGTTGCTTTCAAGATTTTCCATGAGTTACTTTATGTGTGTGTTTTGCTTTCTAAGTAGATGACAAACTCCTTGAAAGTGGAAGCTGTGTCTTCAGCGTTTGTAGTTCACCTCTCCTGCACTTTGCTCTCCACACCATGCTAGTCATCAGTTCTGAGCTAATGTTTGATGAATGAATAAATCCTCAAAGTGAGTTTTTTTGGTTTGTTTGTT
Organism: Delphinapterus leucas; assembly: GCF_059928025.1. Classification (NCBI taxonomy): domain Eukaryota; kingdom Metazoa; phylum Chordata; class Mammalia; order Artiodactyla; family Monodontidae; genus Delphinapterus; species Delphinapterus leucas. Next base: position 39,666,814 of record NC_143145.1, read on the forward strand.
TGTTTTTTTTGCGGTACGCGGGCGTCTCACTGCTGTGGCCTCTCCCATTGCGGAGCACAGGCTCCGGACGCGCAGGCCCAGCGGCCATGGCTCACGGGCCCAGCCTCTCCGCGGCATGTGGGATGCTCCCGGACCAGGGCACGAACCCGTGTCCCCTGCATCGGCAGGCGGACTCTCAACCACTGCGCCACCAGGGAAGCCCCGAGTTTTGTTTTTGATTAAAGAGAGAAGTCTTTGAGTTAAACATAAAATACTATAAAAATAATTTAAACTATTTTAAAACCAATCTAAATTCCTAAGGTTGATTTAGAATAAAATCAGAAACTATTATTAACATTATTAATGATTTACATTCTAAGATTTTTACCAATGAACTTACATGAACAGCTATTATTAAACATATTTATAAAAGTTGGGTCAAGTTGTGAGTTCTTTGTGTGAGTAGAAGTTATTTTCATTTACTGTATCTTATCCTTACAAAGTTGTACCATTATCTTACCTGCAGTATACATTTATATTAATTAAATTTGGTAGCTGCTTCTTGCTTCACTTTAAAAAAAATTGTAGTAACAGTTGCTTCTAATCGCTTTAATCACTAAGTCAATGCAAAAAATTGTCTTATGCCAGAAGCAGTATCTGTTGTGTCATACTCTCAGCGTCAGCAATGCTTGGACCCTTTTGAATCAGCGGAGGGAGCCAACTTCAGTTTTGCTGTGAAGTCACTGCCTTCTAGTTCCAAAGGTGCAAATGTAGGGGCTACTATGTGAAGGCCATTTATTTGTTCTTAGTATCGAGAATGAGGGCATAGATAAAAAAGCTAATTGAGATAACTCCATAAGCAGTAGCAAGTTTATGTTGCAAATTGAGTGGGGTGCAGTTAAAGCTAATGCCATGAATTACAGTAATGAAAGCAGTGTAATTTGCTGTTAATTCTCTAAACAAAACAATCCCATGCATATCAGGATCTTGACACTTTAATCTTGGTTTCTGAAGGCGCTAGCAAGGTTGTAAAGAGAAAACCTAAGGGGAGGCATGTTTCGTCACTGGGACAAAGGATACAGAGCAACAGACAAAGGAAAAGGACGGGGGTTTGAGGGGTGGGCGGAACAGGAGAGGAGCTCTTCTTTTTATCTAAAAGGAACAACAAGGAAAATGGTGCTTAAATACACACACACACACACACACACACACACACACGCACACCAGAAACAGTGCGACCGGAGGGAACCTAACAGCGGAATTCAGTTTTCTCTAACAAGGAGTGGTTTGGGGCCTGTGGAAGAGGAAGTAGGGATTGAATGGAAGGAACCCTTTTTAGTCCACCTGGAGGGCTGGCAGGGGTGGGGAGGGGTGGGAAACTAACACAGCCAGGCCAGAGCAGAAAGCAGTGTTGACTGGGGCTTTGGACTAGCCTGGGCGGGGGAGGATCCTGACAACAAGCTAGAATTAAGGGTGGGTATAAAAATGTTCAAAACAAGCTCTGGTGAGGTGAGAGGTGGAATCAAATTTAAAAAGAAAGAAAAAAGGGAAATTATTAGAGAGATACACTGTAGACTTTATTTTAAAACAGTGATTTTTTTGTTATTAAATAAAAAATTGAAAAATTATTTTTCCTAGAAGTGTGGTATGGAAGATTATAGTTACAGATCTCCATGCATTTGAGCATACAGAGCCATCATCAGAATTTTTTCCCCCAAATTGCTAAGAGTTTTAATTAAAATATCACCTGTGATCTCACCACCCCAATATTATAATCATTGTAACATTTTGATATGTATCCTTTTGGAAAATGCATATGTCCACATATAGATATATTGGATATTTATAAAAACAGTGGTATCACACTATATGTAATAATGGTAGCTAAGGCCTGCTGAGAGCTTAGTAGATGCTAAGTGCTGTTGTCAGGGCTTTCCCTGTAATACTGCATTTAATCCTGACAACAACCTGGTGAGGTAGTAATATCATTCCTATTTTGTAAATGATGCCCAGAGAGGTTAAGAAACTTGCTCAAAGTCACACAGTTAATAGTTGGTACTTGATCACCGACCATCTGACTCTACAGGCTTTTAATCCTTATAGCAAATTATCTTCCATATCAGTATTGGATAATCTGCTTTCTTTTCACTTAAAAATAACATATAATGGACATCCTTTCCTGTCAATACAGAACTTCATTATTAATAAGTCATCATAATGTATCAATCCTCCACTGATGGACAATTTAGGTGGTTTCATTTTTTTTGCTGTTATATACATACATCCCTGTTCATTTATTCCATTATTTTAATAATTTATTCCTAAAGGTGGGATTTCTAGGTTAAATACTTTTTTGGGGGTAACACTGTGATTTCATTTTGAGAAAGAATTTCTATGAGCATTCCACCAGCATTGAGTTCTGAAGGCTTTGCGAGCTAACCTTGAAGTTGTACTCACATGTCAGAGACTCCCTGTTGCCACCTAGTGGCACCATCTCTAAATTGTTAGTAGCAACATTGTGTGATCATTCAAGAACTCTCCAGGGAAGATCTTGAGCAAGATGTCCTCAATTTTTCATTATTATAAATAATACTGTAATGATTAAATTTATTCATATTTAAAATCACTTCCTTAGGGAATAGAGTCATAGACATTCTATACATTGTCAAAAGGTATAGATTACCTTTTGTCTATACCTTTTGTCAAAGGTATAGATTAATTTTTTGTCTTATAAATGTAATACATATTATAAATATAATAAAGAATGAAAAATTATGTTGAATTATAAGAAAAAATAAAATGACCTGTAATTTCATCAGCCAGAAAAACCACCTTTTAGGGGCCATTTAGGTAAATTTTATTTTACTATTTTAAAAAACAAAATTAGCGTTATAAGTGTCCCAATTTAATAACCTGCCTTTTCTTTAAAGTTCATTTTTTGGGGAGGGGTTATATCTTACTGATCTGACTGCCTCCTGGGGCTCTTAAGATCAGGAACTTTGCCTTATTTACTGTTGTATTAGTAACACCTGCAACAGTGCTTGACAAATACTGGTTGACCAAGCAAGTTTTGCAAGAGCTGAAATTAGCATGTCTTTTTCTTTCCTTTTTTCCTCTCCATTTTTATGAGGTTAAGTCTCCCAGGCTATGGAATGCTTGATCCCATCTTAAGGGGAAAAGTTTCAATATGTTTTTATAAAGATTTTTTTTTTTGATGTGGACCACTTTTAAAGTCTTTACTGAATTTGTTACAATACTGCTTCTGTTTTATGTTTTAGTTTTTTGGCCGCGAGACATGTGGGATCTTAGCTCCCCGACCAGGGATTGAACTCGCACCCCCTGCATTGGAAGGTGAAGTCTTAACCACTGGATGGCCAGGTAAGTCCCTATTTTCAATATTTTAATTTGCTGATTATTTCGGGCTATTCTTAACTCTGCTACCCCTCTTCTTTTCCCTTACTGCTTTCAGTAGTCAGGTGGCATGAGAGACAAAAGGAGCTCCCAGATGAGTGTAGCTAGAAAACTTGCTGTGAGAGAGAAGTGGGCAGCCAGGTAACTGAGTGGGGAGAGCCTGGGGCTGGAGGTTCAACCAATATGCCCTCGTGGTTGCCCCTGAACCAACCCCTTGGTTACCTGGGGTGTAAAATGAAGGGGCTGGCCTCTGGGGTCCTTTGCAGCCCGAAGGGTGTGGGAGTTGATGATCCTAATGTCTGCGTGTGGCGGGCTCAGGGGGGGCGAGTGTCCTCTTGAAGACAGAGGCAGATGGGTGAGGAATGAGGCACCAGCAGAGAAAGGGGGGGCAGGGCCATCTGTGTGTGTCTGTGACCTGCTCTGTGACACAGGCCCCTACTGCACGCAGGAGGACCCCTGCTTGGTTTACTTTAAGTTCTGCTTTGGCCATCCTGAAAATTTTTAATAATTTTTGAAAAAGGGACCTCACATTTTCATTTTGTACTGGGCCCTGCAAATTATGGGTGGTCCTACTCTGGCCATCGAGTTTCCTCTGACCCTATGTCTGGGAGTCAGGGCCCTGGGGGTAAGACTTCTTAGACCTCTCATGTTAGACTTCTCAGATTTCCCCCATATGAGACTTCCCATCTCCCAAAGGAACGGGTGGAGCAAGATGGTCTGTAGTGGGAGATCATTATTACCTCTCTTTCCTCATTAGCCTCTAACAGAAATTCAGTATTTCCTTCAATTACAAATACAGCTCACAAACCACAATTTTATTAGCAGTATCTGAGACTTAAAAAAAACTTTTTGTATACATGTAATTAATTTATTTATTTTAAAATTATTAATTTATTTATTTTTGGCTGCGTTGGATCTTCGTTGCTGCGCGTGGGTTTTCTCTAGTTGCGGCGAGCGGGGCTACTCTTCGTTGTGGTGCGCGGGCTTCTCATTGCGGTGGCTTCTCTTCTTGCAGAGCACGGACTCTAGGCGCGCGGGCTTCAGTAGTTGTGTCACGTGGGCTCAGTGGCTGTGGCTCACGGGCTCTAGAGCGCAGGCTCAGTAGTCATGGCTTGCAGGCTCTAGAGTGCAGGCTCAGTAGTTGTGGCGCACGGGCTCAGTTGCTCCACGGCATGTGGGATCTTCCCGGACCAGGGCTCGAACATGTGTCTCTTGCATTGGCAGGTGGATTCTTAAGCACTGCGCCACCAGGGAAGCCCCTCTTTTAACCATTTTTTAAATGTACAATTCAATGACATTAATTACATTCACACTGTTGTACAACTATCACCAGGTTTTAAAAATATTTTGTTAGCTATATATGTATTTTTATAAATTTATTTTATTTTATTTTTGGCTGCGTTGGGGTCTTCGTTGCTGCACGTGGGCTTTTCTCTGGTTGCGGTGAGCGGGGGCTACTCTTCGTTGTGGTGCGCGGGCTTCTCATTGCGGTGGCTTCTCTTGTTGGGAGCACGGGCTCTAGGCGTGCAGGCTTCAGTAGTTGTGGCTCGCGGGCTCTAGGCACACAGGCTTTAGTAGTTGTGGCTCACGGGCTTAGTTGCTCCATAGCATGTGGGATCTTCCCAGACCAGGGCTCGAACCCGTGTCTCCTGCATTGACAGATGTATTCTTAACCACTGCTCCACCAGGGAAGCCCTGTTAGCTATATTTTAATGTAATAGGTTTCCTTGTGACTGTATTTGTTTTATATGCTTAAAAGCATTCACCTCGGAAGGAGTTAATATGGTTCGCCAGACATCTAAAGGGCTCTGGGACACAAAAAAGGTTAAAAATCCCCAATCTATAGGCTCTTTCCACTTTTAACATCCTATGACTATATGAATCTAAATCAATCCAGCTTTCTTTTAATAAATGGGGATTATAATGTTTCTCTGCCCTATCTACCCTTGGGTATTGCCACTTAATGCGCTTTTTGTCGGTGCTGTAGGATACACAGCTGGCAGGCAAGCCCCAGCACTGCCCTCCTCACGGCATTAGTATTCCTGGACAGGCTTCAGCATGTGAAGACCCTTGGAGGTTCAGGACTTGGGGTCATCCAGGAGCCCTCTCTCTGAAAGCCTCCAGTGAATGTGGCTGTCAGGAAGTGTTTTCTGCTTCACTTCTGTGCCAGGATCAGGCCAGGGAACTGTAGACCAGTAGGTATTTGCTTCCCCTGGGCCATTCTCAGGATGGACTGCGTTAGCTGGTGAGCGTGAATCACCCAGCCAGTGATATAAGACATTTGATCTAGTTGGGAAGATACCCATTTATTCAGTTCATTCCTTTGTTCAATCATCTGTTCAGTCACTTAATAAAAATTTACTGAGCGCTTATGTATGTGCCAGGATACTTTAGTGAAAAAAGAAAAAAAAGGCCATAGGGTTTGCCCTTACGGAGCTCACATTCTAGTAGAGAGGAGGGAAGGGATAGACAATAACCAAAATTTAAAAAGTGCACTATATAGCATATGATGACGATGAATTCTGATAAAAAATGAAGTAGGGAAGTGCTGTTGGGGATAGGTTGTAATAATTCCCACCAATGGGAAGTGGGTTGACTGAGGAGCGAATCTGAGGAGGAAGTACACCGTGGGTAGCAGAGACCCTTCTGCTGCCTTCCCTTTTGGGATCTGCCTGCCAGCAGAGAACATTTATTCCCACTTGTTTTCAGCCACGTGTAAGCCTTAAAGGCCCAGTGGTGTGGGGAGCACTCCCTGAGGGGATCCAGCATCCTCTGTGACTTGACTGGATGAGTCTCCAGGGGGACTGGGGATCCTACATCTAGAGCCAGATTCTCTATATTAGCTTTGTCAGTTTTCTTATTTTTTTAAATTTTAAAAAAGTATTTATTTAGGGCTTCCCTGGTGGCACAGTGGTTGAGAGTCCGCCTGCCGATGCAGGGGACACGGGTTCGTGCCCCGGTCCGGGAGGATCCCACATGCCGCGGAGCGGCTGCGCCTGTGAGCCATGGCCGCTGAACCTGCGCGTCCGGAGCCTGTGCTCCGCAACGGGAGAGGCCACAATAGTGAGAGGCCCGCGTACCGCAAAAAAAAAAAAAAAAAAAAAAGTATTTATTTATTTGGCTGCGTCGGGTCTTAGCTGTGGCACATGAGATCTTTGTTGCAGCATGCGGAATTTTTTTTTTTCAGTTGCGGCATGTGCGATCTAGCTCCCTGATCAGGGATCGAACCTGGGCCCCCTGCATAGGCAGCGCGGAGTCTTAGCCACTGGACCATCAGGGAAGTCCCTGCTAGTTTTAAAAGTGATGTTTTGGTCTCCACATGCGGATCCTTTAATTTCTTCGTTGTTTTAGAACATTGGCAGGGAAACGGGTTGGTTGGTGTTCCAGTCAACTCCCCCAGTGTTTTTGTATTTGGGTTTTTGATGCATTTCTTCCCTTCTGAATGTGAGTCCTCCAGGGCAGGAAGGATATTGGCCTTTTCCTCTGCCTGGGATATCCCTACTGTGCCTAGGATAGTACTTGGCACAAAGAACGTACTCCATAAATCTTTATTTACTAGATAAGTTTCATGTAAAGTACAGTAGCCACTGACTTTTGGTTGTGGATTCATCGGAAACTTACTGTGCTATAGGTCAAATGAACTGTAAGGGCAAAGGCATTTTTTGTCTGAATCTGCCCCTGTTAACCCATAACTTATTTAAAGGGATAATAATACTTTCCATGGAACATATATTTAAAACAAACCCTTAGACGTTATGAAATCTTTTCTAAAAAGCAGGATATTAGGTGATTTTTTTTTCACACAACTCACGTTAACTTGACAGCTCCCACAATTAACATGGTAATTCACTTGTGAAGCCCAAGGTGAGTCAGTATTTAAGATTTCTGCCATCATAGCATTGAGTATAGCCTGGAATGTAAAATAGTACATGTGATATTTCAAGAGCTTCAGCTATTTGACAACCAATTAAGTAGCAGACATGATGCAACTACTGTATACACACAAAATACATTGTGCTGGACACGGGCTTACGCAGAGATAAATAACATACACCCTCAACCAGTGAGCTCCTAGGGACTAGGGTTATGAACTAATATTAGGGCTTATATGTACCTAGCACTATCTTAAAGGCTTTTTTTTTTTTTAACACATTTAATACAACAACCTGGTAATTTAGCTGCTATAACATTCCCCACATTTTATTGAACATGTAGCAAGCAGCCTTGGGAGATATACTGTCTCCCTTTGGAGCAAAGAGCAGTTTCCCTGAACTCAGGGTTCCTCTCCTGTAACCACACTGCGTGTGCAGGTTTTTGCATCTCCCTGTGGGAACCGGGGCTCAAGGAACCAGTGTAATACATGCTGATTCTCTGGCTACTGCAGTTGTCTTCAGTAATAGACTGTCATTTGTTTCTGACCCAGGAGTTTCGTGTATTCTGCCGGCATCTATGAAAGTATGGCAGGCTAACTTGCTAGTTTGCAAGTAGGGCAACATCTCAGACCTTTCCCAGTTCTTGATGTTCACGAAGGGGGAAATGGAAAGACAGATGGTTCAAGAACTTGCCCAAAGTCACTCTGTCAGTATGAGGAGGAGGTGGGATCCAGACTCTTGCCGTCTAGGGAAGCCGATGAGCTTACTTCCAGGCATATGTGGTTTGAGGTGCCTTGGGCCATCTAGCTGGTGCTATATCCAGTAGGTCTTTGATCATATATGGAGGAACCCAGAACGTAGGCTCTCATTTGGGAACCAGTCATTAATGTTGTTGCCGAGATGATGAAGTGGGGATTGAATGTATGGATTCCTCTAAAATCTTGGTTACGGAGAGACAGAGATAGCTTGAATGCTAGAGAAGGACATAGAGGAAAAAATTACTTATTTATGAATTTTTAATTGGACGCAGACCCGAACATGTAAAAATATTGTTGGAAAAGAACCACTAGCGGGATGAGGTTGAAGGTAGAGGAGAGGAAAGTTGGTGGAGTCAGTGCCCTAAGGAAATGGAAACTGATGAAACCCAGATCATACATTTTCCACTGAGATGGGAAGGAAGGAGGCAAAGATAGGTAAGGGGCTGATAGGTGTGTAGATATATGGATGGTGTAGGGAGTTGAGGGAGTCCTTCTCTAGAATTGGCTAGATCACTGCTAAGAGGAACGAGGAAGGTATTGGGGTGGGGCTTCAGGAGAACAGTGTAGGTTAGAGCGAGGAACAGCAGATGGAGCTGTCTGTAGACCATTGACTCTCCTGTGTTTGGCCCAATGCCTTGCACATAGTATGTGAAATTAAATGAATTGAATTAACGAGTAGACACATGTAGTAGGCAATGTACTGAGGTGCTGGGTGAGGAGACCACCTTTCTGCAGAGGCTAGTTTCTGAGATGCTGAGTTAGATGGAGTTATGGGCAGGGAACAGTCTCCTATTTGGTGACTGCCTGCAGCCGCTAAGTGGGTAGCACCCAGCCCACCTGCTGAGACATAGCAAGACAGTCAATCCTGGGCCCCAGGCAGGGCCAAAGTGGGGATCAGCTGGGATGGGGAAGGAATAGTACAGCTTGAGTTCTCCCCTTTGACCACTATGGATGCCAAGAGGTTGAAGCCTGGTCATGCCTGGATTCTAAGCATATTATAGAGCAAACAAGAATTATTTGTCATGATGTGCTCTGAGAATAAATGCAATGATATGACCTCATTCCAAATGGGATCAGTTTTTATTTTTAATGTATTTATAGAATTGAGGTTCAGGCTTCCAAGGGAATGAGATAAAGGGATAGAGGTCAATAAAGGGGGTGAGAAATACAGCTCAAAATGAGCCAAGGGGCATTCCATTTTAGAAGAAATGTGTCTGTGACCGGCCAGAAAATGAAGATAATGGTTGTAAAGAGAAGACAGTCATGAGAGAAAGATTTTAAGTAACTTTCCATTACTTGGCAATGTTTTTAATTTGGCTACATCTGACACCAAGAGGTGAGGGAGAAAGCCAGCCCATAATTCTAAAACTAAATTAAAACTGATCCTGAGGCATCTGAAGATTTTGATTTTGGAGAATAATTGGGTTTTGTTTCAGTTCACACAAGTCAGCAGGCAGGGTGAAAAAAGCACTGACCTGCAGCAAAGCATTAACCTTCCAAGCAGTGGGTCTTGGTTTCCATGAGTGCAGTGTAGGAAAAAACTCTACAAACCTTCTGCATCTAAGCTGAATGGGTGCTGTACAATTTAAATGTTCAGGAACCTCCACCCACACGCATTTAGCAGGTGTCCAAGGATACAGCAGCTCATGGTCTTGACCTGCAGTGAAGGACAGAGTGATTGTATATCTCAAGAGAGCTATTTATAGGACACTAGTGCATGTCATTTTCTTTAACTATCATCTACTCTTGATGTTTGGGGGCTCTGCCATTTATTTCAACATTAAATTATAGGTTTTTAAAACTAGACCATTGTGCCTGACCATCCAGTGGTTTCCTATTACTCACCTGTCACTGCTTGGGAAAGTCATCTGAGGAAATGTAATGAGATCACTGGGGCAACCCCTTTTCCAGGCTAATTATTCCAGCACTCTGTATTGCATTGTTATTTTTAGTTTACTAACATTAGCTTTTTTTCTTCCTAAGGAGACTTGAGTCCACTCAATTTCCCTAACTGTCAAAGATGCAAATTACAATTTTATTTATTTTTTCTTATTTCCTCGTAAACTATAACCCTCATGTCCAGCCCCATTTTCTCTTTTCTCTTTTTTTTTTGATTTTCTTACAGAGCAGGGATTAAATCTGATCACTGCAAGATGACATTGCAAGAGCAGGCTGGACACATTTTCGAGTGGCCAGGCTTTTGCAGGGGAAGGCTACCGGGAAGGGTGTCTTCCATTCATTCAGTGGGGCAACAGCTCTGAACTCTTCTTCCGGCTCTGGCCCTGACACCTCTCCAATCTATTCTCAGTCCAGCAGCCAGGGTGATCCTGGTAAGACATCAGTGGATCGTAAGAGTCCTCTCCCCCAAACCCTACCCCATCTGTCCCCCCCATTCCCTCCTCTCTTCGCTGTTTTCCCTCCTTCACTCTGCTTCCCCCTGGGACTTTCTTACCGTCCCTCAAACACACCAGGAATGCTCCTGCCTGAGGACTTAGCCCTTGCTATTTCCTCTTCCTAGAATTCCCTTTCCTCAAATTCATATTTTTTTTTCACAAGGAATATGAATACTTTTATTTTTGTAAATGTATTAAAAATTTTTAATTTTATATGGAGCCTAGAATTTGAAAAAGAATAGATACATGTATATGTATAACTGAATCATATTGTTTGCTGTCTCGCACCCTTAAAGTCTTTACTCACCGAGGCCATCCTTGACCATTCTATTCTTAAATTGCAAGCGCCTCCTCCAACCCTCACCTGGAAGTCCCTCTTTGCTGTCCCTGTGTTCCTTTTCTCCACAGCACTTGTCACCAGCTATCGCTACGTGCATTTCTTTTTTATTTTTTCATGCCTGTTTCTCCCCACCAGCATATAAACTCCAAGAAGACAAAACAGTTTGTGTATTTTGTTTATTGCCGTGTCCCTACCGCTTAGAAGAGAGCCTTGAATGAATTGGTAAGTATGTTGCCTAACTAGTGACATGTTTCAGGAAGCCTACTGACATTTTATAAGGTCATCCCTTAACACTGCCTGGAATCTCCCTTCTCTTGGTGTGCCGGTGGTATCCTTCCACAAATAGAAACCACAAATGCCCATAACCATCCCAGAAAAGAGACACAGAAGAAACACAGAAGCACAATGGATTGTTAACATATGTCTATGTTTCTGAACACTTGGAAAATAGGTCATTCATAGTCTTTCCCCTATAGTTAAGAACTCTATTAGCACCATTAGCAAGTTATTGGCAGTGAGTTGGAAGTAAGTATGTGTGTCATAATCTTTCCCCAAATAAAGGGTACAATTTTAATAGCTCTGAAAGATGTCTTTGACTGAATTTGTTCAACTTGGCTTTATTTTTTGCAGAAGTGATTTCTCTGTATCAGGGATCAATTTTTCAACTCATTCAATATTTATTAAGCACCTTCTATTCCAAGCAACAATATCATGCACTGTGTTGTAGTTATTTCATTTATTAACTTCTATTAGCAGTCTTGCATTGGGGTATTTGGTTTCTGCTGAGCCAGGCCCTTGGTAAAGGTGTTAATTATTTTCCCTTTTAAGAATCCCCAGGAGGTTACACCTGTTAAAAACAAGACAACAGGCCCAAAATGGAGCTGCTTATGCTAAGCCCCACATCATCAAACTGAGACTTGACTTAATTACAGTTTTAGCTTTCCCAGAAATGGAATCTTTCTTTTTTTAAATTAAAAAATTTTTGTCTGCATTGGGTCTTCGTTGCTGCATGCGGGCTTTCTCTAGTTGCAGCAAGCGGGGGCTACTCTTCATTGTGGTGCACGGGCTTATCATTGCAGTGGCTTCTCTTGTTGCGGAGCATGGGCTGTAGGCATGTGGGCTTCAGTAGTAGCAGCACGCAGGCTCAGTAGTTGCAGCATACAGGCCCTAGAGCGCACGGGCTTCAGTAGTTGCAGCTTGTGGGCTCAGTAGTTGTGGCGTGTGGGCTCAGTAGTTGTGGCTCACGAGCTCTAGAGTGCAGGCTCAGTAACTGTGGCACATAGGCTTAGCTGCTCTGCAGCATGTGGGATCTTCCTGGACAGGGATCGAACCCGTGTCCCCTGCATTGGCAGGCGGATTCTTAACCACTGCGCCACCAGGGTAGTCCCCAGAAATGGAATCTTAAACCAGTCAATCAGGAAAGGCCTGATCAGCACGAGTTAGGTAATCTGCCTGATGTTCCCTGCCATTTCCCTAAAGGAAAGTGACCTTACAATAACCAACCCGCTTTTTGGCCTAGTATAATTTTCTTATTCCTGCTCCATTCTGACTATAAAAATCATTTTGTACAGCTCCTAGGAGCTCCTTTCTATCTGCTAGATGGGTTGCTGTCTGATTCATGAATTGTTGAATAAAATCTTTAAAATTTACTTAGTTGAATTTTGTTTTTTAACACACCCTTTGAGAGACACAGTTCATTCTCCTGGGGAAGGTCTAGCTTTTTGGTAAGTCCCAGTCTTGGTCTCAAAGGTCTGTCTTGCTTCCACCAAATTCCCAAAGAAACCAACAGATAGGATTTCCCCAGAGCAGCTTCTGCTGTTCTGTGTTTATACGCAGTCTTTTGTGGGGATATACATATTATATATATATATATATATATATGTATGTATATATATATATATATATATATATATATATATATATATAATATGTATATATAAAATTCTCTTTTGCACCAGTTTACTCATTGCTCTTTCAGGGACTGATGGGTTCCAACTGTGATTTGCACTCCCTTCTTTTTAATTTATTTTATTGAAATATAGTTGATTTGCAATGTTGTGTTAATTTCTACTGTACAGCAAAGTGATTCAGTTATACATATATATACACATTCTTTTTCATATATTTTCCATTATGATTTATCACAGGATATTGAATATAGTTCCCTCTGCTATACAGAAGGACATTGTTGTTTATCCATCCTGTATATAATAGTTTACATCTGCTAATCCCAAGCTATCAATCCATCCCTCCCACACCCCCTGCACTCCCATCTTTTATTTAAAAATTTTATTTATTTATTTATTTTGGCTGCATTGGGTCTTCGTTGCTGCACTCGGGTTTTCTCTAGCTGCGACGAGCGGAGCTACTCTTTGTTGTGGTGCGCGGGCTTCTCATTGTGGTGGCTTCTCTTGCTGTGGAGCACGGGCTCTAGGCACACGGGCTTCAGTAGTTGTGGTGCAAGGGCTTAGTTGCTCCGTGGCATGTGGGATCTTCCTGGGCCAGGGATCGAACCTGTGTCCCCTGCATTGACAGGCGGATTTTTTTTTTTTAACAGCTTTATTGGAGTGTAATTGCTTTACAATGGTGTGTTAGTTTCTGCTGTATAAAAGTGAATCAGCTATACGTATACATACATCCCCATATCTCCTCCCTCTTGCATCTCCCTCCCACCCTCCATATCCCACCCCTCTAGGTGGACACAAAGCACCGAGCTGATCTCCCTGTGCTATGTACCTGCTTCCCACTAGCTATCTATTTTACATTTGGTAGTGTATATATGTCCATGCCACTCTCTCACTTCGTCCCAGCTTACCCTTCCCCCTACCCGTGTCCTCAAGTCCACTCACTATGTCTGTGTCTTTATTCCTGTCCTGGCCCTAGGTTCTTCAGAACCACTTTATTTTATTTTTTATTTTTTTTAGATTCCATATATATATGTCAGCATACAGTATTTGTTTTTCTCTTTCTGACTTACTTCACTCTGTATGACAGACTCTAGGTCCATCCATCTCGCTACAGATAACTCAGTTTTGTTTCTTTTTATGGCTGAGTAATATTCCATTGTATATATGTGCCACATCTTCTTTACCCATTCATCTGTCAATGGACACTTAGGTTGCTTCCATGTCCTGGCTATTGTAAATAGAGCTGCAATGAACATTGTGGTCCATGACTCTTTTTGAATTATGGTTTTCTCAGGGTATATGCCCAGGAGTAATTCTATTTTTAGTTTCTTAAGGAACCTCCATACTGTCCTCCATAGTGGCTGTATCACTTTACATTCCCACCAACAGTGCAAGAGGGCTCCCTTTTCTCCACACCCTCTCCAGCATTTATTGTTTGTAGATTTTTTGGTGATGGGGCAGGAGGATTCTTAATCACTGTGCCACCAGGGAAGGCCCTCCCTTCTTAAACATAATCAACATATATTCAGTTTCATTCATTCATTCTAGTGTAGTAGTTAAGCATGTGGGCTTTGGTGTGCCAAGCACAATTTCCAGAACATTGAAAATCTAACTCTCATACAAGTATAGAATGAACATGTGCCACACATTTAATTAACTCATTAATGAGGGAAGTAGCAGATGGTAAACCTGGTTCAAAGGATTACAGCTGGGACAGAAGTATTTACAGTCATTGAAAGAAAGAATGCTGGAATGAGACTGCTGTATCAGATGCAAAACGAGCTAATCTCCTAGAGAACAATACAGCTGTAACCTCTGGAGTTATCTTTTTCACTAGAGAGAAGCTCACTTGTGCTGCTATAGGTCAAGAATCATTTGAATCACCCTCAGCTTTCTACAAGTTAATATTTACTCTTACAAAGTTGTAGACTATCCTAATCAATAGTAAAGAGTGAGTCATTAGGGTAAACCCCCTAGAGACTAGGATAATTCTGGAGTGGCTCTGTAATGGTCCAGCATGACATTGAAAAGATGGGCAGCCATCCTTTGTGTGTTTCCAAGTTTTGGATATTTTTGTCTTCACAGTTAGTTAGGTTGCCTGGATTCCAATCCTAGTTCCCATTTCCACTAGCTGTGACCTTGTCCAAGTTATTTAACTTCTCTAAGTCTCAAGTTTCCTCATCCGTAAAGTAGGGATAACAATAGTTTCTACCACATTAGGTTATTGTGAGGTGTCAATGAGCTGATCTGTTTGAGGACAATAGAATAGAATAGAATAGAATAGAATAGAATAGAATAGAATAGAATAGAATATAGTAAGTGCTCAATAAGGCTTAGCTACTATTATTTATATGGGCACGAGGCTGAGCTGCAGGTAATCAGGGCTTGTGTCCTCTATGTCCTGGCCTTATAAGGGAGAGAACTGTGACCCTAAGGCCATCACAGATTTGGTTGTAGCAGTCAGAAGGAGTTCATGTCATTTAGGAGTTTCAGGGAACTGTCAGCTCCAGCCTGTGGTCAGAGTGGCTATTGGCAGTCCAGAGCAAAGCCTTGTGGAGGCAAAGATGGGGGCCCATGTGAGAGAAATAAGAGGTGGAACAAACAAAAGGAGAGCTGAGGGCCTGGTATTACTCACAAGTGGGGCTACTGAGCTAGTAGACATCTGAGTTTTACTTTCCTCCTTTACCTTCTTCCTGTTGAAGTCTCCATTGCATGTACTAGGTACTCTTCTCGTACTTTTCTACTCTTCAAAGTTGAATATGATATAGTCCCTACCCTCAGGGAGTTCATAGACAAGCTGAGGAACCCAATGTGACCAACTGTTACAGTATGTGTACAAAGTACCTGCCTCACATGAGAGATGTGTCTGCAGAAGGAAGGCTTTTTACTTCCTCAAGTTGTTCCAGCAGGTGGCCTGGACCACAGAAGGGTGGCAGTGGAGTTTATGAATGTATTAGGACAGCTCTAGCAATTGAGGGGTATTATGGGTTGAGTTGTGTACCCGCAAGACATATGTTGAAGTTCTAACCCCCAGGACCTCAGAATGACCTTATTTGGAAATAGGTTCTTTACAGATGTAATTAGTTAAATTAAGATGAGGTCGTACTGCAGTAGCGTGGGCCCCTAATCTAACATGACTGGTGTCCTTATAAGAAGAGAAAAATTTGGACACAGACATGCATAGAGGGAAGATGATACAAAGGCACATAGGGAGACAACCTGTGAAGATGGAGGCGTTGGTTGGAGCTATGTGGCCACGAGCCAAGGAATGCCTGGGGCTAACAGAAGCTGAAAGAAGCCAGGTAGGGTCCGCTCCCAGAGGCTTTGGAGGGAACATGACCCTGCTGACACCTTGATTTCTGACGTCTAGGCTTCAGAACTGTGAAAGACTACATTTCTGTTGTCCTAAGCCACCCAGATTGTGGTACCTTTTTACATCAGCCCTAGGAAACTAAACAGCTTTTTTTTGAGGTGATGTTATTTATAATTGCCTCAAAGTTTGCATTAAAAAAATCATAGAATAGGTAAACATTGATATAAGATTTATAAAGCACAACTGACATACTCATTTCTACAATGGTTTGGTCAAAGAGGAAGATCCATGAGACCAAAATGACAAAGAACACAAGGTAACATTCACTGAAGGCTTGTGATGCCCACACTCTTCTAAGTGCTATATACAGATTAATTAATTTACCTTTTTAACAACTCCTATGAACTAGGTATTATTATTATCTCTGTGTTACAGATGAGGAAACTGAGGTATGGAGAGACTAAGTAATTTGCCCAAGGTCACAGTTCATAAGTAACAGGACTGGGATTTAAAACCAAGCCGTCTGGTTCTGGAGCTTATGCTCTTGACTGTGGCAGTGCTGGAGTCCTTTACCTGGACTTCAGGGACGGGGGAAGGGACATAAAATCACCAGCAGCATTCCACTGCCCACTACCCTCATAGTCACAGATGTTCCTTCCTGAGTGGCTGCCCTCAAACACTCTCCCTCCAAATGCCTCCTGGAGCTACCTCTTCTTTTCTTTTTCTTCAACAGATTTAAAGAATAAAAAATGAGATGAAATTCACAAAACATAAAATTAAGCATTTTAAAGTGAATTCAGTGGTATTTAATAAATTTACAATATTATGCAACCACTACCTCTATCTGGTTCTGAAACATTTTCATCCTCCCCAAACCTGGTACCCAAGAGGTGGCCACTCCCCACTCTCCCCTCACCCTGGTCCTGGCACTCACCAATCTTCTTTCTATCTCTATGGATTCACCTATTCTGGACATTTCATATAAATGGAATCTTAAAATATGTGGCCTTTTGTGTCTGGTTTCTTTCTACTGGCATAATGTTTTCGAGGTTCACCCAGCATGTATCCACACTTATCCTTTTTGATGGCTGAATAACATCCCATTGTATGTATGTACTGCAATCTATTTATCCATTCATCTGTTGATGGACATTTTAGGTTGTTTTTAACCTTCAGCTGTTGTGAATAGTGCTGCTATGAGCATGAATGTACACGGTTTGTTTGAGTATCTGTTTTCAGTTTTTTTGGGTCTATACCTAGGAGTACAATTGCTGGGTCATATGTTATTTCTATGCTTAGCTTTTTGACCAAGTGTCTCTTCTTGTTTCTCATTTTTCCATGCTGATTCCTCATCACAAAACCCTACATGGAGTGTGGGGAAGCTGAAAATCCCACAACAGGCCAAAGAGTAAGGTCAGGATTAAGGAAAGGCTAGGAACACACCCATGTTAATCATCCTTTATTTCATCTGTCATGCTTATTGTGTGGGACTATTTTCAAGTTTTGGGAAAACAGACTAAAAGTTTGCTCTTTAATATTGAATCATAGAACTTTCAGGCTGGAAGAGACCGTAGAGATTTTCCAATTTGGTGAATTTTCAAACTTTCCATGGCTGACTTCTCTCAGGCCCCATGGGGAGGGCCCTGGGTTCCTCCCATCTCCCATCCACCCCTTAACCATACTGGTTAGTTTTTATTTCTCTTACATTTTGGATTTCTGAGTAAGATTTCACATGAAGAGCAGAGGGATAATATTTTAAAATCTAAGTTGTTTTTCATTTCTAGTGTTTCTTTATATCCCTGGGTCCTTGACCCATTCAGTGAGCTTGACTTTCTGTGTTCATTGCCTTAGGAGAAGATGATTCAGAGAAAACAGAGGGACAAAGAATGGAAAGCATTCTTTAGTTGTAAATTTCAAAAGCCTGGGCTTCCGAAAGGGCAGATTTCTGTGTGTAGAACAGAGATTTGGGAAATGAGGAAAGGCAAAGACTCCTGCCTGAGGAAGGACTCAGAGCTGGGAGAGGGGGAAGAGGGGTGTAGCGAATTGTGGGAGGTCCCTGGGTGAGGGACCAGACTCTGATAGGTGCAGAGTCAGTCAGCATCTAGTGACTGCCAGGCTCCCCTGGCACATAAGCCATTGATGAATGGCTCACCTGTGTTAGGTATCAAAGGAACCAAGTCTCCACTGGAGTGAGCACTGTGTCCCCCATAAGGAGGAGCTTCTATAATGGATTTCTTGGTGTCTGGCGAGGTCTCCCTTTTAGACAAACATGTGCATATCATCCAATGACGAGCTCGAGGACCTCCATCTATGTCCCAATACTTTCTCATCCCTGTGGCATATGCGGCTAGCAGCCTATTCCATTTCCATGCACCTCTTTTTCCTCGCTGCTCTATCTCCAGTTTGGTTTGGGGGGCAATGTGCCCACCAAAAAATTCCCAGGCCTTCCCTGGTGGCACAGTGGTTGAGAGTCCGCCTGCCGATGCAGGGGACACGGGTTCGTGCCCCAATCCGGGAAGATCCCACATGCCGCGGAGCGGCTGGGCCCGTGAGCCATGGCCGCTGAGCCTGCGCGTCCAGAGCCTGTGCTCCACAACGGGAGAGGCCGCGGCAGTGAGAGGCCCGCGTACCGCAAAAAAAAAAAAAAATTCCCAGGCTTCCTTCAATGTCATGCGGATAGTTGTGGCCAATGAGATGTGAATGAAGCCTTCCATATTCCACTGGATGAGGCTTCCAGGAAAGCTATAGCTTTCCTAATAAAAATGGACAGACGCAGCTGGCATGGGCTCTTTGCCCTCTCCTGTCCCTTCGTTTCCTGCCAGACATGGAGACATGATGCCCAGAGAGGCTACAGACACTTTGTGACCTCTTGCTGAGGATGGCAGAACAGAGATGTAGAAGGAGCCTGGTCCTTGAGCAGCTACATTTGAGCTGGGCACCTGCTACTCAGTTTCCTTGTTACATGAGAGAAATAAATCCCTCACTTAATCTACTGTTTAGCTCCTGAAACAGGTAACTGAGCACACTTGGGCCCCATGACTCTGACTTCATGTGGACAGCTCCAGTGGGAACACCCGTGCCACATGCATGAGCCCCATCCCGTGACTGATGGGGGTCGTGGTTCTGGAGACCTGGAGAAGTGGTACGGTGTGGAAGGGAAAACCCCTGAACTTGGGTGAATCCAAATGGAACCCATTTGCCATCTCCCCAGAGCCAGGACATTGATAGACTTTCCCCTTCCATTACAGAAGAACAGGTTCACTTAAAAAGAAAAAGTAAAATCTTCTGTTCCAGTCTAGCCCTCTCTCATTTTATGAGGGAAGAGAATGAAGTTTAGGGGCAGGAATTGACTTGCCCAGGATCCCACAGGTGGCTAATGGGGATTGGAAGGTAGGTCTCTCCCACACCCATCCTTTTCCCACCAACAGAGTGGTTCCAGTGCTAAGTTCCTTTATATTTTGTTTTGTTTTCTACTAAGGCGATCAGCTGAATATCTGGTGTGCCAAATTAGTGAAATTTGAGGGCTTTTGAATGAAAGTAAACAAGGATTAAGTAAATCGAATAATTTACAAGAGATCCAGATGGTAACTAAAAGGATTAAGTGTGGTATTTCTAAATGACAAATAGTTCTCTTAATTATTAATTGCCAAATTAAATGCAACAGCCTCATATGTTCTCATATTCTGATTTATTCATCAATGTACTTAAGAGAAGTGGAAAACATAAATTAACCTTACGTAAATTTCTATATTCATGAGCAGATGCAATAAGACAGGTCCCACTAGTGCAAAAGGGCTACAGCTGACATAGAACTCCAGTTCGGGGCACTGTTGATCCCATGTGACTCTCTGCCGCTAAGAAATGGTGTCGTGATCTGGAAAGCTAGAGCTGAAGATACAGTGCTTTCCCATGGAGTACAGCTTATGGACAATTGGTTTGGAAAACAACCATGAAAGCTTTGAGACTAGCCCTTAGTAGGTCTTCAATATCTGAGCGTTTTATAGGGAACTCCCTGAGGGAGTGCCTTTGGATTTTGGTAGAGTACCCTCTGGTGGCCAAATATTTTCCTGCAGGTTTTTCCACAGGAAAACTAAAACAAAACTGTATGATGAGAGTAATTTTGGAACCACCGTTTTTGTGGTGATTCTGTACCTCTTTTAGGAAAGCATTCCACTGCTTCAGATATTTTATGTTCAACAAAATTTTGCTAAGTCTCAACCTGGATTGCCTTTGATGCTGTTTCAATTCTCTACTTGGTTTTTCTTCAGTTGAAGAATGTACTGATGCTTCGCCAAGTCCCTGAAAAGCACACTTTCAAATTCTGCATTTAAAGACCAATTTAGTGGACCAAATGGAAGGAAGGAAACAACTTCTCCTACCTGCAGTCAGTGTAAAAGGAAAACTTGTTACCATTCCTGTGGTCAAGTTTTATTTTCTGGGTTAATTTAATCTAAAAATGATTTTCAATGTATGTGAGAGTACTTGGAAAACTGTCAAGTTCTGCACATACGTAAGTCTTATCTGCATCTCTGTCGTCTGTCTCAAGAGGCTAGGAAACAGGACTTCCCTGGTGGCACAGTGGTTAAGAATCCACCTGCCAATTCAGGGGACATGGGTTCGAACCCTGGTCTGGTAAGATCCCACATGCCGCGGAGCAACTAAGCCCGTGCGCCACAACTACTGAGCCTGCGCCCTAGAGCCCGTGAGCCACAACTACTGATGCCCATGTGCCACGACTACTGAAGCCCGCATGCCTAGAGCCCGTGCTCTGCGACAAAGAGAAACCACTGTAATGAGAAGTCCGCGCACCACAACAGAGTAGCCCCCCGCCCTCCACAACTAGAGAAAGCCTGCATACAGCAACAAAGACCCAATACAGCCAAAAATACATAAACAAACAAATAAATAAATAGACTAGAAAACAGTCACCGAGCTCAATTGTAAAGGCAGAGAATCCTCAGCCAGAAGGATGGAAGATCATTCTTTCATCCCCTCCGCAAACATTTATTAAACACATGCAGTTAGCAAACACAAAGAAGTTCTTAAAGAGTAGATAGTCTAGTGAGGAGAAACATCAGCAAATAGCTACTGTGAATGAGTGCTTTTATAGGACAAATTCCCTTAACGTTAACCACAATACAGAACCACTTTTAACCCATAGAATTTGGACATACTGTCTAAAGACATATACCACCTGGTAACAATTATACATATATATCACATAAAGGAAAAATAACTCACATCTGTTAATCATGGAATAATTCATTGGTTCAGATCATACCTTAACATTTCCTTCTATTCTGCCATTTTCTGAAATAACAAAAAAGAATACAGACATATCAAAAAAAGGAAAGAAAGAAAGAAGGAAAGAAAGAAAAGGGGAAAGTTTCCGTGGCAAGCTCAGTGTCTGGCACACGGTAGAGACTCAACAAATATTTGAGAAATGAACAAATATATTAATAACAAGATGGGGGAAGGGACTGTTTTGAGTGGCTCCTGTAGCTGGTGGCTACGGAAGGAGACTGGGCCACATCTGTGACCAGGAGCCCTTTGGAGGAAAGGTTTTGCTTCTTGTCTCTCAGGGTGATGGATGAAAAGAGTGACCAGTGGTCTTTGGACAGGGGCTCCTCTGCTGAGCCAGGGACAAAGTTCACACGCTCTACACACAAACTCACACACCTGTCTTTTCCCATTGATCTCATATGATAAGCTCACAGTTTGCCTGGCTGGGTACAAGGTGCAGCTGAGATCCAATGGCTCCTTCTGGGGTGAGGGTGTAGATCCTGTGTTGCTCTTTCCCTGCTAATTTACACAGACCAGGTCCATAGTCCCGTATTCAAAACCCCTGCGTCTGCCTCTGTTTTGGCCTTCAGCTGCTGTGGGTTTTAGAAAAGTAAAGCAGTGCACATGTTATATATAATTTAAAGCCCTTAGCACAGTCTGGGGAAATACCCCTTGACCTAACACATTAATATTTGTGCAGAAAAATATGACCATTCATACTCAGCAGGATCGATAAAAAATGTACAGAGCCTCATCCATGTCAGGTCAGGTTTTGCCAGCAAATAGATTTTGATGACAAAAAAAAAAGAAAAGAGAAAAGAAAAAGTTTTCAGAGTTTTTTGCATTTCAGAAATGTGAATAAGGTTGTGGGCCTGTGTTCGGTCTTTCTAAAAGTGCCACCTTCCAAAGGTTCATTATTCATTTTACTGCAGAAGCACATACATGTAGCGCTTCAAGCTCTTCACAGTAATTTCACGTTCTGACATGTTTATTCCACATGCCCATCCTCACCACACAGCCTAACACATAATAGGTGCTTAGCTAGTTTTTGTTAACTAAACAAACAACAGTCTTGCAAGATAAAAGTTATGATAACAGTATTTTACGGCTGATAAAACCAAGCCCCAGGAGGTTGAGGGGCTGGGCCTAGGGTGACTGGCGTCTTGAACCCCTTGTGCTTTGTCCTCACATCCCTGCTGGTTTGCACACAATGGGCCTGATGGGTTGTAAATACACCCAGGTTTTAAAAGGAAAAGAAGCTGGGTCTGAAGCCGTGGTTCTCGGCAGGGGGCGATTCTGTCTCCGCTCCTGGGGGCTGGGTGGGGGAGGATTTAGCAATGTCTGGAGGTGTTTTTGGTTGTCACAACTTGCCGGGAGTGCTACTGGCGTCCGGTGGGTAGAGGTGAGGGATGCTGCTAAACAGCCTAAAACGCACAGTCCTGAAAGTTAATAGTGCTGAGGTTGAGAAACCTAAAGTTTCTAAAGGTATCACCCAATCAAGCTTAATTCAGAAAAAGCCCTAATCAAACCTCTTGAATTAGGAGAGCATCCGATTCCTGTTGGTGTCAAAGCCTCTCCATTACTTTGTGCAAACCCCTTACCTGCCCTGAGGCACCAGGCAGGAACTCGCCCACCCCTTCTTTCTTTTTTTTGTTTTGTTTTTGTAAAACACCTCAAATGTTACTAATGGTAGGAAAGTATTTAATAAGCACCACATTGGTACAGAAAAACACATAGCCTAGAGCGCATCCTTTAAAACCAGAATAGCCAAGTGAAAAGTCAGTAGAGATTCTTATTTTTACTTGAAAAATAAAAATAACAACAACAACCACAAAAAAACTAAGGTGCACACTGGGAATTGAACAACTATGGTTTTTCTTTCGAGGGATGTGACACCCATGTTTTCTGGTCAGTAATGTTCTATCAAACATTGTACTAAACCAAACCAATCCAGGCAGATAGATGACCAGTGAAGCTGTTTGCTATCTCCTACTTGTACTGAGCTAGACCAGAAGAACACTGTCTTGGTGGGATTATTTTGACAGCGAGAAGGAAGTGCAGAGCCCCTATCCCAACAGAAAACCTAAGGAGCTGATTTGCACAGAAAGGGTTTTAAGCAAACCTGCACAAACACTAGCATGCTCTAAGAAAGGAAACCTTTTAGACTACTTCCAGCATATACTCATTGTTGCCCAGTAAAATAGGAATACCAACATAGAAAGCATTTTTGCTTTCATAGCACTAACAGCTAAAAAGCACAGCATATAATACTTTGATCTTGAAGTGGGTAATCACAGAAGTTCCAAGATTATATCCACTGGGTTAGCCGGAGTATTCATCTATAAAAATATTTTTTCAAAAACACATAAATGAGTTATAGAAAAAATGGGACCACATCAGGACCAGCAGAAGACAGTGATACAAGGACTACACATATAAGACTAGAAATTGATTTTTTTAAAAAATAAGTTTATTTATTTTTGGCTGCGTTGGGTCTTTGTTGCAGTGCACAGGCTTACTGTGGTGGCTTCTCTTGTTGCGGAACATAGGCTCTAGGTGTGCAGGCTTCAGTAGTTGTGGCTCATAGGCCCTAGAGTGCAGGCTCAGTAGTTGTGGCGCACAGGCTTAGTTGCTCTGCAGCATGCGGGATCTTTGCAGACCAGGGCTCGAACCCATAGTCCCCTTCATTGACAGGTGGATTCTTAACCACTGCGCCACCAGGGAAGCCCAGACATTGATTTTCACACGTAGCTTTTAGGTAAAGGACATCTCTCTAAGTTGATTTCTACAGCCAAGACTAGCTGTGATAGTAGCATTTTCAGAAATCTTGAGATGGGCAGCTAGCTTGAGTTAAACTCTAGATAAACACTCCCAGTCAAAAACCCCATAGAGGCTGCAGGACTGAAACTCTGACCCATATAAGCTGTGAGTGCACAAAAAGCCTGGTGGGACATGCAAGGCCCGCTGGGCAAGAGGGCTGGTGATGGTGGGTTCTCCCAATATGGACACGCTAACATGTATGCTGGGAAAGGGCCCCCCAGGTGGAATGCTGGGCTTGGGCTTGCTGCAGGAGCCACTCAGAAGCCCCTGAGAGAGGTGTCTACTCCGGGAGGAGTACTAGGGTTACTGAAGACAAGAACGTGTCCCTGGAAGGTCAGGTAATTTTCTTCTGACCCATCAATACTTAACATTAATGAAGGGTTGCAGAACAGTCAGTCTTTCCGAGATGTATTCTTCTGACGTCATTAGCCAAAGCCTCTCCCAGTCTATTCGGCTGGTGATGTCCAGAAAGATCCCAATACCTGGAGGTGGGACTTGGGGCCGCATATTGTTCTGGGAACCTGGCAATGAAGATGATTTGCACAATGAAGTAACCACTAAACCGCAGCTTAAGTCCAGTCCTCGGCCTTCTTTTTCTGCTCGAGAGTCCAGGAACAGTTCCTTAAAAGCCAGAAAATCCGTAAACGTGAGCAGCATGTCAAAGATGTCACTGGCCACTTCATCTTTATGGTGCTGTAAAGTTGTAGTGAAAGCCGCCATGTTAAATCCAGGAATCCGCTCCAACAGCTCTTCTATATACTTTTCTAGCAAAGAAGTACATTCGTTAAAAACAGGCGTGTAGGTGAGCTTCTTCTCTTCCGTGTCTTCAAACTCCTGGTAGTAAACACTTGTCCGTGAAATTCCTCTGTAATAAACGGAACTCATCATCCATGATAATGTCCTCTAAATATCCAACCACAGCATCAAATTCTGCATCAGAGGTAGAAGAGAAAGTGCGAAGCTCTCTTCCTCTAGGGCGTCCATCGCCGCCGCCACTGTCTCATCCACCGGGCGCGGGCGAGCTGCCCGCGGGCCTTGTACCCCACCCGTGGCCCGGGCCCGGGCGCAGCCTCAGCTCTGCTCCGCAGACACCCAAGCGGAACCGGGGAGGCCTCGCCGCCGAGGCCACTCCCGGCTCACGGCCCAGCCGGGTAGCGCATGCGCGCGAGGCCTGGGCCTCAGGCTCCCTGGCTGCGGCCACGCGCCGGCCTCGAAGTCCGGCCAGACCTCACTAAGCTCGCCACAGGCGCCGGCCACCCCTGCTTTCTTACACCCTACAAACCGAACCATCCTCCTTCCCGCCAACTGAACGAACTCCTGACTTGGGAACAAGATATTTTGAAGTCCCAGCCCGAGGACCGGCTGTGCTACTGGCCCAAGAAGGAAAGTGAACCAACAGACTTTTCTCTCCTACACTTAAAGTAATTCAAAACCCAAAGTAACAAAAAGAATGGCTTTATAATCAGAATGATGAATTTATATTTCTTGTTTCTTCATCACTTTGTTTTAGGAAGCCGGGAAAGAAAAACTCTTGCCCTTGGTAACTAACTTTTGAATCACCAGCAGAGGGCAGGCATTGCTCACCTAAAGGAAACCCGGAGTTGCCCGTCTGCGTTCAAGTACAGACTGAAATGCCAGTATCCGCAGGAACCCGCTGCTGGATCAACTCCATCTCCTGGTCGTTTTCTTTCTTTCTATTTTCTTTTTTGCTGTACGCGGGCCCCTCACTGTTGTGGCCTCTCCCGTCGCGGAGCACAGGCTCCGGACAAGCAGGCCCAGCGGCTATGGCTCACGGGCCCAGCCGCTCCGCGGCATGTGGGATCTTCCCGGACCGGGGCACGAACCCGTGTCCCCTGCATCGGCAGGCGGACTCTCAACCACTGCGCCACCAGGGAATCCCTGGTCGTTTTCTTGATCCCTGTCACAAGTGACACGATTAAAGTCGTCTCACGCAGTTATAATTCTGTATCAGGAAAGATTTGATTTCTTCTCCTTTTGGGAGACAACTACGTTGAGGTGATGTGAAAATCTTTCTTGAAAAATAAAAGTATTATTTTTCCTAATTAAAAATAAAGCATAAGCATTGAGGAAAATCAGAAAAAAATATAAAGGCACAAAGGGAAGGAAAATTTCACCTCCCAGAGATGATCCCTGTTGGTTTGCTTTTTGGAGCTTTTTCTTCTAATCTCTTTTCTATGAACGCTTCTGAAATGTATTTGCAGCAGTAACGCACGAGGGGTCCTAGACACACTGATAAATGTTTAAACATGCCGTGCTTTCTTGCCTCTGTGCCTTTGCTCACCCAGCTGAACTGGAGACGCCTTTACTAATCTCTGAAAATCCAAATCCAGGATAGTTTTTAAAGTCAGGCTCAAATGTCTTGCTTGATTCTCCCCAGCTGGAATCGATTTGTTTTCTCTGTATTTTTTGTGTCACTCTGTTTATGACTCTCATGGCAATTACCATCTTTTGCCTTGTATTATGATTTTTATGTACAGTTGAATCTTCCTACTAGGTAGGTCTAAATCTTTTGAATGTGGGAATATCAACTTCATCTTTCTACCCTCCATAGCAGAACATAGGGTTATCACATAGTAAATATTCATAAATATTTGTAAAAAGGAGGAAGGAAGGAAAGATGGAATGCCATTTATAATGCCATTTGGTGGAATTTTTCTCAGAGTAGAAGATTCGGAGTTGAATTGTGTCCTCCAAAATGATATGTTGAAGTCCTAATACCCTGATACCTGTGAATATGACCTTATTTGGAAATGGGGTCTTTGTAGATGTAATCAAGTTAAGATGAGGCCACACTGGATTAGAATGGGCCCTAGACCCAATGACTCTAAGGAAAAGGATATATGGTCACAGAGGCCCACAGAGAGGGGCGGATGACCCTGTGATGACCAGGCAGAACTTGCTGTGATGCATCTACAAGGCAGGGATTGCCGGCTACCACCAGAAGGTGGAAGAGGCAAAGAAGGATTCTTCCCTGGAGTCTTCAAAGAGAGCACGACCCTGCTGACACCTTCATTTCAGACTTGTAGCCTTTAGAACTGTGAGAGAATAAATTTCCGTTGTTTTAATCCGCCCAGTTTGTGGTAATTTGTGACAGCAGCCCAAGGAAACAAATGCACCATGTTCAGAACTCTTAGTGACAACAGGCCCCCCAGGAGTGAAGGGAAGTTCCATGGATATTTGGATGGAAGTCAGAATTCCAAGGAGATATAAGGAGTTCTTGGTGAGAATCAGACAGAAGTGGGTTTTTAATGGGTTCAAAGGTAGGTTTCAGTTGTTTCTTTGCCAAAATTTTAGCACAGGCACTCCGTCTTTTGCCTTCATTTATTTTATTTTATTTTTCCCCCCCTTCATTTATTTTTGAAGGCATTCGGCCTGACTGAAGGTCTTTGAAAAACATGGCAAAAGTGAACCATCTGATTTCCTCCGTGTCATCAACGGAGTATTTCTAAATGCATGTAATGGTATTGGCATCTTCTTATCTCCTAAGTAGTTTCTGTTGTATCACAATATATTTGAAAGGATGATGTGAAAAGCTAAAATATGGTACCCACCTAGCTCAAACTCTTAGAAGGGAAGTATGGATTTTCATGTACTGCAGCCATTCATTTATCTGTTATCATCCTAATTAAGGTTCTTATGGATTCTGAGGATTAAATTATAACTGGGAAAATATTGCCAAAGTAGGGGAATGGAGTTTCCTCTCTGAAATAAGCCCAATTGTTCCCCCTCACCCCCACGACTCAGGTAACTTAGATTTTATGGTCCAAGATAGGTAGATCAATTCTTAGAATAAAACGACTTGCTGGGAGGTATAGGTGAGACTGCTTGGTATATATCATCATCTCTCCCCGTAGTAGGAAACATACGTCAGCAGACATCTAGATGACTTTCCTTGGGTTCCCATGGTAACCTTCACATGCTGCCAAAATGGCAGGAGTAATGATGAAGATGATGGTGACAGGGATAACAATGTGTCATCACTGGAACAAAAACAATAGCAAACACTATTTATTCCAGAAAGGATTTTAACCTAGCAGTGTCTGGCACATAGTATCCACTCAATGAAAGTGCTGGATGAAAGGAAAACATGAATGGATGAATTAGAGGAATTGAATCCCTTATAGCAGTGCCCTTTATTGCTTTGCGACTGAGTTTATTTCTGTAATTTCCTACCTCGACGTCTGGGAGTGAGGGAGGCTCAGTAGATACTGACAATACATGGCCAGAGCTGTTAATTTTGAGCAGTAATGAGTTTTGGTTTTTCTATATCATCTCCTGTCTTTTCAGGGTCACTGGCTCCTGAGCATATTAGGGCTGGGATTTGATCCTAGACAAAGATTTCAGGGCTGCTGTGATGCACTGTCTACAAAACCAAAGGCAAGGGACTTCCCTGGTGGTGCAGTGGTTAAGAATCCACCTGCAAATGCAGGGGACACGGGTTTGAGCCCTGGTTTGGGAAGATCCCACATGCTGCAGAGCAACTAAACCCGCGAGCCACAGCTACTGAAGCCCACGTGCCTAGAGCCCGTGCTCCACAACAAGAGAAGCCACCACAATGAGAAGCCCGTGCACCGCAATGAAGAGTAGCCCCCACTCGCCGCAACTAGAGAAAGCCTGTGCGCAGCAATGAAGACCCAACGCAGCCAAACAAACACCCAAAGGCAACTACATTGAACGTTAGCAATGCCCATGACATTTCTGCTTTCAGTTTCTGGTACGTCACTGGATTAAGTTTCTATTGGCTAAAAATAATATTGCCATTTGAGTATTTCCTGACCTTAGGATCAATCCTAATTGATTTATTCAACAAACATTTTTTGGATACCTACTATGGGCCAGGTGCTTTTAAGGCACTGAAGATTTTTTAGTGAACAAAATGCCTCCATGGAGCTGAAATTCCAGCAGGGAAAGAGTAATAAGAAATAAAAGTGTAAAACAATGTCAGGTGTTGGTCATACTATGAATCAGAACAGCAAAATAAGAGGATGGAGAATGTTGGCGAGGCAGGGATCTCTATTTTATTTCATTTTTTAAATTGAAGTAGAGTTGATTTTCAATGTTGTGTTAGTTTCTGGCGTACAGCAAAGTGATTCAGTTATACACATATGTATTTTTTTCATACTCTTTTCCATTATCGTTTATTATAAGATGTTGAATATAGTTTCCCGTGCTATACAGTAGGACCTTGTTATTTATCTGTTTTATACATAGTAGTTTATATCTGCTAATTCCAAACTCCTAATTTATCTCTCCCCCGTCCCCTTTCTCCTTTGGTAGCTGTAAGTTTGTTTTCTGTGTCTGTGCAGGGGTCTCTATTTTAGACAAGGTGGCCAGGGAAGGCTTCTCTGAAGAGGTAACACTTCAGCAGAGACTTAAATGAAGTGAGAGAGTGAATTGTGGGAAAATCTTTGGGAAGAACATTCAGGCAGAGGGAATGGCATGTGAGAAGACTCTGAGCTAGGAATGAACTCGAGGTGTTTGAGGAGCAGTGTGGCTAGAGTGAAATGAATAGGTCTGAGAGTTTAAGGAGATGAGGTTGCAGCATACGTGGGGGCCTATAGAGCGTAGAAAAGAGTTTAGATTTTATTCTGAGTGTGATTGGGAGCCACTGGAGGGTTTTGAGAAGAGGCATGACATGATCTGGTTTATATTTTGAAAAATAAAAATCCCTCAGGCTGCTGTGACTGTAACAGAGAAGATTTGAAGCATGGAGCTTAGCCAGGTGGCCACTGCAGCAGTTCAGGGAAGAAATCAAGGTGCTCAGACCAGGGTGGTGCAATGTGGTCTGTTTCTGGGCATGTTCTGAAGGTAGAGGCAGTGGGACTTGCTAACGAATGAAGTGTGGGATGTGAAGGCATGAGAGAGATGTCAAGGAAGATTTCTAAGGTGTGGGTGGGTGTATGCTTTACAGTTATGGGGGAGACAGGGAGAGACACATTTTGAGGAACAAAGTCAAGATCTGTTTCAGCTATGTTAAGTTGGAGGTGCCTATTAGACTTCTGAATATCATGTTCTTCTGATAAGTTATAGATGTGTGTGTGGGTGTGTGCATGTGTGTAAAATAATATGAAGAAATGGGATGGAATTAAAAGAGCACTGGACACGATGTCCAGAAGCCTGGACCCAGCTGTAGGAAAAAGAATAAAAAAGCTATGTGACGGTAAGCATATAACTTAATTAACTTCTTGGGTCTGATTTTATCTTTAAAATGAAAAAGTTCATTAAGATGATCTCTTTCGGGGCTTCCCTGGTGGCACAGTGGCTGAGAGTCCGCCTGCCGATGCAGGGGACACGGGTTTGTGCCCCAGTCCAGGAAGATCCCACATGCCGTGGAGCGGCTGGGCCCGTGAGCCATGGCCGCTGAGCCTGCGCGTCTGGAGCCTGTGCTCCACAACGGGAGAGGCCATGATAGTGAGAGGCCCGCGTACCGCAAAAAAAAAAAAAAGATGATCTCTTTCTACTATTTTCAAATCCTGTGATTCCGGCTTGTGGTATTTCTACCATATAACTCTAGGCCCTTGTAGAGTAGCTTCCCCGTTGCCCTAAGAAGGCTATCAATGTCCTAAGCTTTTCCTGAAGGCATGCTTGTCTGGGCAAAGGAGACAGTGCTTTGACCCATTCATTCATTCTCCATCACCAATAGTTGGAGCATGATGAAATCCATGATAAAGAGAATTTTTAGTTAATGTACCTTCTCGTTCTTACATAATGGGTGAGTTGTGGTTGTTCTGTACTTAAGATGTTACACTGTGGACCTGTTATGAGGGAAGGCACCTCCATTGCATGGGAGGAAAGGTTTAATCTCAAGAGTGAAAAAATGCATTTAGACGAACACCACATCCCACCTCTAACATTTACTACATGGCCCCCACCTTAACTGTGAACTCCAGTGGGCTTGCCTCAGTTTCGTATTAGTTGACTGCTTTATGTACGTCACTTGGCATTGCTGCTGAAGCTCTCATTGAACTCTTCCTTCATTGCCTTCTAGATCCAGATAACCCTCATTCTCTGCTTACTTCCCTGATCCTTTCTTTCCTGTGTCATTGTCATTTGCTGACCTTTCCTCTTCCTCCCCATACCTTGAATAATGGACTCTCTCCATAAGGTCCTGTTCCTGGTTTTGTGTTTCTTCCCTTTTCTTTCTGCACATCCTTCCTGGACCATATTATTATTTTCTGCCTCGACTTCCTCCACCACTTGGATAACATTGATTCCTAAATCCTCAACTCTGACCTCTCTTAGGAGCTTCCTATTTTCAAATGATGATTAGCCATCTTTGTTTGTGTGTCTTCCACATGGCAGATCTAAAATCGAAGTAATTATCTCCTCCCTCTTCTCCCAAACTGATTTTTGTTCTCTTGTGTTCTGTATCTTGCTTAATCCCATTATCGAATCATTCAAGCCAGAAGTCTTAGAGTCAGCCTTTTAACTTCCATCTTGTTCGTTGCCGTAGTCAGGCTCCAAGATGGCCCCCAATTATCCTCACCTCCTGCTGTTTGAATCTTTTTATGGTCCCCTTCAACAATGTATCATGATTGCTTTGTGTGGCCAAAGAATATACTAGAAGTGATGGTGTGTGGCTTCTCAGGTTAGGTTATAAGAGAAAGTGCCACTTCACCTTATTCTCTTTTAGGGCACTTGCTCTGGGGGAAGCCAGCTGCCATATCATAAAGACACTCAAGCGGCCCTATGGGGAGGTCCATAGGGGAAGGAACTGCATCCTCTTGCCAACAGTTAGCATCAACTTGTCAGCCATATGAGTGAACCATCTTGGTCGTGGATCCCCTAACCCCAGTCAAACCTTCAGATGGTGTAGCCCTGGACGATCTACTGACTGCAACCTGAGAGAGATCCTGAGCCAGAACAGCTAAGCTGTTCTCGAACTTCCTGACCCACAGAAAATTGGTAAAATAATTGATAAAAAAATTATCATTATTTTAAGCTGATACACTTGGAGAAATTTGATATAAAGAAACAGATGACTAAAATATTTATAAACCACATTTTCTTAATCACTGAATTCTTTTTTTTTTTGCGGTACGCGGGCCTCTCACTGTTGTGGCCTCTCCCGTTGCGGAGCACAGGCTCCGGACGCGCAGGCTCAGCGGCCATGGCTCAGGGACCCAGCCGCCCTGCGGCATGTGGGATCTTCCCGGACCGGGCCACGAACCCGTGTCCCCTGCATCGGCAGGCGGACTCTCAACCACTGCACCACCAGGGAAGCCCCATCAGTTACCTTTTAAAAATATCAATCTGATAATGTTATTCCACTCCTATATCCTATATCAGTCAGGATAGCCTGAAGTTTTGTTGCAGTAATAATCTCCAAATCCAAGTGGCTGAGACCACAAAGGTTTATTTTTTACTCCTGCTGCAAGTCCACTGTCGTTCATTGTAATCACTTAGGAACTGAGGCTTACAGAAAAGCCAGTATCTTAAGATTGCTGGTCACTGGCTGGAGGTAAAAGAGAAGGTGGCAAAGCATGCACTGGCTCTTAAACGTCCATGCGTAGGTGACCCCCGTCACTTCTATTCACATGTCATTGGCCAAAACAAGTCATATGATCACTTCTAACTTCAGGTGGGCGGGGAAATTCTATCCCATCATGTACCTGCTTAAAACTTTGACTGGTCCCACACTGCTTTTGTTTATTTATTTTCTTAGAAGTATAGTTGATTTATAATGTTGTGTTAATTTCTGCTGTACAGCAAAGTGACTCAGTTATACATATATATATATATATATATACTCTTTTCCATTATGATTTATCACAGGATATTGAATATAGTTCCCTGTGCTGTACAGTAGGTCCTTGTTGTTTATCCATCCTATATATACTAGTTTGCATCTGCTAATCCCAAACTTCCAATCTTTACCTCCCCCCCGACCCCCACCCTTGGCAACCACAAGTCTGTTCTCTATGTCTGTGAGTCCACATTGCTTTTAGACTAAAGTCCAAATCCCTTTGCAGAGTATGCAAGGTCCTTTGTGATTTGGGCGCAGTCTATGTTCTCAACATCAACTCCTCCTACTCTCTACTTTTCACCCAATGCTCTGCTCCAGTTACACTGAATTGCTCTCATTTCTAGAACATTCTATGTACTTTCTTGCCTCTGTGCCTTTGTACATGTTGTTAAATGTGCCTGGCAGACAACTACCCATCCTTCAAGGCCTTATTTTCCCTTCCTTTATGAAGACATCCCAGAACTCCCTAAATAGTCACTCCTTCCTCTTTGACCCCACTCTAATTTGTAAATATCTCCATTACAGCATACTTTTCAACACATCACAGGGTAGGAAGTTATTTATTTCTATATCTGTCTCTTCTCTAGTCTAGAACTCCCTTAGGGCAGGACCAATGTCTTTACTCACATTTATGTGGCCATGCCAAGCACAGAGCCTGGTGTAGCTTAAGAAATATTTGTTGAATGGGGGCTTCCCTGGTGGTGCAGTGGTTGAGAGTCTGCCTGCCGATGCAGGGGACACGGGTTCGTGCCCCGGTCCGGGAAGATCCCACATGCTGTGGAGCGGCTGGGCCCGTGAGCCATGGCCGCTGAGCCTGTGCGTCCAGAGCCTGTGCTCCGCAATGGGAGAGGCCACAACAGTGAGAGGCCCACGTACCACAAAAAAAAAAAAAAAAAAAAGAAATATTTGTTGAATGAATGTATAAATGTTCTTTTCCACAATCCCGGAATATTAATCATATACCCTCTACTCTCTTGTTCATGTACTTTAAGGGATTTCTGCCATCTTATTTCTTTCCCACTATGTCATTTTATATCTCCCACTTTCTAATAAGAGACTGACTCTTTCACTTAAAAACCCAAGAAGTCTGTTAGTCATACCCCATGAATTCCCTAAGTAGCTCTGATTGGACTCTCACTTGTGATTCACGACTAATTTCAATCACATTTAATGCCAGTATTTATTGCACTCTTTATATGCCAGACACAGTGCTCGGTACTGGGGGACATGAAGACAAATGATAGTGTCTGTGCTCTTTGAATCTTGCACCAAAATACTCTATTTCACCCACACCTTCTTGTGTACAGTGAGATCTGATTAGGTGCCTACATAGAGGGGGTTAGCTAAAGTTCCTCTTCCCATTTTTTTCTCACTGTAGGATCCATATAAATCCTTTAGTGGGAAGAAAGAGTCTTCCTTCCCACCATCTATTAACTTTCAGGCTGTTACTTGGCAGTGTTGGCCACTTTAATTATTAACCAACAACAACAGATTAAATAAAAATTTTAGGACAGGAATCTGGAATTTGAGATGAATACATTTCATAAGTCAGAGTGAATTAGGAATGTTCTTGACCTGGAGTGATATTACGGTGTGGGGTGGGGAGTAGCTGGGCACCTTGAAATGTGTCCAGTCTGGATTGAGATGTTCAGTGATTGTAAAATACACAATAGATTTTGAAGATAATACAAAAAATTGAGAATCCTATAATCATTTTTCATATTGATTACATATTGACGTGATAGTATTTTGGATATATTGTGCTAAGTAAAATGTATTATTAAAAATTATCTCATCAGTTTCTTTTTTACATTTTTAATGTGGCTACTAGAATATATCAAGTTACATATGTAGCTCACCTTTAGGGTTGGCATTATATTTACAGCAGACAGCCCTGGTCTAGAAGTTAAACATCACCCATTCAGTTGGTTGTTGCTTCCACCTTCCTTCTTTCCCTTCCTCCCTCCTCCCTTCCTTCCATGCCTCCCTTTCTTTACTGAGCATCTTTTATGTTCAGGTTCTGTTCTAGTCTCTGGGTTCTTTCTAGCAACGTCCAATTTAATGGCAAAGAAATTCAGAAAAACAAATGATTACACTCTAGTGATAAGTACTTTCTTAGGCCATATATTGGGGGTCCTTTGGGGGAGAATTTGATTCCGAGGAGCTGAGGAAACTTGAGCTGACTTTCAGTTCTGCCTGCAGCCTTCTGTGGGAAATGGCTGCCCCCAATCAAACCAGTCTCTGTAATTATGGCTCTAATTACTCACCTAATACTGCAAGGGAACAATGACCCTTTCAGTCATGTCAGGAGTGGAAGGAGAAAGGAAAAGGAACTCAAAAATTGGGACTTTACAGTGTACAAAACACTTGCTCTGGGCTTCACATGTACCACCTAACTTCATCCTCTCCACAGACCTTTGGATTATGTATTACTGTAATTACAGGTAGGGAAACCAAGGCTTAGAGATATTCAGGAACTTGCACATCTCACCTTGGCCAACTGTCTTCAAAGAGGCATTGGATAATTGGGTGTGGCTGGCTCAGTGCTAATCCTTCACCAAAATGAGGGAATTGTCTTATTGATCATGAACTAATAATATCATCTCATACACAAAGGATATTTCATGGCTTTAATTTTTTTTAAATTTTATTTATTTGTTTTTATTTTTGGCTGCATTGGGTCTTCGTTGCTGCGCACAGGCTTTCTCTAGTTGCGGCAAGAGGGGGCTACTCTTCGTTGCAGTATGTGGGCTTCTCATTGTTGGGCTTCTCTTGTTGCGAAGCACGGGCTCTAGGCATGCACTCTTCAGTAGTTGTGGCACGTGGGCTCAGTAGTTGTGGCTTGCAGGCTCTTGAGCACAGGCTCAGAAGTTGTGGCACACAGATTTAGTTGCTCTGCAGCATGTGGGATCTTCCCGGGCCAGGGCTCGAACCTGTGTCCCTTGCATTGGCAGGCAGATTCTTAACCACTGTGCCACCAGGGAAGCCCCATGGCTTTAATTTTTAAATCTTTTCCTTTATTATTTTTTTACCTTTCATTTTTCTAAAATTGAAGTATAGTTGATTTACAATCTCATGGCTTTTAATATCCATGGTCAATTTATAGTAATTTTGGTCCAGCTTCCTTAATTCAACAATTCTGCCATTTGGTCAAATGTCACTATCAGGATCCTAGTGAGTTCTATTCTATCTGTTATCCATCTTTCCTGTGCAAGTTAACTTCTGCTTTCATCTCAGGAGTTTTTCAGTTGTAGTATATTACGTCTCAGATGACAGAATGCTTTCTATTAATGGGAGAGAAGAGCTCTCAGAGGCCTTTACCTTTTCACGTTAAGCTCCTATTTTCATTTTGTTTTTATCAATTATCATTTCCTTTCACGTTTTTCAGTTTGAATAACCTATTGCTACCAATGATGAATATTGCCTGAGAATGTTAGAGTTAACCATGATTTTAGCTATTGTGAATTAATGAAAATGATTTTTACATTAGTACTGAATTAGCTGAATGGAATTAGTTCCAAAAAATAAGTCTAGGACCTTTAATTCATACCTCCAACACCTCAAAAATCATCCTTCAGAAGGTGTCTAGGAGTAAGGTATTTTAGGATAAGAGCACTGGTCAGACACTCGTGATCTGGTGTCTGTCTGGTTCTTTGTGTCTCTGTTCTGCCGTCCTCAGTGTTGGTTGCATCTTCAGGCTGGCAGCAAAACGGCTACAACAATATCAGGCAGCCATCTAAAAAGAACAACCCACAGAACCTGCCAGTGGCTCCTTATGGAGAATGAGCGAGGGCCCTTAGCAGACTTCTTCTTGCACCTCATTGGCCATCACTGGGTCATTAGCCCGTGCCTGAGCCAATCACTCCGAAACAGTGGCATTAACCTTGGTGGGGCTGACTTTGGTGGGAGTCACCTTCCCCTGAGGCACTTGGCTGTTACACCTGAGCAAAATCATGGTTCTGTTAGGAAGGAAGAAAAAAAGAATGGGTGTTTGGTAGGCAATAGAGGTGCCCACTCCGACAAAGCCAGCACAATTCAATGTGATGCAGGTGATAGGTAGTTATTTCGGTGGACTGTGGTACTACAAGGAAACACTAGTGTTAGTGACTTGATTATCAGGATAGTTAAGGAAGCCACAGTGAGTAGGAGAACGCTCCATAGGCACTGAAGTTTCATAGTCAAGAATATGGTTATATATAAAATTGCAACGTTGCTGTTCCGCTGATGAATCCAGGCCTCTGCAGGGGAAAACAGATGTTTAGAGCAGAGTTAGAAGAGAGGAGAAATGAATCCCAGTTCTGCTGCCTAATATTCAGGTGTTTCATCAGCTTAGCTGCTTGAGTACCTGGAGAGGAGGCAAGATGCTGAGTCAGCTGTTTGCACATAAGTAGTAGGTCAAAAATAAATTAGCCTTCCGTTACATCATGCAGCCTGGGGCGGTGCTTAGTCACATCAGATTTCTTATTTATTCACGTTAACAGTAGGAACTAACAGGACGAGTGTAATAGGTGGGACTGGATCCAGACCACACTTGGGAATAGTGGGAAGTTCTGCACATTCTTGATTATTCACAGCAACGGATGAAAGCAAGAGCACAGCTAATCTAAATTGGCAGTCAGAAGGGTTTCTTTTTGGCAACTGTGACTTGCATATGAATATGTGTGTTACCTGCTGTTTTGTTACTAAAAAATCTGGCTCCAGAATTAGAAACCTCTCCATTTCCTCCCTTCTGCCCTCCTGCTGCTCTTTGGACCTCTGTTTCACTCAGATGGAGTAACCCCCATGCCTCTGCAGATGCTGGTCCTTCTTAGAATGCTCTTTCCTACCTTGTTCACCTGGCAAATTCATGCTCCTCTTTCTGGATTCAGATCAAGCTTCGGAAATTCTCCCATGCTAATGATTCCCTGCCACTGAAATGACTGAAGTGGTCTATTGTCTTCAGAATGTCTCCAGCCTAAAAAGAAGCTCTTCATCTTCTTTGTCATCAGAAGGATGACAAACTGTCCCGGTTCACCTGGACCTGGGCCTGATTTTCAGTGCTAAACTCACAAAAGTTCAGGGAAAACTGTCATGAGTTGGTAATCCTAGGATATCAGCCAGTTAAGAATAAGGAGGAAAGAGGGACTTCCCTGGTGGTGCAGTGGTTAAGAATCTGCCTGCCAATGCAGAGGACATGGGTTCGATCCCTGGTCCAGGAAGACTCCACACGTCGCAGAGCAACTAAGCCCGTGCACCACAACTACTGAGCCTGCGCTCTAGGGCCCGTGAGCTACAACTACCGAGCCTGCATGCCACAGTCACTGAAGCCAGCATGCCTAGAGCCCGTGCTCGGCAACAAGAGAAGCCACCGCAATGAGAAGCCTGCACACCGCAATGAAGAGTAGCTCCCACTCGCCGCAACTAGAGAAAGCCCGCACGCAGCAACGAAGACCCAACACAGCCAAAAATAAATAAATAAATACATTTATTTAAAAAAAAATAAAAGAATAAGGAGGAAAGAGAGTCAACAGGGGTTGGGAGGCAAGAAGCAGTAGGCGAGGTAGAGGGTAAAACGGTGCCAAAGCTCTCATGAATCCCTCTCCCTCAAACTTCAAAATTCATTACTTGGTTCAGGCTTTGAAAACAGTGAATGAGAACAGTTTTGAGACGGAGACAATTAAAAAGGTGTTGGCCTTTTTAAAAAATCTTTTTATTATTATTATTATTTTCTAACATCTTTATTGGAATATAATTGCTTTACAGTGGTGTGTTAGTTTCTGCTTTATAACAAAGCGAATCAGTTACACATATACATATGTTTCCATATCTCTTCCCTCTTGCGTCTCCCTCCCTCCCACCCTCCCTATCCCACCCCTCTAGGTGGTCACAAAGCACCGAGCTGATCTCCCTGTGCTATGCGGCTGCTTCCCACTAGCCATCTACCTTACATTTGGTAGTGTATATATGTCCATGCCTCTCTCTCGCTTTGTCACAGCTTAACCTTCCCCCTCCCCATATCCTCAAGTCCATTCTCTAGTAGGTCTGTGTCTTTATTCCTGTCTTATCCCTAGGTTCTTCATGACATTTTTTTTTCTTAAATTCCATATATATGTATTAGCATACGGTATTTGTCTTTCTTTTTCTGACTTACTTCACTCTGTATGACAGACTCTAGGTCTATCCACCTCATTACAAATAGCTCAATTTCATTTCTTTTTATGGCTGAGTAATATTCCATTGTATATATGTGCCACACCTTCTTTATCCATTCATCTGTCGATGGACAATTAGGTTGCTTCCATGTCCTGGTTATTGTAAATAGAGCTGCAATGAACATTGTGGTACATGACGCTTTTTGAATTATGGTTTTCTCAGGGTATATGCCCAGTAGTGGGATTGCTGGGTCAAATGGTAGTTCTATTTGTAGTTTCTTAAGGAACCTCCATACTGTTCTCCACAGTGGCTGTATCAATTTACATTCCCACCAACAGTGCAAGAGGGTTCCCTTTACTCCACACCCTCTCCAACATTTATTGTTTCTAGATTTTTTGATGATGGCCATTCAGACTGGTGTGAGATGATATCTCATTGTAGTTTTGATTTGCATTTCTCTAATGATTAATGACGTTGAGCATTCTTTCATGTGTTTGTTGGCAGTCTGTATATCTTCTTTGGAGAAATGTCTATTTAGGTCTTCTGCCCATTTTTGGATTGGGTTGTTTGTTCTTTTGTTATTGAGCTGTGTGAGCTGCTTATAAATTTTGGAGATTAATCCTGTGTCAGTTGCTTCATTTGCAAATATTTTCTCCCATTCTGAGGGTTGTCTTTTGGTCTTGTTTATGGTTTCCTTTGCTGTGCAAAAGCTATGAAGTTTCATTAGGTCCCATTTGTTTGTTTTTGTTTTTATTTCCATTTCCCTAGGAGGTGGGTCAAAAAGGATCTTGCTGTGATTTATGTCATAGAGTGTTCTGCCTATGTTTTCCTCTAAGAGTTTGATAGTGTCTGGCCTTACATTTAGGTCTTTAATCCATTTTGAGCTTATTTTTGTGTATGGTGTTAGGGAGTGTTCTAATCTCATACTTTTACATGTACCTGTCCAATTTTCCCAGCACCACTTATTGAAGACGCTGTCCTTTCTCCACTGTACATTCCTGACTCCTTTATCAAAGATAAGGTGACCATATGTGCGTGGGTTTATCTCTGGGCTTTCTATTCTGTTCCACTCATCTATATTTCTGTTTTTGTGCCAGTACCATACTGTCTTGATTACTGTAGCTTTGTAGTATAGTCTGAAGTCAGGGAGCCTGATTCCTCCAGCTCCATTTTTCATTCTCAAGATTGCTTTGGCTATTCGGGGTCTTTTGTGTTTCCATAGAAATTGCGAAATTTTTTGTTCTAGTTCTGTAAAAAATGCCAGTGGTAGTTTGATAGGGATTGCATTGAATCTGTAGATTGCTTTGGGTAGTAGAGTCATTGTCACAATGTTGATTCTTCCAATCCAAGAACATGGTATATCTCTCCATCTATTTGTATCATCTTTAATTTCTTTCATCAGTGTCTTATAATTTTCTGCATACAGGTCTTTCGTCTCCTTAGGTAGGTTTATTCCTAGATATTTTATTCTTTTGTTGCAATGGTAAATGGGAGTGTTTTCTTGATTTCACTTTCAGATTATTCATCATTAGTGAATAGGAATGCCACAGATTTCTGTGCATTAATTTTGTATCCTGCTACTTTACCAAATTCATTGATTAGCTCTAGTAGTTTTCTGGTAGCATCTTTAGGATTCTCTATGTATAGTATCATGTCATCTGCAAACAGCAACAGCTTTACTTCTTCTTTTCCGATTTGGATTCCTTTTATTTCCTTTTCTTCTATGATTGCTGTAGCTAAAACTTCCAAAACTATGTTGAATAATAGTGGTGAGAGTGGGCAACCTTGTCTTGTTCCTGATAATAGTGGAAATGCTTTCAGTTTTTCACCATTGAGGATGATGTTGGCTGTGGGTTTGTCATATACGGCCTTTATTATGTTGAGGAAAGTTCCCTCTATGCCTACTTTCTGCAGGGTTTTTATCATAAATCGGTGTTGAATTTTGTCGGAAGTTTTCTCTGCATCTATTGAGATGATCGTATGGTTTTTCTCCTTCAATTTGTTAATATGGTGTATCACATTGATTGATTTGCGTATATTGAAGAATCCTTGCATTCCTGGAATAAACCCCACTTGATCATGATGTATGATCCGTTTAATGTGCTGTTGGATTCTGTTTGCTAGTATTTTGTTGAGGATTTTTGCATCTATGTTCATCAGTGATATTGGCTTGTAGTTTTCTTTCTTTGTGACATCCTTGTCTGGTTTTGGTATCAGGGTGATGGTGGCCTCGTAGAATGAGTTTGGGAGTGTTCCTTCCTCTGCTATATTTTGGAAGAGTTTGAGAAGGATAGGTGTTAGCTCTTCTCTAAATGTTTGATAGAATTCGCCTGTGAAGCCATCTGGTCCTGGGCTTTTGTTTGTTGGAAGATTTTTAATCACAGTTTCAATTTCAGTGCTTGTGATTGGTCTGTTCCTATTTTCTCTTTCTTCCTAATTCAGTCTTGGAAGGTTGTGCATTTCTAAGAATTTGTCCATTTCTTCCAGGTTGTCTATTTTATTGGCATAGAGTTGCTTGTAGTAATCTCTCATGAACTTTTGCATTTCTGCAGTGTCAGTTGTTACTTCTCCTTTTTCATTTCTAATTCTATTGATTTGAGTCTTCTCCCTTTTTTTCTTGATGAGTCTGGCTAATGGTTTATCAATTTTGTTTATCTTCTCAAAGAACCAGCTTTTAGTTTTATTGATCTTTGCTATCGTTTCCTTCATTTCTTTTTAATTTATTTCTGATCTGATTTTTATGATTTCTTTCCTTCTGCTAACTTTGGGGTTTTTTTGTTCTTCTTTCTCTAATTGCCTTAGGTGCAAGGTTAGGTTGTTTATTCGAGATGCTTCCTGTTTCTTAAGGTAGGATTGTATTGCTATAAACTTCCCTCTTAGAACTGCTTTTGCTGCGTCCCATAGATTTTGGGTTGTCGTGTCTCCATTGTCATTTGTTTCTACGTAGTTTTTTATTTCCTCTTTGATTTCTTCAGTGATCACTTCGTTATTAAGTAGTGTATGGTTTAGCCTCCATGTGTTTCTATTTTTTACAGATCTTTTCCTGTAATTGATATCTAGTCTCATAGCGTTGTGGTTGGAAAAGATACTTGATACAATTTCAATTTTCTTAAATTTACCAAGGCTTGATTTGTGAACCAAGATGTGATCTATCCTGGAGAATGTTCCATGAGCATTTGAGAAAAATGTGTATTCTGTTG
The DNA here is from genome assembly GCF_059928025.1 of Delphinapterus leucas. Lineage (NCBI taxonomy): Eukaryota > Metazoa > Chordata > Mammalia > Artiodactyla > Monodontidae > Delphinapterus > Delphinapterus leucas. The sequence continues at coordinate 39,708,989 of NC_143145.1, forward strand.
TTTTTGGATGGAATTCCTATAAATATCAATTAAGTCCATCGTGTTTAATGCATCATTTAAAGCTTGTGTTTCCTTATTTATTTTCATTTTGGATGATCTGTCCATTGGTGAAAGTTGGGTGTTAAAGTCCCCTACTATGAATGTGTTAGTGTCGATTTCCCCTTTTATGGCTGTTAGTATTTGCCTTATGTATTGAGGTGCTCCTCTGTTGGGTGCATAAATATTTACAATTGTTATATCTTCTTCTTGGATTGATCCCTTGATCATTATGTAGTGTCCTTCTTTGTCTCTTGTAATAGTGTTCATTTTAACGTCTATTTTGTCTGATATGAGAATTGCTACTCCAGCTTTCTTTTGGTTTCCATTTGCATGAAATATCTTTTTCCATCCCCTTTCAGTCTGTATGTGTCTCTAGGTCTGAAGTGGGTCTCTTGTAGACAGCAAATATACGGGTCTTGTTTTTGTATCCATTCAGCCAATCTGTGTCTTTTGGTGGGAGCATTTAGTCCATTTACGTTTAAGGTAATTATTGATATGTATGTTCCTATTCCCATTTTCTTAATTGTTTTGGGTTCGTTATTGTAGGTCTTTTCCTTCTCTTGTGTTTCTTGCCTAGAGAAGTGCCTTTAGCAGTTGTTGTAGAGTTGGTTTGGTGGTGCTGAACTCTCTCAGCTTTTGCTTGTCTGTAAAGGTTTTAATTTCTCCATCAAATCTGAATGAGATCCTTGCTGGGTAGAGTAATCTTGGTTGTAGGTTTCTCTCCTTCATCACTTTAAATATGTCCTGCCAGTCCCTTCTGACTTGCAGAGTTTCTGCTGAAAGATCAGCTGTTAGCCTTATGGGGATTCCCTTGTGTGTCATTTGTTGTTTTTCCCTTGCTGCTTTTAATATGTTTTCTTTGTATTAAATTTTTGACAGTTTGATTACTATGTGTCTTGGCGTGTTTCTCCTTGGATTTATCCTGTATGGGATTCTCTGTGCTTCCTGGACTTGATTAACTATTTCCTTTCCC